>NC_060197.1:6016912-6316912 GCF_021184085.1 Oncorhynchus gorbuscha | reverse complement strand
ATTTTGTCCCAGAAAATATAAAATTATAAAAGCAGGATTAAAAAATAAATCATTCACTAACTTTTACATTTACATTTAAGTCATTTAGCAGACGCTCTTATCCAGAGCGACTTACAAATTGGTGCATTCACCTTATGACATCGAGTGGAACAGTCACTTTACAATAGTGCATCTAAATCTTAAAGGGGGGGGGGTGAGAGGGATTACTTATCCTATCCTAGGTATTCCTTAAAGAGGTGGGGTTTCAGGTGTCTCCGGAAGGTGGTGATTGACTCCGCTGTCCTGGCGTCGTGAGGGAGTTTGTTGAAAATCTTCATCAGATGACAGTAATAGTACATGTTACACAATACATTTTTTTTTCAATAATATGCCATTTATATCCATAAATCTATGTTTACAATGACGACATTTCAAAAAATGCTACTCAAATGTCCGGAGAAATGATGATAGCGCTGACAGATAACGTCAGATAACAAGCAATAAACATGACTAAATATACATGTTCTACATATAGTTACAAAGATACAGCGGTTGCATTAAGAAGAAGTGTATTACATTTATTTTTAACGTTACAGAATTCGTTCACTGGCTATACAATGAGACGGCACTCAGATATTAGCAGTATGTCTCCTCTACGTTTGGAGTCCACAGAAACCCAAAATAACCACAAATATTCCCTTACCTTTGATGTTCTTCGATCAGAAGACGTAGAAGGAGTCATACTTACCCAATACATCGTTTGGTTTCACATTGTGTGTCTCTGTATTAGCATATGCTAACAGCTTCAGCTGAAATGCACCCAAAATGACTTCTGGTCCCGCACTCTTGCGCATCAAAACTTCAAATGTACATATTATATGTCGACTAAACTGGTCAAACTATGTGCAGAATCGAGCTTTATGATGTTTTTAACATGTAAAACAATGATCAGCGCGAACAGACAAACCGCCTTCAATTGGTGTTTCTTGGAAAAGAAAGTGCCCCAAATCGGCCGTGCGCAATAGAGTGCATGTATTTGAGAGTGACCCGAACATTTTCGCCCGCCAAACGACGAGGGCTCGCGAGATTCTCACAATGAACGTGCCATTTGAAAGCAGGCATCGCGCTGAACACACATACTGTTCCCAGATCGGTAGCTGCCTGGGGAGGGTGGGGGCCATGACGTCAAAGTTGACCCAACTTTTCTCTTGACAAGAGAGAGTTTGGGAGAAAGGCTGCCCTGAGAGTTGTGCTTTACATACAGACATAATTTAAACGGTTTTAGAAACTTTAGAGTGTTTTCTATTCAATAATAATTATTATATGCATATATTAGCAATTTTGGGAAAAAATATTTTCAGTTTACTATGGGCACGCACTTCCTCCAAAGGGGGCAGTATTGAGGCCTAGTCTTAAGAGGTTAAGAACAAATTCTTATTTTCAATGACAGCCTAGGAACAATGGATTATCTGCCTTGTTCAGCGGCAGAACAACAGATTCTTGCCTTGTCAGCTCGGGGATTCGATCTTACAACCATTCGGTTACTAGTCCTACACTCTAACCTCTAACCCGGTGGCCTTAGGTGACACGTGGCCTGGCATGAGAAGTTAACACGGTGCTCTAGAATCACATGGGCAGATACATAAACAAACACTGTGTCAGTGTCCCCAACCCGGAGCTGAGGATTCTTGACGGTATGGACACGCCCTGTCAACAGGCACACTTTCCTCATCACACGTCTTATCAAAACAGAGCATCCACGTAGCTACAGTATCTAGGGTCATTCTGTTTACTCAAGGCTGGTTTATTACACTCAATTGCATGCGTCTTGGCATTTAACAAGCTGTCAAGTGCATGGTTTGTGCGCATCCATATATCACTGATAATCATAGCTATTATGAAGAGGTGTTGGCATGTATGGTGTCTTTCCTCTAGGTGAAAGCTCCGAGAGAAGCTGTTGTCCAAGACCGCAGTGACCTGCCCACCATTGCAGTTTGACACTAAATAGAGTAGCACTTCTTTGTCCTCCTCAACGTATTTGAAATGTATTTTCACCTTAGGGGACTTCCATCAAAGGACCCATGAGCTCCAACATGTTAAGTTCATAGTAGAATATCAAATTGGGTGCCAAATGAAATCTGTCTATTTTTGGAAAGTGAGTTGGTTTGATTTTCAACCGTTTTCCATCTTAAAAATTTGACATAAGTAAAGGCTTTGATTTTGTGGTAAACAGATGGAAAAGTGAACTTAGAAACCATAAAAGTCTTACATGGTATCAGAACATAATGTTGACCTAAAGACTCCAAATAATATCAACACTTTATATTTAATATTTTTTATTGTTAAGCTTCTGTACATTTGAAGAAATATTGCCTTGTAATTCCATTACCAAAAACATCTAAGATATTTTCTCATTTCTCTCCCTCATGAGGGAGGATAATGAAAGTTCACAGAAGTAACAAGTGATGGTAGACTTACCAATTTAGTTCTAGTGATTTTACTTTTATCATTAAGTGATTTAAAACTTGTAATTCTGTTAGCAAATTGATAATGCAAGTGAAAACTAAAGACTGGCAAATCCAGCTTATAAAGTTATAGAAGCGAGCAAACATGAACAATATGAACAAGCAAACATGAACAAGCAAACATGAACAATATGAACAAGCAAACATGAACAACATGAACAAGCAAACATGAACAACATGAACAAGCAAACATGAACAAGCAAACATGAACAACATGAACAACATGAACAAGCAAACATGAACAAGCAAACATGAACAACATGAACAAGCAAACATGAACAACATGAACAAGCAAACATGAACAACATGAACAAGCAAACATGAACAACATGAACAAGCAAACATGAACAAGCAAACATGAACAATATGAACAAGCAAACATGAACAACATGAACAAGCAAACATGAACAACAAACAAGAAAACATGAACAAGCAAACATGAACAAACATGAACAAGCAAACATGAACAATATGAACAAGCAAACATGAACAACATGAACAAGCAAACATGAACAACATGAACAAGCAAACATGAACAATATGAACAAGCAAACATGAACAACATGAACAAGCAAACATGAACAACATGAACAAGCAAACATGAACAACATGAACAAGCAAACATGAACAATATGAAATTATGCAAATGTACAATGTTGTGATCCATGTTTTTCTGAAGGACGAGCAGCATGTGTACATGGAGCAGAGGGGAGAAGTGTGTACATGGAGCAGAGGGGAGAAGAACGGCGAAAAAAACACTAGTGGGAAGCACAAAAAAACTCATCCGGAGCTTTGACTTCTGGCAGAAAGCCATTCTAAGATATCTGATGGCAAATATTTTGTAGTGAATTGCATACAAGTTTAACTTCTTCACCTCATGTGCACCGCATAACAGAGACGTGCCGATTTTAGATATAAAACGCTATGGACTCACCAGATCCTCGCCTTCTCCCGTTGTGCTATTTACAAACATACACGTGACTGGCTCAACTGGTCTGGGGAACTACGGTAAGCTTCATAATGTAAACTGTGATGGGCGAAATGAAGAAAGCAATCTGCTTTATATCCTAATATATTGCAGTTGACTGCAAGTATTAACTTCAAGTAGCTACAAATATTCACATTTATTGAAAAACGTCAAGTAAATTGTCTTGACGGTAATAGAGATCCTGTGGCTTTTTCTAAATACCCCAGTATACTGTATACCACCCAAGCTTATTACAGATTGGGGACCAATTATATCATTCCGTTAGCAGAGTTCCTTTACCGGGTGTAAATCTACTTCACTTACTATAGTTAAATAACCGAAACAATTGTTTTCAAACTCAAGGTGCGATATCATAGCTGATACCGCATCGTTTCTGCAGACATCTCTGAATCTTAATTCAAAGCAGATGTTTTTGTTTTTGGAAAACGTGTTTGCATAAAAACCTGAGGGAGTTTTCACCCTAATTCCATTACAAAAATATGCATCTGCACAGATCTTCCACTAAATTCGTTTTCGTACAATTTTCAGAGGAAATTGTTAAGTAGTCCTTGTGTATAGTTTACATTTTTGTTAAACTTTGAAATCAATGGTTTTTGACATTTTAAAATAAGAAAACTGAGTCAAAGTTGTGTTACTGTTGAATTGTCCAGTAGCAAGAAATTCCACAGTGACAAAGGGTTATATTAAACAGTGACACTCAGAACAGCAATGTAATTCCAAACAGACAGAGCATGTACATGTCATTTCCTCTCTGTTTGTCTCTAGGAGTCTGCTCACACCTCCAATGTAGATCATCTGCTCGCTTACATTGTAAAACTGTCCAGTGATCAGGTCAGTCTGTTACTGCTCTGTCCCCGCCAGCACTTATCTCTTGTTAGACCTTCCCCTTCTGCATACTGATAAGTATCAGTTTGGAACAGTCCCCCCCCCCCTCTCTTTCAAAAGTACTCTGTTGCATAATTAATGCAGGCTTAATTAGTTTTGCCAGTTTGTGTCACCCCCCTCATTACCTCTCATCTAAAACCCTGCACAAAAGTTTAAGTTGAAGAGCAAGAGTCTCTGAGATGGAGAATGCCTCCTTTTAATCTCCTGGGTGATGACTGCATTTTCATAGAGAAGAAACCAAATGATAATTTCCAGCAGGCTTGCCTGCACCATGTTGGCTCCGCTCCTCTGTGGGTATGAACCATTTTGTCTGTGGAGATCAGCGGCCTCTTAAAAGATGCACGGCCAATGAAATGCTCCACTCTGGTGTGACCGATGGGATTCTCATCCCCAAAACACCCTCATTGATTGCTGATGCCTGGTCTGGGATTCTCATCCCCAAAACCCCTCTCATTGATTGATTGCGGATGCCTGCTCTGGGATTCTCATCCCCAAAACCCCTCTCATTGATTGATTGCGGATGCCTGCTCTGGGATTCTCATCCCCAAAAAAATGCCTGCTCCCTCTCATTGATTGATTGCGGATGCCTGCTCTGGGATTCTCATCCCCAAAACCCCTCTCATTGATTGATTGCGGATGCCTGCTCTGGGATTCTCATCCCCAAAACCCCCTCATTGAAACCCCTCTCATTGATTGATTGCGGATGCCTGCTCTGGGATTCTCATCCCCAAAACCCCTCTCATTGATTGATTGCGGATGCCTGCTCTGGGATTCTCATCCCCAAAATCCCCCCTCTCATTGATTGATTGCGGATGCCTGCTCTGGGATTCTCATCCCCAAAACCCCTCTCATTGATTGATTGCGGATGCCTGCTCTGGGATTCTCATCCCCAAAACCCCTCTCATTGATTGATTGCGGATGCCTGCTCTGGGATTCTCATCCCCAAAACCCCTCTCATTGATTGATTGCGGATGCCTGGTCTGGGATTCATTGATTGATTCGGATCTGGGATTCTCATCCCCAAAACCCCTCTCATTGATTGATTGCGGATGCCTGGTCTGGGATTCTCATCCCCAAAACCCCTCTCATTGATTGATTGCGGATGCCTGGTCTGGGATTCTCATCCCCAAAACCCTCTCATTGATTGATTGCGGATGCCTGGTCTGGGATTCTCATCCCCAAAACCCTCTCTCATTGATTGATTGCGGATGCCTGGTCTGGGATTCTCATCCACAAAACCCTCTCATTGATTGATTGCGGATTGGTCTGGGATTCTCATCCACAAAACCCTGCCTGGTCTGGGATTCTCATCCCCAAAACCCCTCTCATTGATTGATTGCGGATGCCTGGTCTGGGATTCTCATCCCCAAAACTCCTCTCATTGATTGATTGCGGATGCCTGGTCTGGGATTCTCATCCACAAAACCTCTCTCATTGATTGATTGCGGATGCCTGGTCTGGGATTCTCATCCACAAAACCTCTCTCATTGATTGATTGCGGATGCCTGGTCTGGGATTCTCATCCACAAAACCCCTCTCATTGATTGATTGCGGATGCCTGGTCTGGGATTCTCATCCACAAAACCTCTCTCATTGATTGATTGCGGATGCCTGGTCTGGGATTCTCATCCACAAAACCCCTCTCATTGATTGATTGCGGATGCCTGGTCTGGGATTCTCATCCCCAAAACTCCTCTCATTGATTGATTGCGGATGCCTGGTCTGGGATTCTCATCCCCAAAACCCCTCTCATTGATTGATTGCGGATGCCTGGTCTGGGATTCTCATCCCCAAAACCCCTCTCATTGATTGATTGCGGATGCCTGGTCTGGGATTCTCATCCACAAAACCTCTCTCATTGATTGATTGCGGATGCCTGGTCTGGGATTCTCATCCCCATTGATTGAAAATCCCCCTCTCATTGATTGATTGCGGATGCCTGGTCTGGGATTCTCATCCCCAAAACTCCTCTCATTGATTGATTGCGGATGCCTGGTCTGGGATTCTCATCCACAAAACCCCTCTCATTGATTGATTGCGGATGCCTGGTCTGGGATTCTCATCCACAAAACCTCTCTCATTGATTGATTGCGGATGCCTGGTCTGGGATTCTCATCCACAAAACCTCTCTCATTGATTGATTGCGGATGCCTGGTCTGGGATTCTCATCCACAAAACCCTCTCATTGATTGATTGCGGATGCCTGGTCTGGGATTCTCATCCACAAAACCTCTCTCATTGATTGATTGCGGATGCCTGGTCTGGGATTCTCATCCACAAAACCCTCTCATTGATTGATTGCGGATGCCTGGTCTGGGATTCTCATCCCCAAAACCCCTCTCATTGATTGATTCCTCTCATTGATTGATTGCGGATGCCTGGTCTGGGATTCTCATCCCCAAAACCCCTCTCATTGATTGATTGCGGATGCCTGGTCTGGGATTCTCATCCCCAAAACCTCTCTCATTGATTGATTGCGGATGCCTGGTCTGGGATTCTCATCCACAAAACCTCTCTCATTGATTGATTGCGGATGCCTGGTCTGGGATTCTCATCCCCAAAACCCCTCTCATTGATTGATTGCGGATGCCTGGTCTGGGATTCTCATCCCCAAAACTCCTCTCATTGATTGATTGCGGATGCCTGGTCTGGGATTCTCATCCACAAAACCTCTCTCATTGATTGATTGCGGATGCCTGGTCTGGGATTCTCATCCACAAAACCTCTCTCATTGATTGATTGCGGATGCCTGGTCTGGGATTCTCATCCACAAAACCCCTCTCATTGATTGATTGCGGATGCCTGGTCTGGGATTCTCATCCACAAAACCTCTCTCATTGATTGATTGCGGATGCCTGGTCTGGGATTCTCATCCACAAAACCCCTCTCATTGATTGATTGCGGATGCCTGGTCTGGGATTCTCATCCCCAAAACCCCTCTCATTGATTGATTGCGGATGCCTGGTCTGGGATTCTCATCCCCAAAACTCCTCTCATTGATTGATTGCGGATGCCTGGTCTGGGATTCTCATCCCCAAAACCCTCTCATTGATTGATTGCGGATGCCTGGTCTGGGATTCTCATCCCCAAAACCCCTCTCATTGATTGATTGATTGGGATGCCTGGTCTGGGATTCTCATCCACAAAACCCTCTCATTGATTGATTGCGGATGCCTGGTCTGGGATTCTCATCCACAAAACCCCTCTCATTGATTGATTGCGGATGCCTGGTCTGGGATTCTCATCCACAAAACCCTCTCATTGATTGATTGCGGATGCCTGGTCTGGGATTCTCATCCACAAAACCCCTCTCATTGATTGATTGCGGATGCCTGGTCTGGGATTCTCATCCCCAAAACCCCTCTCATTGATTGATTGCGGATGCCTGGTCTGGGATTCTCATCCTCTCATTGATTGATTGCGGATGCCTGGTCTGGGATTCTCATCCCCAAAACCCTCTCATTGATTGATTGCGGATGCCTGGTCTGGGATTCTCATCCACAAAACCCCTCTCATTGATTGATTGCGGATGCCTGGTCTGGGATTCTCATCCACAAAACCCCTCTCATTGATTGATTGCGGATGCCTGGTCTGGGATTCTCATCCCCAAAACCCCTCTCATTGATTGATTGCGGATGCCTGGTCTGGGATTCTCATCCACAAAACCTCTCTCATTGATTGATTGCGGATGCCTGGTCTGGGATTCTCATCCCCAAAACCCCTCTCATTGATTGATTGCGGATGCCTGGTCTGGGATTCTCATCCCCAAAACCCCTCTCATTGATTGATTGCGGATGCCTGGTCTGGGATTCTCATCCCCAAAACCCCTCTCATTGATTGATTGCGGATGCCTGGTCTGGGATTCTCATCCCCAAAACCCCTCTCATTGATTGATTGCGGATGCCTGATTCTCATCCCCAAACCCCTCTCTGGGATTCTCATCCCCAAAACCCCTCTCATTGATTGATTGCGGATGCCTGGTCTGGGATTCTCATCCCCAAAACCCCTCTCATTGATTGATTGCGGATGCCTGCTCTGGGATTCTCATCCCCAAAACCCCTCTCATTGATTGATTGCGGATGCCTGCTCTGGGATTCTCATCCACAAAACCCCTCTCATTGATTGATTGCGGATGCCTGCTCTGGGATTCTCATCCCCAAAACCCCTCTCATTGATTGATTGCGGATGCCTGCTCTGGGATTCTCATCCCCAAAACCCCTCTCATTGATTGATTGCGGATGCCTGCTCTGGGATTCTCATCCACAAAACCCCTCTCATTGATTGATTGGTCGGATGCCAAAACCCCTCTCATTGATTGATTGGGATTCTCTGGGATTCCACAAAACCCCTCTCATTGATTGATTGCGGATGCCTGGTCTGGGATTCTCATCCCCAAAACCTCTCTCATTGATTGATTGCGGATGCCTGGTCTGGGATTCTCATCCCCAAAACCCCTCTCATTGATTGATTGCGGATGCCTGGTCTGGGATTCTCATCCACAAAACCTCTCTCATTGATTGATTGCGGATGCCTGGTCTGGGATTCTCATCCCCAAAACCCCTCTCATTGATTGATTGCGGATGCCTGGTCTGGGATTCTCATCCACAAAACCTCTCTCATTGATTGATTGCGGATGCCTGGTCTGGGATTCTCATCCACAAAACCTCTCTCATTGATTGATTGCGGATGCCTGGTCTGGGATTCTCATCCCCAAAACCCTCTCATTGATTGATTGCGGATGCCTGGTCTGGGATTCTCATCCCCAAAAAAACCCCTCTCATTGATTGATTGCGGATGCCTGGTCTGGGATTCTCATCCCTCATTGAAAACCCTCTCATTGATTGATTGCGGATGCCTGGTCTGGGATTCTCATCCCCAAAACCCTCTCATTGATTGATTGTGGATGCCTGGTCTGGGATTCTCATCCCCAAAACCCCTCTCATTGATTGATTGTGGATGCCTGGTCTGGGATTCTCATCCCCAAAACCCCTCTCATTGATTGATTGTGGATGCCTGGTCTGGGATTCTCATCCCCAAAACCCCTCTCATTGATTGATTGTGGATGCCTGGTCTGGGATTCTCATCCCCAAAACCCCTCTCATTGATTGATTGTGGATGCCTGGTCTGGGATTCTCATCCCCAAAACCCCTCTCATTGATTGATTGTGGATGCCTGGTCTGGGATTCTCATCCCCAAACCCCTCTCATTGATTGATTGTGGATGCCTGGTCTGGGATTCTCATCCCCAAAACCCCTCTCATTGATTGATTGTGGATGCCTGGTCTGGGATTCTCATCCCCAAAACCCCTCTCATTGATTGATTGTGGATGCCTGGTCTGGGATTCTCATCCCCAAAACCCCTCTCATTGATTGATTGTGGATGCCTGGTCTGGGATTCTCATCCCCAAAACCCCTCTCATTGATTGATTGTGGATGCCTGGTCTGGGATTCTCATCCCCAAAACCCCTCTCATTGATTGATTGTGGATGCCTGGTCTGGGATTCTCATCCCCAAAACCCCTCTCATTGATTGATTGTGGATGCCTGGTCTGGGATTCTCATCCCCAAAACCCCTCTCATTGATTGATTGTGGATGCCTGGTCTGGGATTCTCATCCCCAAAACCCCTCTCATTGATTGATTGTGGATGCCTGGTCTGGGATTCTCATCCCCAAAACCCCTCTCATTGATTGATTGTGGATGCCTGGTCTGGGATTCTCATCCCCAAAACCCCTCTCATTGATTGATTGGATGCCTGTCTGGGATTCTCATCCCCAAAACCCTCTCATTGATTGATTGTGGATGCCTGGTCTGGGATTCTCATCCCCAAAACCCCTCTCATTGATTGATTGTGGATGCCTGGTCTGGGATTCTCATCCCCAAAACCCCTCTCATTGATTGATTTGGATGCCTGGTCTGGGATGCTCATTGATTGATTGCGGATGCCTGGTCTGGGATTCTCATCCCCAAAACCCCTCTCATTGATTGATTGTGGATGCCTGCTCTGGGATTCTCATCCCCAAAACCCCTCTCATTGATTGATTGTGGATGCCTGGTCTGGGATTCTCATCCCCAAAACCCCTCTCATTGATTGATTGTGGATGCCTGGTCTGGGATTCTCATCCCCAAAACCCCTCTCATTGATTGATTGTGGATGCCTGCTCTGGGATTCCGCCCGTCCCCTTTTCTGCTCCCTTTTTTCCATTTCTTGTTCTTCCTCTCTCTTATGCTCGGTTTGCTGCTCGAGTCCTCGCATGGTATTTAGCCTGTGGATACACATGATTTATTTATGTGAGGCCGGTTCCACATTTTTACATTCCTCTCTTTCCGGGGACTAGAGGTCACTCCTCTCTGACTTATCTTGTGAAACTGTTCATTTGCATGGCAGTCGTCTAGTCTGCCCAGACCGTGTTTGTTTGTGTCCGCTGTCCAGAGAGTTGGAGATACACTGCTCTTCCTTTTGCGTGGCCTGTGCTCATGAGGTGTGGTTCTCTCTTGCTCTTTCTTTCGCTTTCTGTGTGTCTCACTCAGTCTCTCTTTCCCTTTCCCATGTGGGCCAGCGGTGAAAGCTAGATGGCTGGATCCTTCCCCAGCAGGATGAAGGGGCTGGTGCCGTCTGCTCCGTCTGTCCATAGCTCTGGATTTATTTTCCTCAGCCTCAAAGGTCACACAATCCAAGTCTAAATAGTCCATGGGCCAGCATTATCTAGAGAGGGAGAAAGGGACAGAGAGGACAGAGTGCCTCCAGTCAACTCTCCTTTTTACGTGAATGATGCAAATGAATACCGCATGCTTCTTCTGGGTATATGCAATTTAACTTTCAAAGGAATGCACAGGAAGAAAGTAAACCAAATTCATGCAGTGCAATGCGCTAAGGCATTAGCCAATTTAATGTTTTAATATCAGACAGATGTTTCATGACAACACTCCCCCGTTGGTTATAATAATGATATTTATTTGAAACACTTGTGTCTAATTTATCTACCTAACTTAGTTGTATGCTTGTCGTTTAATGGAACGACAGGGCATTGTGCCAAGGCAGTATAACGTAGTAGTAAATCATGGTAGATCTGTTTCTGATTCTCTCTTAGAATGTGTTAACAACTTGACATGGGGTTATAGTGGTCAGGAGGATATTCTCTCACCGAATAACTCACTTAGCCTTCATTCTGTGAACGTTCACCCAGTATTCCCAGTGAGTATAACTCCGATACCACCAGGAGAACGATGATCTTCACAAGGGGAGCTCCCGAAAGAGCTGATCCCAACATTTTTACGAGGACATTTCCAGCAATTGACTTTAACTGCAGCAGCAGCTTTTTGATGTGGTTAGCATGGCACATGAAATAGAATTTCCTGTTTCCCGAGCTTCGCTGTTAACCCCCCACGCTAACACAGCAGCCTTGGTAGGAAAAGCTATTTGCTCTGTGAACAACTGTAATTTAAAATCACTCTCTTTACAGTTAAGCTCTTGTACTGATGTCTTGTGTCTTATGTGTCATGTCTGAACATCTATAGTTCCCAGGTGAAAAGGGGAATGCTGTTTCCCCCCCTGATCAAACATGGACTTAACCTTTCCCACAATTCCCAGTGATCCCAATGGCTCCTGCTTGGAACCCAGACAGTGCTCTCAATGACTCATGGTCTACTCTAGTCTGCCAATGACCTAACACAATGGCCACTGTACACAAAGCCCCCTTTCTCATAGGAATGCAAAACATGCCTTAACCGTTTCCCGACACAGAATATTGGGAGATTGTGTTACTCGTTAGGCATGCCATGCAAGGTGCGCTTTATTTTCCCTGAATGTTACTCCCAAAACCACATTGTCCCAAGCACAATGGTAAACCCACAGTAGGAGTGGTTTCTTAAATTAAAAGATATGAACTTTGAAGTGTCTTCTATCAGTAACTTAGCACTTTTCCCCAAATCCACAAAATGAGGTTGTCACCACCATCAATCCACAGTAGGTGTTCTGTAACATAATACCTAATTATTAGTATTAAAGTTTTAGTTTCTTGGAACAGGCAGTGTTGGCAGAAGGTGAGTGAGGGATTTCTGATGTTTCTCTTTGCAGCTAAAAGTCACGGGGAGGAACGTAAAGTATATGTCACATTAGACACTTCAGACTGATTGTGGGGGAGATAGCAGGCACAAAGCCTTGCAGCAGTCACATGCAGACTGTCAGGTTTTTCCTCATGTTCCCAACAGTCCCTCGCTCTCCTTTCTTCTTTGCTTCTCTCAATTTAAGGGGTTTTACTGGCATGGGAAACATATGTTAACACTCTTAATTCTGTCCAGTGTTGTCAAGTAATTATCTTTTTGTTTTCTCATAATTTGGTTGGGTCGAATTGTGTTGCTGTCCTGTGAATAGAGCCCCAGGACCAGCTTGCTTAAGGAGATTTTCTCCATGTTAATTTCTCTATAGGTGATGGCTTCATTATGGAAGTGTTGGGAATCGCTTCCTTTTAGGTGGTTGTAGAATTTAACGGCTCTTGTCTAGATTTGGATTATTAGGGGGTATCATCCTAATTCTGCTTTGCATGCATTATTTGGTGTTTTACATTGTACATAGAGGATATGTTTGCAGAATTCTGCATGCAGAGTCTCAATTTGGTGTTTGTCTAATGTTTTTTGAATTCTTGGGTGGTGAGCGGACCCCAAACCTCACAACCATAAAGGGCAATGGGTTCGGTAACTGATTCAAGTATTTTTAGCCATATCCTAATTGGTATGTCGAATTTTATGTTCCTTTTGATGGTATAGATGGCCCTTCTTGCCTTGTCTCTCAGCTTGTTCACAGCTTTGGAAGTTTTTTTGTGTGCTCTAGGGCAACGGGTCTAGATGGAATTTATATGTGTGTTCTTGGCTGAATCTGCATCCCTGTCTCACCCCACTGCCCTGTGGAAAGAAATGTGTCTTTTGCCAATTTTAACCTCACTTTTGTTGTTTGTGTACATGGATTTGAATCTCCCCCCACACCTGCAGGTGATGATGCTTCTTTGTTGTCACATGCCTGTTGTGTGGAGGCAGTTGGTTTCACCGTCACTCCCTCTTCTCTCTCTTTCTCCCTCTCTGACGAGGGTTAATATCTCTGGAATAATTACTCAGAAAGTACAGACCTCAGTGTTCTGAATCTGTATCTCTCGCTTTGCTTCCTCTCTCCTTTTGATGAATTATTCTTGTGAGATCCAGCATGCTGTCACATGTAGAGAGATGGAGGGAGAGGTTCTGCAATGGTGCGTGAGGATTTTTAATTTTTTAATTTTTTATTTCACCTTTATTTAACCAGGTAGGTTAGTTGAGAACAAGTTCTCATTTGCAACTGCGACCTGGCCAAGATAAAGCATAGCAGTGTGAACAGACAACACAAAGTTACACATGGAGTAAATAATTAACAAGTCAATAACACAGAGAAAAAAGGGGAGTCTATATACAATGTGTGCAAAAGGCATGAGGAGGTAGGCGAATAATTACAATATTGCAGATTAACACTGGAGTGATAAATGATCAGATGATCATGTACAGGTAGAGATATTGGTGTGCAAAAGAGCAGAAAAGTAAATAAATAAAAACTGTGGGGATGAGGTAGGTGAAAATGGGTGTGCTATTTACCAATAGATTATGTACAGCTGCAGCGATCGGTTAGCTGCTCAGCTAGCTGATGTTTGAGGTTGGTGAGGGAGATAAAAGTCTCCAACTTCAGCGATTTTTGCAATTCGTTCCAGTCACAGGCAGCAGAATACTGGAACGAAAGGCGGCCGAATGAGGTGTTGGCTTTAGGGATGATCAATGAGATACACCTGCTGGAGGGCGTGCTACGGATGGGTGTTGCCATCGTGACCAGTGAGCTGAGATAAGGCGGAGCTTTGCCTAGCATGGCCTTGTAGATGACCTGAAGCCAGTGGGTCTGGCGACGAATATGTAGCGAGGGCCAGTCGACTAGAGCATACAAGTCGCAGTGGTGGGTAGTATAAGGTGCTTTAGTGACAAAACGGATAGAACTCCCCCTGTCTGCAGCCAGCCTACTTAAACAAAAGCTGAGAAAGTTCCAGTAAAACATCAGTGTTTTATGTTAAAATGATTATTAGTAGTGGATCAATTGGTCATGGAAGCTTGTCATGTATGGATATTGTGAACAGTGTGTTTTATAACCCTATCACAGTGTAGATATCAGATAGGGTATCGCCATTACAATAATATAACTATAGGGAGGCCCGTCATCCAAATACGTTGTGCTGCTACGCCGATCATGAACATTGTTTTATATCAGGGTGAATTCACACCGTCACCATCATCATCATCTGCGTGGATACAATGGGAAAAGCTGGGGTAGTAGCCTAAGTCGTTGCTTGCATGACCATCACTAACACAACAGCACCCGCTTTAAACCTGTTGGCTTCTGCTGTCCTTATCAGGTAATTAAATCTATATTGTGGAGACACACGGTTGCCAGAGTCCAATTAATCAGATGAACATGTTTCCAGTTGGCTTCCCTGATAACATGTGAAACACTGCCTCCTCCCTCTCAGGTCCTTTTCCCTCCCTCTCACCCCCGAGTTGTGCTTTGAAAGCAGGCAAACACATCGCTTTGGTTTTAAAATATTCAAGGAACTGCTATCAGCTAGCTGTGATAAATGATGTGGTGCCGTGACTTGATATCTCCCCATAATCTCGCTCTGGAGGCCTTCCCTTTCGTGTTTTGCCTATTTTTAGATGTAGTAAAAATCATGCATGCCTTAGATGTATGCCTCCAAGTGGTGTTTTGAGATTTAGTTCAAGTTGAGATTTTTTCTCATTGTCCGGTCTATGCAGGCATGCATACACTTTCTGCCTTATGATTGTTTTGTCAGCTCGTCATTGGTTGAACTTGTCTGCTTGCATATCTGCAAGGCTCTGAAATCCTCACTCTATCCCTCTCTCTCTTTTTGTCGCTCACTCTATCTCACTTCCCCTGCCTCTGTCCTTCTCCACAATTTTCCCTGATGAATTCTTGGAGACTGTTACCCAGTGAATGTTGGTCTACTTCCAGGGAAATCCATCATCTGCACCCTGTACTCTCACTCTTTCTCTCTCTCACTTTCTCTCTCTCTCTCCACCCCCACCTCACACGCTGAACTCCCCTCTTCCGCCCTTCCCTCTGTGCCAGATAACAAGTGATGGCGTGAGCGGACATAAACGCGGTGGCCATATTGGTCTGGTTTCAGATCCAGAGAGCAAGGGAGAGAGGAGGTTACTCTGTCCAGACAGTAACATTCCCAGTTCCTCGTGGGGGGGAGCAGAGACCCATTTAAAAAAATCATGAATAACAAACGTCATGCTGGGCTGCGCTCTTGGCCGTTTACTTTGACTGTTTGTCTCTCTGTTTCCACGTTGGACGCTCCGGCTCCCTTGAACGCCACACCGGGCCCATTGCACATTTCTGTAGTGATCCTCTCTGCAGGCGAGACTTAAGCAAAGGGAGGAGATGTATACTATGAATGCGACGGTAGACAGACTAATACCCAACACAACATAGATGGTGCTTTACCCTCTTGGTGTTGTTTAGATAAACGAGGGAGGAAGTTGCCATGCGGCTGTCCTCTACTGATGGGAACCAATGGAATGTGAAGAACTCTAGATGCCTCTTATCCCACAGCCACCTGTCCCGGAACCACATCCGGTGTGTCAACTGTCAACCACCCACACAGCCCACTAATTATGGAAACTGTTGGTGTAGCAAATGGTGAGTGGGAAAGCTGCAGTTACCGTCAAAATTACTCGCCAACGTACAATCATTGGGCAATAAATTAGACTAAGTACAATCACGAATATCCTACCAATGGGACATCAAACTGTAACATCTTATGTTTCACATAATCGTGGCTGAATGATGACATGGATATTCAGCTAGCGGGATATACGCTGCACCGGCTAGAACAGCACACTCCAGTAAGACGAAGGGGGTCTGTGCATATTTGTAAACAACAGCTGGTGCATGAAATCTAAGGAAGTCTCTAGATTTTACTCTCCTGAATTAGAGTATCTTATGATAAACTGTAGAGCACACTTTTTGGCAAGAGTTTATCTCTACTTTTCGTGGCTGTTTATTTACCACCACAGACGGACGCTGGCACTAAGACCACACTCAGTCAGCTGTTTAAGTAAATAAACAAACAGGAAACTGCTCACCCAGAGGGGGCGCTTCTAGTGGCCGGGGACTTTAATGCAGGGAAACTTAAATAATTTTTACCTAATTTCTATCAACATGTTATATGCGCAACCAGAGGGGGAAAAAACATTCTAGATCACCTGTACTCCACACACAGAGGCTCGTACAAAAGAGCTGCCGCTTTCAAGGTGCAGGACTCTAACCCGAACCATCGAGCAGGCGACAAAGCGCCAATACAGGGCTGAGATTGAATCGTATTACACCGGCTCTGATGCTTGTCTTATGTGGCAGGGCTTGAAAACTATTACAGACTACAAAGGGAAGCACAGCCGCGTGCTACCCTGTGACAAGAGCCTACCAGATGAGCTAAATCACTTCTATGCTTGCTTCGAGGCAAGCAACACTGAGGCATGTTCCGAATGACTGTGTGATCACGCTCTCCGTAGCCGACGTGAGTAAGACCTTTAAACAGGTCAACATACACAAGGCCGAGGGGCCAGACGGATTAACAGGACAGATCCAGAGATAATGCAATCTCTATTGCACTCCACACTGCCATTTCCCAACTGAACAAAAGGAGCCGCTACGTGAGAATGCTATTTATTGACTACAGCTCTGTGTTCAACACCATAGTACCCTCAAAGCTCATCACTAAGCTAAGGATCCTGGGACTAAACACCTCCCTCTGCAACTGGATCCTGAACTTCCTGACGGGCCGCCCCCAGGTGGTAACACATCTGTCACGCTGATCCTCAACAATGGAGCCCCTCAGGGCTGCGTGCTCAGTCCATCCTGTACTCCCTGTTCACCCAAGACTGCGTGACTTCAACACCATCATTAAGTTTGCAGATGACACAACAGTGGTAGGCCCGATCACAGACAATGACGAGACAGCCTATAGGGAGGAGGTCAGAGATCTGGCCGGGTGGTCCCAGAATAACAACCTATCCCTCCACGTAACCTAGAGTAAGGAGATTATTGTGGACTACAGGAAAAGGAGGACCGAGCACACCCCCATTCTCATCAACGGGGCTGTAGTGGAGCAGGTTGAGAGCTTCAAATGTCTTGGCGTCCACATCACCAACAAACCTAGAATGACCCAAATACACCAAGACAGTCGTAAATAGGGCACGACAAAGCCTATTCCCCCTCAGGAAACTAAAAGAAATTGGCATGGGTCCTCAGATCCTCAAAAGTTTTTACAGCTGAAACATCGAGAGCATCACTGCCTGGTACGGCAACTGCTCGGCCTCCGACCGCAAGGCACTACAGAGGGTAGTGCGTACGGCTCAGTACATCACTGGGGCTAAACTGCCTCCCATGCAGGACCTCTACACCAGGTGGTGTCCGAGGAAGGCCCTAAAAATTGTCAAAAGACCCCACCCACCCCAGTCAAATACGGTTCTCTCTAGTGCCACATGGCAAGCGGTAACGGAGCACCAAGTCTAGGACCAAAAGACTTCTCAACAGCTTTTACCCCCAAGCAATAAGACTCCTGAACAGGTTATCAAATGGCTACCCAGACTATTTGCATTGTGTGTGTCCCAAACCCTATTTACACTGCTGCTACTCTCTGTTTACCATATATGCATAGTCACTTTAACTAAACATTCATGTACATACTACCTCAATTAGCCCGACTAACCGGTGCACCCGCACATTGGCTACCCGGACTATCTGCATTGTGTCCCGTCACCCACCACCCGCGAACCCCTCTTACGCTAAAGCTACTTTCTGATTATCATACAGTTGAAGTCGAAAGTTTACATACACTTAGGTTGGAGTCATTAAAACTCGTTTTTCAACCACTCCACAAATGTATTCACTATTATTCTGACATTTCACATTCTTAAAATAAATTGGGCATCCTAACTCACCGAAGACAGGGAATTGTTACTAGGCTTAAATGTCAGGAATTGTGAAAATGAGTTTACACATACACCTTAGCCAAATACATTTAAACTTCCGACTTCAACTGAAAGGTTGCAAGTTCAAATCCCCGAGCTGACAAGGTACAAAATCTGCCGTTCTGCCCTTGAACAGGCAGTTAACCCACTGTTCCTAGGCCGTCATTGAAAATAAGAATTTGTTCTTAACTGACTTGCCTAGTAAAATAAAGGTAAAATAAAAAATAAATAAATATATGCATAGTACCTTTAACCATACCTACATGTACATACTACCTCAATTAGCCCGACTAACCGGTGCCTGTGTATAGCCTCACTACTGTATATAACCTCGCTACTGTTATTATTCACTCTTTTTTTACTTTTGTTTAAAAAAAAATGTCCTTATCTATTGTTCACCTAAAAATTGCACTGTTGGTTAGGGCCTGTAAGTAAGCATTTCACTGTAAGGTCTACATCTGTTGTATTCGGCACACGTGATGAACTTTGATTTGTGTGTCTGTTCCTGGCGTGAGTTGATTCCTCTCGTCATTATCTCTGGGGCGACCTCCAACTTTGTTGGTTCTAATCTCTTTGTGTTCCCTCATCCTGTGCCGCCAGGTTATGGGGAGTGATAGGAGGATTTCTGTAACGGTTCTCAGGTAACACAGTGGCCATTTTTATTCTACTGTCTCATGCCTCGGAGTGATGGAAGGGCCCGGTGGGTTTATGAAATTACCACCGGTGATCCACTCTAACAGAGAGTGTGTGTCAGGCCTGTCATTGTTGCACTAAGCCCACCCACTGTCTCTGTCTGTCCTAACTGTTTTGCCAATGGAGCGGCAGTGTAGGAATGCACTATTCACGCAACTCTGCTGCCCTGCCTAGCCCTGCCCTGCCCTGCCCTGCCTAGCCCTGCCCTGCCTAGCCCTGCCCTGCCTAGCCCTGCCTTGCCTAGCCCTTCCTTACCTAGCCTAGCCCTGCCTAGCCCCTGCCCTGCCTAGCCCTGCCTAGCCCTGCCCTGCCTAGCCCTGCCTTGCCTAGCCCTGCCTAGCCCTGCACTGCCTAGCCCTGCCTTGCCTAGCCCTTCCTTACCTAGCCTAGCCTAGCCCTGCCTAGCCCCTGCCCTGCCTTGCCTAGCCCTGCCCTGCCTAGCCCTGCCCTGCCCTGCCTAGCCCTGCCCTGCCCTGCCTAGCCCTGCCCTGCCCTACCCTGCCTAGCCCTGCCCTGCCCTGCCCTGCCCTGCCTAGCCCTGCCCTGCCCTGCCCTGCCCTGCCTAGCCCTGCCCTGCCCTGCCTTGCCTTGCCCTGCCCTGCCTAGCCCTGCCCTGCCCTGCCTAACCCTGCCCTGCCTAACCCAGTCTGCCAGACTGCTTTCCATTGTCAGCACTTCAAAACAAAAGTCCTCAGACCAGACCCGGGCAATTTGGCTACATTCTCTCTCTCTCTGGCCCAAACAATGCTGATGCAGAGGAAGTTTCACTGTTGTCGGGAAAGGGGGGTGTTTTTTGTGTGTCTTGTTCTGCCAAGAAGAGCACCCCCTCCCCTTTTCTTGTTTTGCAATGAGTGGAATGTTGTGACACAATCAGTAATCTAGGCTGAATCAGTGTTTACTCTGAAAAGAATTGCAGTGGGGGGAAATGTTTGCCGGGGGGTTGGGGGTAAATGTAAATGCGGATGGGGTAAATGCGGATGGGGTAAATGCAGATGGGTGAAAGTCGTCCCCCGGATAACTTTTATGTAGAAGGACTGGTAATCTCAGTTCTAGTGACTTTTTAAAAGGACATTCTTTTCCCAAATGAATTTAAATCAAATTATATTATGCTAACACTGTCAAAAATATATAATTTCCACCAATAACATATTGGTAGAATGATTTTAACATATTGGACCATGCATATAGCCTATTCATGGTCAATATTATCAGGTATGCTATTAGCAATCAGCATTATCACCTGTATCCCAACTGATGCAGCATAGTGGCTATAAATAAATAGGCAACCCCATGCTTCAGCCTATTTATTTATAACCACCCCATGCTTCAGCCTATTTATTTATAACCACCCCATGCTTCAGCCTATCTGCATTTACCCTGTTGAGCTAATCATTAGCAAAGTCCCAAATGTGATCATTTATCATCAAATTGAGTAATTTTATATCCCAGAAAACATATATAAATACAGTGAATATAATGTTAGGGTAACTTAGGGTAAACCGTGGGGTAATACGCCCCTGCCTGTACATCTCAACGAAACCACCCCACTCATCACAATTTGTCACTCCCCAAAAATATTTTGAGGTAGGGTCTCGTTTTACCCCAAGCTGCCCTATAATTGACCGGTGTTCCATTCAGCCCCACTCTCCCCTATGTACTCATGGTGGATTAAAGAGTGGTAAGGTGCTTCACCATGCCGCTGCTAAAAACTCTGGGGTTAAAATTCGCAAAATATTTAGTAGTTGAATAATAAATAAAGTAGGAATGGAATGCTGGGATCCTCTTTATAAGAAAGGCTATTAAAACGGATGTTTTCTCCACGATTGCAGTATGAATTGTTGTGCGTTGACACTGCTTGTCAGAATGCATGTTTCTGTCCCTACACATGCAACTTGAGAGGGATTTTTCTCTTGCATAGAACTACTCTACCTTAGGGGGTCGTATGCATTTTCTCTTCATTACTCATTTTGTTGCAGAGGAAAATAAATGTGGACTGTTCTAAGCATCTTCGAAGTGCGCCTCTGAAAAAATATTTTTTTCCTGTCCCATATTTTGTTGCCGTGGTTGGCAATCATTTTGCCAATGGCGCAGCGCCACAGTGAATTAACTGCCGCGGAAACACTGGGCTGAACGCTCTGTACCACAGTGAAACAATGGTCCTCATTCACAATGAATGGTGTCTCACCAGGATGGGAGGTTTTACAGCAGCTATGGCAGCACCACACCTGTCTTGCGGTGTTTGACCAACATTTCCAGACTTGTCTTTCAAATGCACACAGACAAAGGAAGGAGCGCCAACTTCACGGCATTGTGGCATTCTCGCTTGACCTGGCAATGGAGTCGCTTGAAGTTGGCTTATGTGTGCCAAAGTGAAAGTTCAGCTTTCTTTAGCCTCAAATAAACAACTGTTTCACTCATGAAGCTTCACTTAATCTGTATTATGTGACTGTAAACTGAGTTATGTGCTTCCCAAAAATATTTTAGTCAAATGGAGCCACACATTCCATATGGTAATGGGTTGTTTCAGCCTCAGAAGTAGAGCTGTTTCCATTTTAGTCATTTAGTAGACTCTCTTATCCAGAGCGACTTGCAGTAGTGAGTGGATAGTTTTCTTACCTTTTTTGTACTGGTCCCCCGTGGGAATTGAATCCACAACCTGGCGGTGCAAGCTCCATGCTCTACCAACTGAGCCAACTCTCTTTTATACCAGACAAGACATGCCCAACACATCCTCATTATTACAGTGCCAACGAGGTGTTTTACTGCCTCTCTATGCCAAGCATATTTCAAGCTGAGAGTTTAAAAGTTCAAAATTTTCTCCCCATCTGATCTTGAGCAAAACAGCTGTTTTGATGTTTTAGCCTCAGAATTCAGGAATTTTTGTTTTGAATAATACGTTTCTTGTGTTTTCTCTACTCTCCCTTGGAATATTTTTTTATTGTATTAGAAATGTTTTACATTTTAAAAACAATGATAGTCAAGATGGCGCCTTTTAGACATGGCCGCCCTGTTTCTGGTTCCTAAGCAACTTTGCACAAGCATTTCGCAACACCCGTAATAACATCTGCGAAATATGTGGATGTGACCAATAACATTGGATTGACATTCAAAATTCTACAAACACAACTTGGTTCAGAACCCAGTCTTTGTGCCTGCCTCACTGGTGAATAACTTCTTCAAGTCAAATCAAATAATATTTTATTGGTCACATACACACGGTTAGCAGATGTTAATGTGAGTGTAGCGGAATGCTTGTGCTTGCTTCTAGTTCGGACAATGCAGTAATATCTAACAAGTAATCTAACAAATTCACAACTACCTTATACACACAAAATGTAAAGGGATGAATATGTAAATATAAATATATGGATGAGCGATGGCCGTGTGGCATAGGCAAGATGCAGTAGATGGTATAGAATACAGCATATACATATGAGATGAGTAATGTAGGATATGTAAACATGATTAAAGTGGTGTTATTTAAAGTGACTAGTGATCCGATCAGCTGTTTTGTTGACGTTGAATGAGAGGTTATTTTCCAGACACCACACTCCGAGGGCCCCCACCTCCTCCCTGTAGGCCGTCTCGTCGGTAATCAGGCCTACCACTATTGTTGTCTGCAAACTTGATGATTGAGTTGGAAGCATGCATTGCCACGCAGTCATGGGTGAACAGGGAGTACAGGAGAGGGCTGAGCGCACCCTTGTGGGGCCCCAGTGTTGAGGATCAATGGGGTGGAGATGTTGTTTCCTACCTTCACCACCTGGGGGCGTCCCGTCAAAGTCCAGGACCCAGTTGCACAGGGCGGTGTCGAGACCTAGGGTCTCAAGCTTAATGACGAGTTTGGAGGGTACTATGGTGTTAAATGCTGAGCTGTAGTCAATGAACAGCATTCTTACATAGGTATTCCTCTTTTCCATATGGGATAGGGCAGTGTGATGGCAAATGTGTAAGCAAATTTGAGTGTGTCTAGGGTATCAGGTAGGGTGGAGGTGATATGATTCTTGACTAGTCTCTCAAAGCACTTCATGATGACAGACGTGAGTGCAACAGGGCGATAGTTATTTAGTTCAGTTTCCTTAGCTTTCTTGGGAACAGGAACAATGGTGGCCATCTTGATGCATGTGGGGACAGCAGATTGGGATAGGGATTGATTGAATATGTCCATAAACACATCAGCCAGTTGGCCTGCGTATGCTCTGAGGACACGGCTCGGGATGCAATCTGGGCCGGCAGGCTAGTGAGGGTTAATAGGTTTAAATGTTTTACTCACATTGGCCACGGAGCAGGAGAGCCCACAGGCTTTGGTAGCGGGCTGTGTCATTGGCACTGTATTGTCCTCAAAGCGGGCATAGAAGTTGTTTAATTTGTCTGGGAGCAAGAAGTCGCGACGGGGCTGGTTTTCTTTTTGTAATCCATGATCGACTGTAGACCCTGCTACGTGTCTCATGTTGAGTTGTGACTACTTTGTCTCAATACTGACACTTTGCTTGTTTGATTGCCTTGCGGAGGGAATAGCTGAAATGTTTGTATTTGGTCATGTTTCCAGTCACCTTACCATCATTACAAGCGTTGGTTCGCGCTTTCAGTTTTGCATGAATGCTGCCATCAATCCTAGGTTTCTGGTTAGGAAAGGGTTTAATAGTCACAGTGGGTATGACATCTCCGATGCACTTGCTAATAAATTCGCTCACCAAGTCAGCGTATTTGTCAATATTATTGTCTGAGGCTATCCGGAACATATCCCAGTCCACGTGATCGAAGCAATCTTGAAGAGTGGAATCCGATTGGTCAGACCAGCGTTGGATAGAGCTGAGCACAGGCGTTTCCTGTTTTAGTTTCTGTCTATAGGCTGGCAGCAACAAAATGGAGTTATGGTCAGATTTGCTGAAGGCAGGGCGGGGGAGGGCTTTGTATGCATCACAGAATTTTAGACTAGCAATTATCCAGAATGCTACCAGCTCGTGTTGCACATTCGATATGCTGATAGAATTTAGAAAGTCTTGTTCTCGGGTTAGCTTTGTTAAAATCTCCAGCTACAGGCCCTTGGATTCATATTTGCTCTTTCATGCAGATAGATGTAACTGACGTTTGATATGTGTCAACCTTAAAGGCTTTATGCAAATACACCACATTGAAGCCAAATAAGTAGCATTACTCATATGTCATGTTTGACAGGAAACTGTGATGCCCCAGAGTATTTTTTTAAGATGGCAAGTCCTCAAACTATTCAGTTACTGTGTGCGAGGGTATGTATTGACTATTTTAGAGAGAGTGTTTCATAGGACTGGTCCAGACTCTTACCTTTCAAAAAACATCACAGAATGAGAATCTGATTAACGATTGCTGAAAACCAGACGTTTTTTTGTTTTCCACACTGATATCAGCTCTGCTCTACACTGTCTGTCTGGTTGTTAGTTTATTTTGGGAGGAAAACAATTTAGTCATTCGACAAGTATTTCCGGTTTATGGAGTTATTTGTTGTACTCCATTTTAGATAATGTTCGCTAGACTCTAAATGTGGCTAAGTTAGATCTATGTTGGTGTTGTGTGTCTTCCATGGAAGCTGAGCAACACAGGCACATCTCTGCAACAAATGAAAAGGGGTTTGGAGACAACTGGGCCTGCAGAATTACGTTGGGGAAAATGATGGTCTTAAAAATGTATGTTCAAACTATTGCAATACTTTCTCCTTGAAGCCCTGGAGAAACATGAGGAAGGTTGTGTTTGTTATCTCCTTTTTCAAATAAAGGTCATGTTTTAACATTTCTGTGTATCTGTAGAATTTGCTTTATTAAAAATACTCTTCTCTTCCTGACCTGTAGTGGGTATCGCCACACTGACCAAACCAGCAATGCTAACACGATCATTGAAGGTATTTTAACTTACACTGAAGAAACCCTTGTTTACCATCATTTATTGTAATGTGTTAGTAATGAACAGATTTAGCATTTTATGGATCTTCACTTGAGTCATAAACTCAGGAACTCTGCAACAACAGGTGTAGTTCACATGAGCTGGCGAGTTCCACTGCCTTGGCGTGACACCCTCTCACTTCATCAGAAATCCAGATCTCTCTGAAGTGTCTCCAGAAGAACAATGCCCTGGAAGCTATCAACACATCCTGGATAAGAGCCATAGAAATAGTCTTATGTAACACTGTCGTAAACTAGCCATTGATCCAGTTTCTCCCCACATTCTCCCTCTCCCACTTAGTATCTCTCTCAAACTCCACCCCCCTCTCTTTCTTTCTCGCTCACTGGCTTTCCCTCTCCCCCCCTCTCTCACTTGCTCTTACTCTCTCTCTCTCTGACATCGTCTCCTCAGTTCACCCTCTCATTATGTTTCTACAACTCCTTTCTCCCACTCTAGGCATTGAAACATTGTCAGTGTGTTCTGCCTGTATGATAAGTAGATGTCCCAAGTCGGGAATGCCAGTCAAAACAGTGTCTTGGGATTTCCTTGACTTGCTCCGCTCACACACGGATCAAAGCACAATGTATCAAACATTGTGCCCAGTCACCGCCCTGGGCTCCGTCCATCTAGCTCCGTAGGTATTTTACATTGCTACAGTTGAAGGCGGAGGTTTACATACACTTAGGTTGGAGTCATTAAAATTAGTTTTTCAACCACTCCACAAATTTCTTGTTAACAAACTGTAGCTTGGGAAAGTCTGTTGTGTCATGCACAAAGTAGATGTCCTAAGTAATTTTTTCAACAAGTGGTTACAGACAGTGAGTTATAAGTGAAATAATCTATCACAATTCCAGTGGGGTCACAAGTTTACTGAGCTTTTAAACAGCTTGGAAAATTTCAGAAAATGATGTCATGGCTTTAGAAGCTTCTGATAGGCTAATTGACATAATTTCAGTCAATTGGAGGTGTACCTTTTGGATGTATTTCAAGGCCTACCTTCAAACTCAGTGCCTCTTTACTTGACATCATGGGAAAATCAAAATAAATCAGCCAAGACCTCAGAAAAATAATTGTAGACCTCCACAAGTCTGGTTCATCCTTGGGCGCAATTTTCAAACGCCTGAAGGTACCACGTTCATTTGTACAAACAATAGTACATAAGTATAAACCCCATGGGACCACTCAGCCGTCATACCGCTCAGGACAGAGACGCGTTCTGTCTCCTAGAGATAAACGTACTTGTGGGGATGCTTTGCTGCAGGAGGGACTGGTGCACTGCACAAAATAGATGGCATCACGAGGAAGAAAAATGATGTGGATATATTGAAGCAACATCTCAACATCAGTCAGGATGTTAAAGCTTGGTCGCAAATGTGTCTTCCAAATGGACAATGACCTCAAGCATACTTCCAAAGTTGTGGCAAAATAGCTTAAGGACAACAAAGTCAAGGTATTGGAGTGGCCATCACAAAGCCCTGTCCTCAATCCCATAGAAAATGTGTGGGCAGAACTGATAAAGCGTGTGCGAGCAAGGAGGCCTACAAACCTGACTCAGTTACACCAGCTCTGTAAGGAGGAATGGGAAGAAAATCACCCAATTTATTGTGGGAAGCTTTGTGTTGAGTAGTTTAGTGCATTGCCTTGTGAAGCAGCAGGTGTGAAAGGGCGTTGGCTTAACATGTTCTGACTGGATTGTGTATTGGAAGGGTAGGCCTGGGAGAGACCGCTCTGGGGGACATGCGAAAGAGCGACAAGAGAGAACAAGTGTCGATGTGTGGAAGAGCAGTGTTATTGAAGCCGTGTGCTGTTAAAACCTAGTGCTTATGGGAATCTTCTACAAAGGGCAAATGGTTTAAATGGATCTAATAGCTTCTGATATCAGAGAGTTGATGGAATTTAATTATGCTCACTCTTCTACGCTTCACGGAGGATTTGAGGTTCTTAGACTTTGGTTTCAATTTCAAATTGCTTATCGGCCCTGATTTTTTTTTTTTTTATGTAAAAAAATTGCTCAACATCAAAGCAAACATTTTTAATTTCAGGTTAATTTAAGCTAAGCAGTGGCGGCCGAAGTTGCTACATGGTAAAATAGGCTTTGTTTGATATTGTGATTATCAGCTAATCTTCTCAGAGTCGGTGGTCTTGCCCTTAAGGCCTGGAGGTGATTAGTTGATTTGAACCTGTAGACTGTAATTCACACTGATTCTCACTCTCATTACCTCACTCAGTGTGGCCACGGCTCTGTTCTCACTCAAAGCCTTAGAGGTGGCAGTGTGTCCCTTAGCCAGACTTGTTTTAACACGGTGGGCTGCCAGAGCTGGTAGCGGGGGTGGTGGTGTTAGGCCAGCCAGCTCGTCCCGGAAAGGAGGGTAAACTGGCATTAGAGCGCTAGTTCATACTTTATAGCTCGGTAGTGCTGTGAAGTGCTTTATCAGCCTTTGGCATTGGTTGGGGATTTGGCACGGCGGCCATGTTTTTTTAATGCCCAGTGTACCAAATCCCCGTCTGTTTGTCTCCATGTGCAGTGGACGTCATCGTGTCTATGAACAGATGCCAATGAATCTCTACCCTTTTGCATGACTCTCTTCTCTTCCCATAGTGCTTGTGGATTTGCAGTGCATGCTGGGACTTGTGCAAAGCTTCATTGGACAACTGGGTTATTTTGGTATTACTCCAATCAAAGTGTACCTGTGGTTTGTGGATTGTATTTAAACACTGTTTTTATGGGCTGAACTGAAGATGAGGTTTAGTAGCTCCAGAGATGTACAGTAGGACTGAGGAATTCAGATGGCTCTTTCTCTCCAGTGTACTTATACCCTTTAGGGGTCTGGCAGGAATGGGCTGGGTCGTCGTCCTGCAGGGAAAATAGATCCTCTACAAAAGATAAGGACCATTAGACACTAATGCAGAGCATAATCAAAACTTAATCAGTATGGAGCACAAACTGGTATGGAACACGATGGTGAGCCTACTTGCTGTGATTATTACAGCATTCTGTTAGACCCAATTGAGATTACATAAGAGAATCACACAGCCAAACCACGGGCAGAGGCTTCTCCCTCCAGCTCTAAGCCACCTACATGTGATTCCACCCACAGCAGGCTACGGGGAAGAGCGCCTCAAGATCACACTGTTCAGTCCGAAGTACTCAACCTAGAAACAAATAGTAGGTTTATTAGAGAAAGAGTTCACAGACAGAAGCCTCATCCGCTCTGATCCAGCCTCAGGAGAGTTGCATTACCCAGCTTGTCCTGATTCAGGAAGCATGAAATACACAAAGAGAGAGAGCGATGTCATGAAAAAAAAATGAGTTTCCCCTTCATATCTGAAGTTCTTGTGCTTGAATGCCAATCTTGGCAACAAAAAAAAAAGACATTGAATGTTTGTCCCCGGCCTGGAGGCGCAGACTGAGTGAGAGGAGAGGAAGTCCAGAATGCCTCAAAGCTCACTCACACATTTTTTTCTGGTTTGCCTTGCAAACATAGGAGGATAAGAATAAACCTGGCCCTGAAATAAGTGGGATGTCTGTGGGTGTTTTGTGTGGGGTCTCGATCTCTCATGGCACTCTGGGCAATTTCCTTGCTTATAGAACACTGTTCTGTTCAGGTCAGTTTTTGTCTGTCATTCTCATCAATCCCATACTTTCTAGTCTTCAAAATGAGAAGTCAACACCATTTTATTACATAGTTGGTTTGGGTCTCCTGTCCTGAGGTTCTAACCAATAACAGGCCTAGAACCCCAATGCTTCTTTAGCTCCTGTCGTCCCGTTGTCACCGCAGCATCAACCATAGCCCAGCGTTCTTGCGCGGTGTCGACGCCGACAATATTTGGCCGGTGGCCCCAAAAATTGAATCACTCAACCAGACTATTTTCTTGTTTGGGAGCTGTTAGACATCTGGTTTATTTGCTTAAAAGTCTGCTACTCGTCCCTCGCTATGGCTGGGAGTGCAGAGAGCTCAAAGCAAAACCCTCAGAAACCTGATGAGCTTCCCACTGGCCACCACTGCTCAGATGGTCCGCACTCTGTTCATTTACATTCCTCTGATATTAGAACTCACTCTGGGGACTCAGACTCATTACATTTTCCCCAGAACACAAGTTATCTGCAGACACACACACACTGGGCCCCGGTTTGGGATTCATTCAAGTCCATATTTACCTTCTGTGTGTTTATACAATGGGCTTGGAAAGTTAACGCTGTTATTACAGTATATAAGTCACAAAGGAGACTTTATGAGATTAAGCATTTTACATATGTGATATACCCCAAAGCCATAATACTTTATGATTATCCCATTAACTATTGTTTCCCTTAGTTTTAATGCAGAGAGAGTATTTTAGACTTGTACATGGGCCCCGAGAGACTAGTCTCTGGGCCTTCTGCGCTCATTGGACCAACCCCAGCCTGAACCAATCAGAATGGGAGTGTGGTGGCTGTCCTCAGCACTTGTCCACTCGTCACTCTTCACCCACTGCCCTGCCTGGTGAATATGACCTGGCTTGGACACTGTGATTCTTGGATTTTGAGCTATGTGTGGGTTTTTTGGTTTACAATAAACATATGTGCAAGTGTACACAGTGCATGCTCTCGGTTTTGCGTTGTTAAATGGTAACAAATGGGTGCGGAATGTGTTGACGCAAGGCCTGTGAGGAACCCTGGAGCCTGTGTGATTTATCCAACCTTTACATCGGAGCTTCGCTCGGCTCGTTAGTTCCTCATTAGTTAATGCCCAGGAATTCAGGGAGCTTCTCTGTCTTGCTGAATAGTAAACTCTTCAGCGGAGCTCTCTTTTTTTGTAGAAAACATCTGTTTTTCCGAGCCTCCTGTTCCCAGCTTCCCTTTCGGTCCCCCTTTTCAAGAACCCTTGGAGGAAATGAAAGTAGGAATGAGCTTTGAAAGGACTTGGCTGGGGGGAATAAGAGGTGGGAGGGACGTCTTCAGTGTTCTCCTGTTTTTTATTTTTCTTCCAGAGGGCTGTCAATCAGATATAGTAGTCCCCCAGAGTTCCCACAACCGTGCGGTAGGTAGTTAGGTTAATGTAGGTGTTCAGTCAGCCCTGTGTGTGTTTAGAGAGGCTGTTCTTGTGAGCTTAACACTGGACTTAACCTCAATCGAGAATTCTTCATGTGGGGCTACCCATGCAGGGACCAGGGTCATGCACATTTTTCCTTTGGGCCATTGGGCTTTTAATCACATTCCTTTTTCAAATGCTTTGTTTGGGAGAAGTGCATTAACATAGTTCTCTAAATATAAATTACTAATAAACACTATAATGTAAATTGTGTCAACTGCAAAAGTGTTAGTCAAAGCCCAAGAGGAGGATGTCCATCAATTTGATGCCAAACCTCAACTTTGCACCATGCTCCTCAGCTTCTAAATTGCCATAGAAACATGCAGCGTTAAACCCCTCCACCCCCCCCCTCCCCCAAGGAAATGCCACAAATGAGTATTTCTGTAAATAAATGGTGGTTGATGGAACATGGATTGGTGCAGATGGATTGATATTTTGCCAGAAACCCTTCATGGATTTGAGGGTGGCTGGCATTTTTCGATTCCATGTACTGAGCGGCTTAAAACGCTGCCTCCTCATGTGTTTGACTAACAGATGATCCGGTGTACAAATGGGAGATGACGCGGTATACTCTGTGTGTGGCATTTCATTTTAGAACCTAGCCTAATTAAACATTCGCTCCATCTTTTGATTCCTTCAAATTAAAGGGGGATGATACAAAAGCTAAGAAGAAAAGGAGCATGAATGACAAAGCTAATAAGAAAAGAGGAGGACAGTTTGTTTCCCAAGGCTCGGTAATCCCATTACTACATTTGATTCTTGGAGTCAGTCTTGGTGTGTTCTGTTTTTCTCTCATTGTGAGAACAAGGAGCTCCATCTGAAATAATTGAATTGTGACCTACTCTAGATCAGTGCCCTGCGCTGGTTGCCAGAGGTATTTGTTTTGTTGCCATAAGACATTATCTCCTTAATTAGCTTGTTGTAATGTTGAAATTGCTTTTAAACAGGCCAGTCCCCTTACTGAGATGGAGGCAAAATATCCTGTGTAGGAAATCAAGTCTTCAGTGCCATACTGAAAGAGTCCTGCCTTGGAGCTGTTGGAACTAGGCTACACAGCAATGCCCCACCACTCTAGCGTTCCTGAGAGTGAAACCACATTGAAGGCAGCATGTGTGTGGTATTTGATTGAATCATGAATACCCCTTCAAACTCAACCTCCAATGTGAAGTGAAGGATGACGCGGGAAATAGAAAGGGACAACATGTTCTCCCACTACTCGATGTCCTCAGTTCCCCCTCAATAACAGTGTGGTTTGTGCTATCACACTACTTTGAAATTGCCCTGGGTGCCAGACCAACAACGCCACATCATTACAAGACCAAAAAATGCTAGCTAAAGCAGAAAATGAAACGGACGGGCCTGACAAGAGTATGAGAGAGGTAGAAACTATGCATTTACCATCAGATTGTTCTGATTGATATACTTCTGCACTCTGTCCAGCTCCATGCTCCCTACATGTACTTGAGGTCAGTGTGTTTCTAGGAGACCCGTTGGAGGTGTGTGTTTTGTTGTTGGAGGTGTGTGTTGTGTTGTGGCTGTATCTGTGGTAGACCTGTAAAGGTGTATAGTGGAGGAAGGTGGCTGCCTGGCAGGGGAGGATGGTTCAGTACTGCCATCAGGTGCCTTCAGTCGACTACTGCTCCGCTCTCTGCTATTGGCCCATCAGTAACCATAGAGACACAACACACTGGTCTGACTCACCGCTTCTTTTCTTTTTATCTCCTCATCTCCTTCTGTCACTTGATGAGCAGGCACCCTGATGCGTTACAGAAGAGCTGCACAGACATCTTATTCCTCTTGTATTTGTTTAACCTGAATCTAAAGAACCTTGATTCCAAGCAAAGGTTGTGACAGTTATTGAGACCTCTGTTGGAAATTGACTCTACAACCTTGCGGTCAGAGAGGACTTGTTCCATTCTCATGCATTGTGTTTGTCCTGGCTCTGTGTTTTACAGGGTCATAGTTGTAAAAGGATGTGGAAAGCCAAATACATTCTCATGTTCTCGACAGAATATATTATTCTACCCCATGAAAGGACAAAGGAAGCTGGTATTGTACCATGGCCCTTTAAGTTGTTTGGATTCATCCTGGCCATGAGAAGTGATGATATCTTCCAGTCTGACAATGTGATAGACATTTGTTGCTGCTACTGCTCTAGCTGGCTGCTGTGGACCGTCTTTGCTGCAGCCCAGCGTCTCTTTTGATAGCTCTATGAAACCCCAATAGTCCCGGAGTTGAGAGACTGTATGAGAGTGAAGAAACTGCTGCCAAGAAACCGAGCCAAAAAAATGCGAGGGCTCACACAAAGGAGCGAGGGACTGAATGGCGCTTGGCTCTGACTGTCGTTGGCAATGTTTTTTTTTAGACAAACCCAATCTAAGGGACGACGAACCAATGGTGTTATTTAAGCGTCCCGAGAGGTCTTATTGGCTCGTACTGGCACAGCCAAGACATCTCTTCATCTCTCTATTGCCTCCTTTTGTTGGGGCAAACCACTACTGACACAATAACCCAGTGTTAAGTGCTGCTGTTGCTGATTCCCCTGCTGCTTGGATGAGTCCTCCTCTCTGTGCCAGGTTGCTAGGTAGCCTTAGATCCAAGCATTCAAAAGGCTGACACAGAATATTATGTGGTGTCGGCTATTGTGTAATGCCCCATTTTTGTACTGGTATTCTTAAAAACAGGTCAGACAGAGGTTGATGGGTTGTTCATGTGTACAGATACTATGCATTCCAAAGATGAAGGGTGTGTGGAGAATGTGGGTCTGTCTGCCTCCTACAGGGTGTATGAGGCTAGAGGTCAGGTTGTAATGGGCTGCAGACACAGTAGGACTGGCTCAGGAGATAAGCAGACCATTAAACCTTGGGTTAGCCTCATACAGTGCATTCGGAAAGTAATCGGACCCCTTGACTTTTTCCAGACCCCTTATTCTAAACATTTTTCCTCCTCAATCTACACACAATACCCCATAATGACAAAGTGAAAACAGGTTTTAGAAATGTTTGCCCATTTATTACAAATACAAAACAGAAATACCTTATTTACATACTTTTTTTGCCCCACTGTATTTAGTCAGCCACCAATTGTGCAAGTTCTCCCACTTAAAAAGATGAGAGGCCTGTAATTTTCATCATAGGTGCACTTCAACTATGACAGACAAAATGAGGGGAAAAAAATCCAGAAAATCACGTTGTAGGATTTTTAATTAATTTGTTTGCAATTGATGGTGGAAAATAAGTATTTGGTCAATAACAAAAGTTTATCTCAATACTTTGTTATATACCCTTTGTTGGCAATGACAGAGGTCAAACGTTTTCTGTAAGTCTTAACAAGGTTTTCACACACTTTTGCTGGTATTTTGGCCCATTCCTCCATGCAGATCTCCTCTAGAGCAGTGATGTTTTGGGGCTGTTGCTGGGCAACACGGACTTTCAACTCCCTCCAAAGATTTTCTATGGGGTTGAGATCTGGAGACTGGCTAGGCCACTCCAGGACCTTGAAATGCTTCTTACGAAGCCACTCCTTCCTTGCCTGGGTGGTGTGTTTGGGATCATTGTCATGCTGAAAGACCCAGCCACATTTCATCTTCAATGCCCTTGCTGATGGAAGGAGGTTTTCACTCAAAATCTCACGATACATGGCCCCATTCATTCTTTCCTTTACACGGATCAGTCGTCCTGGTCCCTTTGCATAAAAACAACCCCCATGCTTCACAGTAGGTATGGTGTTCTTTGGATGCAACTCAGCATTCTTTGTCCTCCAAACACGACGACTTTTTACCAAAAAGTTATATTTTGGTTTCATCAGACCATATGACATTCTCCCAATCTTCTTCTGGATTATCCAAATGCTTTCTAGCAAACTTCAGACGGGCCTGGACATGTACTGGCTTAAGCAGGGGGACACGTCTGGCACTGCAGGATTTTAGTCCCTGGCGGCGTAGTGTGTTGCTGATGGTAGGCTTTGTTACGTTGGTCCCAGCTCTTCACTAGGTCCCCCCGTGTGGTTCTGGGATTTTTGTTCACCATTCTTGTAATAATTTTGACCCCACGGGGTGAGATCTTGCGTGGAGCCCCAGATTGAGGGAGATTCAGTGGTCTTGTATGTCTTCCATTTCCTAATAATTGCTCCCACAGTTGATTTCTTCAAACCAAGCTGCTTACCTATTGCAGATTCAGTCTTCCCAGCCTGGTGCAGGTCTACAATTTTGTTTCTGGTGTCCTTTGACAGCTCTTTGGTCTTGGCCATAGTGGAGTTTGGAGTGTGACTGTTTGTTTTATACTGATAACAAGTTCAAACAGGTGCCATTAATACAGGTAACGAGTGGAGGACAGAGGAGCCTCTTAAAGAAGAAGTTACAGGTCTGTGAGAGGCAGAAATCTTGCTTGTTTGTAGGTGACCAAATACTTATTTTTTTTTAAATTTGCAAATAAATTCATGAAAAAATCCTACAATGTGATTTCTTCTCATTTTGTCTGTCATATTGTAAGTGTAGCTATGATAAATTATAGGCTTCTCATCTTTTTAAGTGGGAGAACTTGCAAAATTGGTGGCTGACTAAATACTTTTTTGCCCCACTGTAAGTATTCAGACCTTTTGCTATGAGACTTGAAAATTGAGCTCAGGTGCGTCCTGTTTCCATTGATCATCCTTGAGATAGTTCTACAACTTAATTGGAGTCCACCTGTTGTCCACCGGTCAAACTGAGCAATCGGGGGAGAAGGGCCTTGGTCAGGGAGGTGATCAAGATCCGGATGGTCACTCTGACAGAGCTCCACAGTTCCTCTGTGGAGATGGGAGAACCTTCCAGAAGGACAACCAACTCTACAGCACTCCACCAGCATGGGCTTAATGGTAGAGTAGCCAGACAGATGCCACTCCTCAGTAAAAGATACATGACAGCCTGCTTGGAGTTTGCCAAAAGGCACCTAAAGGACTCTTAGTAAATGAGAAACAAGATTATCTGGTCTGATGAAACTAAGATTGAGGCCAAAGAGTTCAATGTCAAGCTTCATGTCTGGAGGAAACCTGGCACCATCCCCAAGGTGAAGCATGCTGGTGGCAGAATTATCTTGTGGGTATGTTTGATACTAGTCAGGATCGAGTGTAAGATGAACGGGGCAAAGTACAGCGAGATCCTTGATGAAGAACGAGCTCCAGAGCGCTCGGAACAAACTGAGATGGTTCACCTTCCAACAGGACAATGACCCTGAGCACATAGCCAAGGCAACGCAGGAGTGGCTTCAGAACAAGTCTCTGAAGGTCCTTGAGTGGCTCAGCCAGAGCCTGGATTTGAACCCAATCGAACATCTCTGGAGAGACCTGAAAATAGCTGTGCAGTGACTGACCGAGCATGAGAGGATCTGCAGAGTAACTCCCAAATACAGGTGTGCCAAGCTTCTAGTGTCATACCCAAGACGACTCAAGGCTGTAAACGCTGCAAAAGGTGCTTCAACAAAGTACTGAGTAAAGGGTGTTAATTCTTGACTTTGAAGTTTTATATGCACCTCACCATACCCCTGTCTGCGCATTATGCCCTGAATATATTCTACCATGCCCAGAAACCTGCTCCTCTTATTCTCTGTCCCCAACGCTCTAGGCGACCAGTTTTGATAGCCTTTAGCAGCACCCTCATACTACTTCTTCTCTGTTCCGCGGGTGATGTGGAGGTAAACCCAGGCCCTGCATGTCCCCAGGCACCCTCATTTGTTGACTTCTGTGATCGAAAAAGCCTTGGTTTCATGCATGTCAACATCAGAAGCCTCCTCCCTAAGTTTGTTTTACTCACTGCTTTAGCACACTCTGCTAACCCTGATGTCCTTGCCGTGTCTGAATCCTGGCTCAGGAAGGCCACCAAAAATTCAGAGATTTCCATACCCAACTATAACATCTTCCGTCAAGATAGAACTGCCAAAGGGGGAGGAGTTGCAGTCTACTGCAGAGATAGCCTGCAAAGTAATGTCATACTTTCCAGGTCCATACCCAAACAGTTCAAACTACTAATTTTGAAAATGACTCTCTCCAGAAATAAGTCTCACTGTTGCCGCCTGCTACTGACCCCCCTCAGCTCCCAGCTGTGCCCTGGACACCATTTGTGAATTGATCGCCCCCCATCTAGCTTCAAAGTTTGTTCTGTTAGGTGACCTAAACTGGGATATGCTTAACACCCCGGCAGTCCTACAATCTAAGCTAGATGCCCTCAATCTCACAAAAATCATCAAGGAACCCACCAGGTACAACCCTAACTCTGTAAACAAGGGCACCCTCATAGACGTCATCCTGACCAACTGGCCCTCCAAATACACCTCCGCTGTCTTCAACCAGGATCTCAGCGATCACTGCCTCATTGCCTGTATCCGCCACGGAGCCGCAGTCAAACGACCACCCCTCATCACTGTCAAACGCTCCCTAAAACACTTCTGTGAGCAGGCCTTTCTAATCGACCTGGCCCGGGTATCCTGGAAGGACATTGACCTCATCCCGTCAGTTGAGGATGCCTGGTCATTCTTTAAAAGTACCTTCCTCACCATTTTAGATAAGCATGCTCCGTTCAAAAAATGCAGAACTAAGAACAGATACAGCACTTGGTTCACTCCAGACCTGACTGCCCTTGACCATCACAAAAACATCCTGTGGCGGACTGCAATAGCATCGAATAGTCCCCGTGATATGCAACTGTTCAGGGAAGTCAGGAACCAATACACGCAGTCAGTCAGGAAAGCTAAGGCCAGCTTCTTCAGGCAGAAGTTTGCATCCTGCAGCTCCAACTCCAAAAAGTTCTGGGACACTGTGAAGTCCATGGAGAACAAGAGCACCTCCTCCCAGCTGCCCACTGCACTGAGGCTAGGTAACACTGTCACCACCGATAAATCCATGATTATCGAAAACCTCAATAAGCATTTCTCAACGGCTGGCCATGCCTTCCGCCTGGCGACTCCAACCTCGGCCAACAGCTCCGCCCCCCCCGCAGCTCCTCGCCCAAGCCTCTCCAGGTTCTCCTTTACCCAAATCCAGATAGCAGATGTTCTGAAAGAGTTGCACAACCTGGACCCGTACAAATCAGCTGGGCTTGACAATCTGGACCCTCTATTTCTGAAACTATCCGCCGCCATTGTCGCAACCCCTATTACCAGCCTGTTCAACCTCTCTTTCATATCGTCTGAGATCCCCAAAGATTGGAAAGCTGCCGCAGTCATCCCCCTCTTCAAAGGGGGAGACACCCTGGACCCAAACTGTTACAGACCTATATCCATCCTGCCCTGCCTATCTAAGGTCTTCGAAAGCCAAGTCAACAAACAGGTCACTGACCATCTTGAATCCCACCGTACCTTCTCCGCTGTGCAATCTGGTTTCCGAGCCGGTCACGGGTGCACCTCAGCCACACTCAAGGTACTAAACGATATCATAACCGCCATCGATAAAAGACAGTACTGTGCAGCCGTCTTCATCAACCTTGCCAAGGCTTTTGACTCTGTCAATCACCATATTCTTATCGGCAGACTCAGTAGCCTCTGTTTTTCGGATGACTGCCTTGCCTGGTTCACCAATTACTTTGCAGACAGAGTTCAGTGTGTCAAATCGGAGGGCATGCTGTCCGGTCCTCTGGCAGTCTCTATGGGGGTGCCACAGGGTTCAATTCTCGGGCCGACTCTTTTCTCTGTATATATCAATGATGTTGCTCTTGCTGCGGGCGATTCCCTGATCCACCTCTACGCAGACGACACCATTCTATATACCTTCGGCCCGTCATTGGACACTGTGCTATCTAACCTCCAAACGAGCTTCAATGCCATACAACACTCCTTCCATGGCCTCCAACTGCTCTTAAATGCTAGTAAAACCAAATGCTTGCTTTTCAACCGATCGCTGCCTGACTAGCATCACCACCCTGGATGGTTCCGACCTTGAATATGTGGACATCTATAAGTACCTAGGTGTCTGGCTAGACTGCAAACTCTCCTTCCAGACTCATATCAAACATCTCCAATCGAAAATCAAATCAAGAGTCGGCTTTCTATTCCGCAACAAAGCCTCCTTCACTCACGCCGCCAAGCTTACCCTAGTAAAACTGACTATCCTACCGATCCTCGACTTCGGCGATATCATCTACAAAATGGCTTCCAACACTCTAATCAGCAAACTGGATGCAGTCTATCACAGTGCCATCCGTTTTGTCACTAAAGCACCTTATACCACCCACCACTGCGACTTGTATGCTCTAGTCGGCTGGCCCTCGCTACATATTCGTCGCAAGACCCACTGGCTCCAGGTCATCTACAAGTCCATGCTAGGTAAAGCTCCGCCTTATCTCAGTTCACTGGTCACGATGGCAACACCCATCCGTAGCATGCGCTCCAGCAGGTGTATCTCATTGATCATCCCTAAAGCCAACACCTCATTTGGCCGCCTTTCGTTCCAGTACTCTGCTGCCTGTGACTGGAACGAACTGCAAAAATCACTGAAGCTGGAGACTTATCTCCCTCACCAACTTCAAACATCAGCTATCTGAGCAGCTAACCGATCGTTGCAGCTGTACATAGTCTACTGGTAAATAGCCCACCCATTTTCACCTACCTCATCCCCATACTGTTTTTATTTATTTACTTTTCTGCTCTTTTGCACACCAATATCTCTACCTGTACATGACCATCTGATCATTTATCATTCCAGTGTTAATCTGCAAAATTGTATTATTCGCCTACCTCCTCATGCCTTTTGCACACATTGTATATAGACTCCCCTTTTTTTTCTACTGTGTTATTGACTTGTTAATTGTTTACTCCATGTGTAACTCTGTGTTGTCTGCTCACACTGCTATGATTTATCCTGGCCAGGTCGCAGTTGCAAATGAGAACTTGTTCTCAACTAGCCTACCTGGTTAAATAAAGGTGAAATAAAAAATAAAAATACAATATTTTCTATAAATGTGGAGGAGTTTTTAACATTTACATTTGTGTAGATTGATGAAGAAAAAAACTAAAAGTCAAGGGGTCTGAATACTTTCCGAATACACTGTATATCTGTCCCATCATTCCCTCCCACCACCGTGGTAACTCCCGAACAGCACCGGCCACCTTCCCTGACGCCCATACATCCCCCTAAGCGTGAGTCGGGAGCCAAAGGAACGGCCACGCATGGTTGTCCATAAAGGAAGGAAGGAAGGAAGGGAGAGGACTCATTTGAGGCTGCCCTGCTTTCCCTTTTGTCTCCTGGCTACCTGCACTGCTTCCCCCTGCATGCTTCTGTAGGAATGTGTGGATGGTGCGGTGAATGGCAGAACAATGGAGGGAGCTTGGCGGCCTGGCGCTGGAGGAGAAACGGCCTCACACCACGGGGTTGTTCTACGTGTACCGGAGTGCAAGTTGAGGTCCAAAAGGCTCCTTGACAGCTTCTACCCCCAAGCCGTAAGACTGCTGAACAATTCATCAAATGTCCACCCGGATGATTTACATTGATACCCCCCCCTTTGTTTTTACACTGCTACTACTCACTGTTTAATATCTGTGCATAGTCACTTTACCCCTACCTACATGTACAAATTACCTCGACTAACCTGTACCCCCGCACATTGACTTGGTACCCGTAACCCCTGTATATAGCCTCCATAATTTTTATTCAATTGTTTTTTAAATATTCAAATATTTTCTTAACGCTATTTCTTGAACTGTACTGTTAAGGGCTTGTTAGTAAGCATTTCACTGTAAAGTCTACACCTGTTGTATTCGGCGCATGTGACAAATAAAATGTGAATTGATTTACGCCTCGATCAGACAGACAGCGTCATTGCATCAATGCGGCATAATATATTCTGCAGCCCAATTTTTTTTCAATGTTATCCAACATTTGTTCTGGATGTGTGTGCAACAACAGTTCAACATTCACCTTTTGCTGCTATTTCTGTCAAGTCTAAAAAATACAATTTGATGAATACGTTGGATTTATCCATTGGATATGAATCTACTTCTGGTGTGTCCAAACCAATGATGCTGTCAGTCTGATCGAGGCGTTTGGCAAAACACAGGACCAGCTTCCCTGCTGACTCCATATACCACCACCATACACCCTGTGATTACTTCTGGTTTACAGGGATTCATTATGATGGTCCTGGTTCCAGAGCTGTAGGTCTAAGTACTCTAGCAGGTCCCAGCCACCATGAGCCTGGTCTCACTGTTTCACACTAGTTGAGTTACGGTACAGTACAGGCACCTTAGCTTGTGGATAGAAGAGCCAGATGTTAAATGTATCCCATCTACACTTGCCTTCAGACAGTTTCAAGGCCCTCACTCCAACTCTGGAGACGTGATGGTGTTGTTGTCATACAAACAGGAAGAGTGTCAACCGTGTCATACTAGAAGAGTTGGACGTAACTGTTGGTATCATTTAAAAACCACACTGCCTCTGAGTAGGGGCAGCAGGTAGCCTACCGATTTAAGAGCGTGGGGCCGGTAACCGAAGGGCTTGGTTCAAATTCCAGGGTCGGCAAGTTGGAAAAATCTGCCCTTCTGCTCTTGAGCAAGGCAGTTAACCCCCAACAACTGCTCCACAGGAGCCAACGTCGATTTAAGGCAGCCCCCCGTACCTCTGATTCAGAGGGTTAAATGCAGAAGACACCTTTCGGTTGAATGCGTTCAGTTGGTGTGAGGGCCTTGAAACTGTCTGCAGGCAACTGAAGATGGATGTAACATCTGGCAAATGACTAGTTACCCCCTTTCTCTTTCCCTATACCTGCGGACAGGCATGTCTGAACCTCGAGGCATGCAGAGGTTTCCTGTCATCATGATAGCACAATGAGTCTACCTGCACAAACCAGCTACTCTAGGGTAGCCAGAGCAGTGGACCGGACCGAGTGTGTCTGCATTTGAATTTGTTTGCAGTTGAATGTGCGTGTGGCACTCCTCCCTGGTCAAACACTAGAGAAAACAAACAGTAGACTTGCTAATGGGGCCTTAACTACAAGCTGCATACCCTTCTATCAGACCCAGGCAAGCAGAGTTTATGTTGGGAGCTAGAGTCAACACACAGAGATAAAGACCCCCTGGCCAACAGGTTAGTTTGGTCTGCTCAATATACAGTCCTACTGGGATGGTTCTATAAGAGGTTCTGATTACGGAGACTAGACCGATGTATTAAACACTGCTCTCATTGGATGCTGATGAGCCCAAATGTGCTGTATGGACTCCAACAGAATTATTGTCTTGAATATTCACGTTTTATTTCATGAATGGATGCAATGTCCTGGTATGAAAGATGTACGTTATGGTCCAAAATCATAACAGCTGGAATGGGCTATACATGTGCCTTCACGTCACACTGCCTTTTTACACAGTGTAAGATCACGTTGTTCTGGAGGGAAGACAATTGGGAGAGAGTGGATCTGTTGGCCATCACAGTTACAAGGTGAGTCTGTGTACAGACAGTCTGTGTACAGTAGCCAATTTCCTCTGTTGCATAAATTCAACCAAACATCCAGCTGCTAATTATTCATTAGGAATGAAGAGGCAACCATGTAATTAAGCAATTCTCCATACGACTGGAAAATTGCTACATCGTAACATAAGATCAGCGAATGACATGCATTCATAATATTTTACACCATTTTTCAGAGCTTGTTGTGTGGCATCTTCTTACCAAGGTTGTTTTCTCTGATTGAGTCATTTTAAATAATGCTCACCTGAACCGATCATCTTTTCTGTCACTGTCTCTGACTGAATGTCTGACTGTCACCGTCTCTGACTGAATGACTGTCTGACTGTCACTGCCTCTGACTGAATGACTGTCACTGCCTCTGACTGAATGACTGTCTCTGACTGTCTGACGGTCTCTGACTGTGACTGAATGACTGTCTGACTGTCACTGCCTCTGACTGTCTGACTGTCACTGCCTCTGACTGTCTGACTGTCACTGCCTCTGACTGTCTGACTGTCACCGCCTCTGACTGAATGTCTGTCACTGCCTCTGACTGAATGACTGTCTGTCACTGCCTCTGACTGAATGACTGTCTGTCACTGCCTCTGACTGAATGACTGTCTGTCACTGCCTTTGACTGAATGACTGTCTGTCACTGCCTCTGACTGAATGACTGTCTGTCACTGCCTCTGACTGAATGACTGTCACTGCCTCTGACTGAATGACTGTCACTGCCTCTGACTGAATGACTGTCTGACTGTCTCTGACTGAATGACTGTCTCTGACTGAATGACTGTCTCTGACTGAATGACTGAATGACTGTCTCTGACTGAATGACTGGCTGTCTGACTGAATGACTGTCTGACTGTCTCTGACTGAATGACTGTCTGACTGTCTCTGACTGAATGACTGTCTGACTGTCTCTGACTGAATGACTGTCTCTGACTGAATGACTGTCTCTGACTGAATGACTGAATGACTGTCTCTGACTGAATGACTGGCTGTCTGACTGAATGACTGTCTGACTGTCTCTGACTGAATGACTGTCTGACTGTCTCTGGCTGAATGACTGTCTCTGACTGAATGACTGTCTCTGACTGAATGACTGCCTCTGACTGAATGACTGTCTGACTGTCACTACCTCTGACTGAATGACTGTCTGTCTCTGACTGAATGTCTGTCACTGCCTCTGACTGAATGACTGTCTGTCACTGCCTCTGACTGAATGACTGTCTGTCACTGCCTCTGACTGAATGACTGTCTGTCACTGCCTTTGACTGAATGACTGTCTGTCACTGCCTCTGACTGAATGACTGTCTGTCACTGCCTCTGACTGAATGACTGTCACTGCCTCTGACTGAATGACTGTCTCTGACTGAATGACTGTCTCTGACTGAATGACTGAATGACTGTCTCTGACTGAATGACTGAATGACTGTCTCTGACTGAATGACTGACTGTCTGACTGAATGACTGTCTGACTGTCTCTGGCTGAATGACTGTCTCTGACTGAATGACTGTCTCTGACTGAATGACTGCCTCTGACTGAATGACTGCCTCTGACTGAATGACTGTCTGACTGTCACTACCTCTGACTGAATGACTGTCTGTCTCTGACTGAATGACTGTCTCTGACTGAATGACTGTGACTGTCTCTGACTGTCTGACGGTCTCTGACTGTGACTGAATGACTGTCTGACTGTCACTGCCTCTGACTGAATGACTGTCACTGCCTCTGACTGAATGACTGTCACTGTCTCTGACTGAATGACTGTCTGACTGACTCTGACTGAATGACTATCTGACTGTCACTGCCTCTGACTGAATGACTGTCTGACTGCCTCTGACTGAATGACTGTCTGACTGTCTCTGACTGAATGACTGTCTCTGACTGAATTACTGTCTGACTGTCTCTGACTGAATGACTGTCTGACCGTCTCTGACTGAATGACTGAATGACTGTCTCTGACTGAATGACTGTCTCTGACTGTCTGACTGAATGACTGAATGACTGTCTGACTGTCTCTGACTGTCTCTGACTGAATGACTGTCTGACTGTCTCTGACTGAATGACTGTCTGACTGTCTCTGACTGAATGACTGTCTCTGACTGTCTGACTGAATGACTGAATGACTGCCTCTGACTGAATGACTGTCTGACTGCCTCTGACTGAATGACTGTCTGACTGCCTCTGACTGAATGACTGTCTGACTGTCTCTGACTGAATGACTGTCTCTGACTGAATTACTGTCTGACTGTCTCTGACTGAATGACTGTCTCTGACTGAATGACTGCCTCTGACTGAATGACTGTCTGACTGTCACTACCTCTGACTGAATGACTGTCTGTCTCTGACTGAATGACTGTCTCTGACTGAATGACTGTGACTGTCTCTGACTGTCTGACGGTCTCTGACTGTGACTGAATGACTGTCTGACTGTCACTGCCTCTGACTGAATGACTGTCACTGCCTCTGACTGAATGACTGTCACTGCCTCTGACTGAATGACTGTCTGACTGACTCTGACTGAATGACTATCTGACTGTCACTGCCTCTGACTGAATGACTGTCTGACTGCCTCTGACTGAATGACTGTCTGACTGTCTCTGACTGAATGACTGTCTCTGACTGAATTACTGTCTGACTGTCTCTGACTGAATGACTGTCTGACCGTCTCTGACTGAATGACTGAATGACTGTCTCTGACTGAATGACTGTCTCTGACTGTCTGACTGAATGACTGTCTGACTGTCTCTGACTGTCTCTGACTGAATGACTGTCTGACTGTCTCTGACTGAATGACAGTCTCTGACTGTCTGACTGAATGACTGAATGACTGTCTCTGACTGAATGACTGTCTGACTGTCTCTGACTGAATGACTGTCTGACTGTCTCTGACTGAATGACTGTCTGACTGTCTCTGACTGAATGACTGTCTGACTGTCTCTGACTGTCTGCCTGTCTCTGACTGTCTCTGACTGAATGGCTGTCTGACTGTCTCTGACTGAATGACTGTCTGACTGTCACTGCCTCTGACTGAATGACTGTCTGACTGTCACTGCCTCTGACTGAATGACTGTCTGACTGTCACTGCCTCTGACTGAATGACTGTCTGACTGTCTCTGACTGAATGACTGTCTGTCACTGCCTCTGACTGAATGATTGTCTGTCACTGCCTCTGACTGAATGACTGTCTGACTGTCACTGCCTCTGACTGAATGACTGTCTGACTGTCACTGCCTCTGACTGAATGACTGTCTGACTGTCACTGCCTCTGACTGAATGACTGTCACTGCCTCTGACTGAATGACTGTCTGACTGTCTCTGACTGAATGACTGTCTGACTGCCTCTGACTGAATGAATGTCTGACTGTCACTGCCTCTGACTGAATGACTGTCTGTCACTGCCTCTGACTGAATGACTGTATGACTGTCACTGCCTCTGACTGAATGACTGTCTGACTGTCTGGCTGTCTGACTGTCTCTGACTGAATGACTGAATGACTGTCTCTGACTGAATGACTGTCTGACTGTCTCTGACTGAATGACTGTCTGACTGCCTCTGACTGAATGACTGACTGTCTCTGACTGTCTGACTGTCTCTGACTGAATGACTGTCTGACTGTCTCTGACTGTCTGACTGTCTCTGACTGTCTCTGACTGAATGGCTGTCTGACTGCCTCTGACTGAATGACTGTCCGACTGTCACTGCCTCTGACTGAATGACTGTCTGACTGTCACTGCCTCTGACTGAATGACTGTCACTGCCTCTGACTGAATGACTGTCTGACTGTCTCTGACTGAATGACTGTCTGACTGCCTTTGACTGAATGACTGTCTGTCACTGCCTCTGACTGAATGACTGTCTGACTGTCACTGCCTCTGACTGAATGACTGTCTGACTGTCACTGCCTCTGACTGAATGACTGTCACTGCCTCTGACTGAATGACTGTCTGACTGTCTCTGACTGAATGACTGTCTGACTGCCTCTGACTGAATGAATGTCTGACTGTCACTGCCTCTGACTGAATGACTGTCTGTCACTGCCTCTGACTGAATGACTGTATGACTGTCACTGCCTCTGACTGAATGACTGTCTGGCTGTCTGACTGTCTCTGACTGAATGACTGTCTCTGACTGAATGACTGAATGACTGTCTCTGACTGAATGACTGTCTCTGACTGAATGACTGTCTCTGACTGAATGACTGTCTGACTGCCTCTGACTGAATGACTGACTGTCTCTGACTGTCTGACTGTCTCTGACTGAATGACTGTCCGACTGTCACTGCCTCTGACTGAATGACTGTCTGACTGTCACTGCCTCTGACTGAATGACTGTCACTGCCTCTGACTGAATGACTGTCTGACTGTCTCTGACTGAATGACTGTCTGACTGCCTTTGACTGAATGACTGTCTGACTGTCACTGCCTCTGACTGTCTGACTGCCTCTGACTGAATGACTGAATGACTGTCACTGCCTCTGACTGTCTGACTGTCTGACTGCCTCTGACTGAATGACTGTCTGACTGTCTCTGACTGAATGACTGTCTCTGACTGAATGACTGCCTCTGACTGAATGACTGTCTGTCTCTGACTGAATGACTGTCTCTGACTGAATGACTGACTGTCTCTGACTGTCTGACGGTCTCTGACTGTGACTGAATGACTGTCTGACTGTCACTGCCTCTGACTGTCTGACTGTCACCGCCTCTGACTGAATGACTGTCACTGCCTCTGATTGAATGACTGTCACTGCCTCTGACTGAATGTCTGTCACTGCCTCTGACTGAATGACTGTCTGTCACTGCCTCTGACTGAATGACTGTCTGTCACTGCCTCTGAATGAATGACTGTCTGACTGCCTCTGACTGAATGACGGTCTCTGAATGACTGTCTCTGACTGTCACTGCCTCTGACTGAATGACTGTCTGACTGTCACTGCCTCTGACTGAATGACTGTCTCTGACTGAATGACTGTCTCTGACTGTCTGACTGAATGACTGTCTCTGACTGTCTGACTGTCACTGCCTCTGACTGAATGACTGTCTGACTGCCTCTGACTGAATGACTGTCTGACTGTCTCTGACTGAATGACTGTCTCTGACTGAATTACTGTCTGACTGTCTCTGACTGTCTGACTGTCTCTGGCTGAATGACTGTCTCTGACTGTCTGACTGAATGACTGTCTCTGACTGTCTGACTGTCTGACTGTCACTGCCTCTGACTGAATGACTGTCTGACTGTCACTGCCTCTGACTGAATGACTGTCTGACTGCCTCTGACTGAATGACTGTCTGACTGTCTCTGACTGAATGACTGTCTCTGACTGAATGACTGTCTGACTGCCTCTGACTGAATGACGGTCTCTGACTGAATGACTGTCTGACTGCCTCTGACTGAATGACTGTCTGACTGTCACTGCCTCTGACTGTCTGACTGTCTGACTGCCTCTGACTGAATGACTGTCTGACTGTCACTGCCTCTGACTGAATGACTGTCTCTGACTGTCTGACTGTCTCTGACTGAATGGCTGCCTCTGACTGAATGACTGTCTGACTGTCACTGCCTCTGACTGAATGACTGTCTGACTGTCACTGCCTCTGACTGAATGACTGCCTCTGACTGAATGACTGTCTCTGACTGTCTGACTGAATGACTGTCTCTGACTGTCTGACTGTCACTGCCTCTGACTGAATGACTGTCTGACTGCCTCTGACTGAATGACTGTCTGACTGTCTCTGACTGAATGACTGTCTCTGACTGAATTACTGTCTGACTGTCTCTGACTGTCTGACTGTCTCTGACTGAATGACTGTCTCTGACTGTCTGACTGAATGACTGTCTCTGACTGTCTGACTGTCTGACTGTCACTGCCTCTGACTGAATGACTGTCTGACTGTCACTGCCTCTGACTGAATGACTGTCTGACTGCCTCTGACTGAATGACTGTCTGACTGTCTCTGACTGAATGACTGTCTCTGACTGAATTACTGTCTGACTGTCTCTGACTGAATGACTGTCTGACTGTCTCTGACTGAATGACTGAATGACTGTCTCTGACTGAATGACTGTCTCTGACTGTCTGACTGTGTCTGACTGAATGACTGTCTCTGACTGTCTCTGACTGAATAACTGTCTGACTGTCTCTGACTGAATGACTGTCTGACTGTCTCTGACTGAATGTTTGTCTGACTGTCTCTGACTGTCTGGCTGTCTGACTGTCTCTGACTGTCTGGCTGTCTGACTGTCTCTGACTGTCTGGCTGTCTGACTGTCTCTGACTGTCTCTGACTGAATGGCTGTCTGACTGTCTCTGACTGAATGACTGAATGACTGTCTCTGACTGAATGACTGTCTCTGATTGAATGACTGTCTCTGACTGAATGACTGAATGACTGTCTCTGACTGAATGACTGTCTCTGACTGAATGGCTGAATGACTGTCTGACTGCCTCTGACTGAATGACTGTCTGACTGCCTCTGACTGAATGACTGTCTCTGACTGAATGACTGTCTCTGACTGAATGACTGAATGACTGTCTCTGACTGTCTCTGACTGAATGACTGTCTCTGACTGAATGACTGTCTGACTGTCACTGTCTCTGACTGAATGACTGTCTGATTGCACGCCACATTTAAGGCTGGGAATAAAACATGAGGCAGAGAACTCTCCTCATAGAAGGATGCCTATGAAAAATCTATGTTAATTTTGCACCAGGAATGCATAATGCAATACATGTAATTTAAGTATGTTTTCACCTAATTGTATCCATGAAAAAGCCTTTGATATTTTCATGGCGGTTGAGCAACTCGATAAACTCTCATTCATTGTTCTTATGACCGGTCTGACAGCTTGCGGATGAAACCGGGGTGATGTCATGACCACACATCCTCTGAGGTCAGGGCTCATCCTGCCTAAAGCAGTGCCTCTGTCAGGAGACTGACCGGTGGTCCTTTGTAGCTCCGTTGGTAGAGCATGGCACTTGTAACGCCAAGGTCATGGGTTCGATTCCCATATGTAAAATGTTATGCACACACGACTAAGTCGCTTTGGATAAAAGCGTCTGCCAAATGGCATATATATTCAATGTTTAATAAGGTCTGCCTCAGGCCTCTCCTGGGGGCTACATAGACCGATGGACAACCAAACAGTTGTTATCCATTAGCTACACATGGCAATTATTGCTCCATTTAATTGATTCTCTTTCACAGTCGATATAAAATCGTAATGCTCTCCAAAATAAGACAACCTCATTCTGTGATACAACATTAGGAATGGGGTTAGTACAGAGCTGGGTGGTAATTGCAGTGTAAGCTACCATTTTAGGAGTTTAGGCCCTGAGACTGTTTTAATACCTTCTCTGCCCTCACTCTTCCCCAAAGCCTCATAACATGCCCAGCAGTTCAATTCCTGGCTCTTCAGCCAAACCACAGAGGTTATAGAGCATAGAATGAGGCTGGCAAAACAAGAGCACAGTGAGAGACACAGTGCGTTGTTGTTGCATGGTCTATTCCCACAGATGGACTAAATCTGGGGCCAGAGGTCAGACAGTAGACCTCTGCTTGGCCTCCTGGCTGCCCAGGTCTAACTACAACAGAGAGAGAAGCTGATGCTGGTACTGTCTCAGGATTGATGAGGAAATATACTGCGTTTCCTAGTAGTTGTAGCCTATGTTTTGTAATGGCATACTTTTACTGTCACCCCACGTGGAGATTCCATCCCTGTGAGGTCTGGTGGAGTATTAACCATGCTAAAACATGGTTAAAACATCCACCATGTTAAAACATTATTGCTGTAAAGTTTGATAAAAAGGGGGAAATGTGGACTTCTGCTTTAGACCCAGTTTAATGGTCCTTTCCCAGTCCAGGCTTGTGCTTCATAAACATTGATTAAAAAATATATATACATAAAGAAGTTGTACTCACAGCCAAGACAAGCTGCATTTTATGAGAATGTCTTGTACACGGTTTGACTTAAAGGCCCAAGCCAACCCCTGCAAGGAAAAACAAGTTTATTTGGAATTTCAACCCAGAAGTTAAATGAAAAACAACATATTTTGGGAACAAAACCAGTCTGGGATTAACAGGGGCGATAAATCCCGCTTTCTGGGTTTGGGGAGAGAGAGTTGGCACTGACTTAAACCATCCCTGAGCTTCTAAGGTTGGCCCAATAGCTGACCAGCATCTCCATCTGTCTGACAGCCCACAGCAGTTTGCAGCCTCTTCTTCGCTCTCATTGTGTGTGCGGGTGCGTGCCATGACAGCTTGCCTGAATCCTGGCACTGAACACCACTCTCTTGGACTCTTTATGCCGCCAAAAGGCATTGTGGGTAATGCAGCATTCACCTAATCTGCCTCCATTATATTATTATTCCACTTGGGAACATAAGTTGTTGCGATAACCAGACAGTCATATTTTACACCAGCTCTTATGACCTTGTCAGATGATATGGTTCAGGCCTCATAGCTGGCAAACCTCTACTTTAACCCACATGGGCAACAACGTCCTCAAGTGTCACATTTATCCCCCGATTCTCACCCGTGGATGTTTTTTCTCCCTAAGATCTCTGACAGACCTGAGTTCCTCCAGAGAGCTCTGTGTTGTATTGGTGAGCCAGGTCATACCTGAGGCTGAACGAACAACGCTGATTATTAACGAACAGTGGGCAGTGTGTGAATAACCTCAGTGCCGTTGTCCCTCTCCTCTCCTCACTGCTCCTCTCCATCTCTTAACACATCATCCAAATGAACTCGGTCAGTGCCAGGGCAGGCGGCAGGTAATTAATGCACATAAGTCATTAAACACGGTCGCACAATACCACCGTAGCAGCAGCCTCCAGTGGGAAGACGATACCAGCGGACGGAGGTGCCCTTTGCTTGTTGATTCATACATCTGAGGAGTAAACGGACAGAGCGCTGGCACGTTAACAAGTTGGCGCTGGCGGTCAGGTTCGATTTTTCAAATGGGTCCTCTGGGGAGGGAGGGAGATAGGATACTATGAGTGTTAGTGTTTAGGAAGGGGATATTTAGATATAGGACCACACTGAGGAGAGAGAGAGAAAGATGTTAGTGTTTAGGAAGGGCATATTAAGTATGACCACACTGTGGAGAGAGAGAAGATATTGTTAGTGTTTAGGAAGGGCATATTAAGTATGACCACACTGTGGAGAGAGAGAAGATATTGTTAGTGTTTAGGAAGGGCATATTAAGTATGACCACACTGTGGAGAGAGAGAAGATATTGTTAGTGTTTAGGAAGGGCATATTAAGTATGACCACACTGAGGAGAGAGAGATGTTATGAGTGCTCTGCCTGTACAAGCTGTCTGCAGCTATAGTTCTGTCAAGGAGCAGCTGTTGGAAATTGTTCTTGAGGATTAAAAATAAAAAAATCTAACAAGGTGTGGATGCTGTAAACAGTTCAGATTCTTCACCTCCATTACATAAGCAGTGTTATTTCAGACACTGAAATGTCCATTCAGGGAGGTATAGACGCCAAAAGTCAGACATTTAGCAAATTCCTCCTGCCATGGCTACAGCATTAGAATGATAGATTGCAGATCACTTTACCCCAAAAAGACCACATTTCCACCCAGCACACACATTCCTAATAGACCGCCACAGTCGGGTCCAGATGTAGCTTCTTAACTGGACTTGTCTTCCCATGAACACGGGTGTTATGGCGTTTGGAGACCTCAAGAACATGTTGAGTAAACGCTCTTCAGAGGCCTCACGCTTTACGCCTGCCCGAGATCCCACACATTATAAACAGGAAGAGGAAGGAATGTTGGGACTCGGCTGCTTCTTTTCAGAACTCACTCCTCCACTTCCCCTCTGGTGTGTGTCATCATCACCACTTTATCTGAGTCCCTCGACGGGAGGAAATGTACTTTGTGTTTCCCAGGGCAACCACTATGTTAAGGTTTTCTTGCGTGGAAGGAGAGGAGGACCAAAATGCAGCATGGTTATTTTGATACATGTTTAATAAAAGAATAAACACGAACAGCCTATCTGGTGCAAACAAACACAGAGACAGGAACAATCACCCACGAAACACTCAAAGAATATGGCTGCCTAAATATGGTTCCCAATCAGAGACAATGATAAACACCTGCCTCTGATTGAGAACCACTTCAGGCAACCATAGACTTTTCTAGATAACCCCACTATACCACAATCACAATACCTACAAAAAAAAACAAGACAAAACACACCACGTAATTAACCCATGTCACACCCTGGCCTGACCAAAATAATAAAGAAAACACAAAATACTAAGACCACTTCCTGCTTTCAGTAGGTGATACTTGTCCCTAGTCGAGGTGTGTGTATGTGTTCTAAGTGTGTTTTATCTGTATTTTAAATGCAGCTGTCTGTTGGATAATTTGTGAAGTTACACCATGATACTGTATACCCATTCGTAATAGTTAGTTTCTGTACATTAGTCATATACAGTATACTATTATTTGTATGTCTCTGCCTCCAGTATGAAGTTTTGCGAGCCAATGCTAGCCAGCATTAGCACAATGACTGGAAGTCTATGGTATCTACTAGCATGCTAAGGACAGTATCCTATAATACTTCACTATAAGACTTGATAATGTGAAAGGGAATGCTGGACCAAGGTTATATACCCATATGACTTAACAGTCTCCTCACTGGCTGAAATCAGAAACAAAAACATCCCTTTTAAAAGGATGAGCCTAGATCTCCCATTGTTTTATCTGGAATAAGACAAATGCATGGAAATTATTTGAAGTAATAGTGGGTAAAACAGCCAGCACCGTGATTCAAAATAAACGTTTGTAACCCAGTTTCAGATATAAACTGTTGCATAGCAACGTTTTTAGTCCTAAATCACTGTGTCGATGTAGACTGACTTCTGTTAGACTGTGTAATATCCCTCGTTATTCCATATGTGGCTGTTATTAGTTCTATGTTTCTGACCCCTGAAGACTACAGCTGTGTATCGCTGTAGGCAGTTGAGAAGGAGTAGGGAAACATTTTGGCAAATCAAATAGCACAGAGCATCCCTGTGCCCTTTGCAGGGGTCAGACGGCTAAAGGCAGGCAGTGTGCGTTTACTGAGGAGGTTTGCACTGACACAGGTAGCGCGTGCGTGCGTGCGTGCGTGCGTGCGTGCGTGCGTGCGTGCGTGCGTGCGTGTGTCAATATGTCATAGGCCAGACAGGAACAGCTAGCGTCCGCCTCTGGCTGAGTTAGAGGAGAAAGGAGTTGGCATTTCCCCAGGCGTGCTGATAAATGTTTTGGCAGGAAGGTCTTTGCAAATGACTACATTCCTTTTAGCCTTTTTTAAGGCTATTTTTACCATTCAAGGGCCTTTTCGTTCAGTAAGCACTTTTTTTCTTCGTTGCACAGCGTGGAAATAGGAAAGACTGTTTTTTGTTCTGTACGAGTGGGAGGTTGGCTCCTGTTTCTGTCAATGCAGATGATACAACCAAGTTCAAAGTCAAACTGCATTTTCTCAATGTATCTTAATTTATTTTGATGCACTACTAAGTTGCCTAAATAGGAAGTCAAGATGATATATTATAAACAATTTAAGCTGAGAGCAGAGATGCCTCAGTAAAGTTGGAAGCATTCTCAGAATTTCTCGCTGTGCCCTGACTGACCCCTACATCACATGGTGTTGTTGACTCCTTGTTTTCGGGGACATTCCACTTGTCAAAAAGGCCTCTCTGACTACACGTCCACAGCAGCAGTGTAAGGACCCCTTGCCGACCGTCTTCTTGTTTCCTGCATGTCCCGGTGAATGTGGACTAGGCTGTGTTAGAGCTGTTTAGGGGCTGTAAAATAAATAATGTCTTAAGAGGATTAAGGGGACCTGGGCCACATCGCTCTGGAGGTTACCACGGTTACAGTGAGAATGACCTCGGCTGTCAAAGGTGGTGTCTCACTCCCCATGCCTCTCTCACTTTATTTCTCTATTTCTCTCACTCTCTTACAATAATGTACATCCTTTTGATATGTTACTTAGTGTATAGCATATGTTTTTTTAAATGTGCACCTAAAAACCATTCAATAAGTTGACCCCTATATTCACACCTTAATTATTCAATAAAGGTGTGTTTGACTCTCTCTCTCTATTGCAGAGCCTGGATGAGCTGGATGATGACGACGGAAGGGATAAGGCGAAGGAGGAGGAGCAGCAGCTGACACAGCTCAACACAGAACAGAACGAAGCCATGACCTCTGACCCTGGGGCCACCACCCACTTACTACAGGTGAGGACAAGGTCACATGTCACCCAACCTCACTGACCTTTACCCCTTAGTGTAATACCTAGGGCCTGGAGTTTAGCCTGACCATGTAACCGGACCAGGAAACACTCTGGGCTGAAGTCCTATCAACCAATAAGGCTTTTGGCTCCCCAAGTTTTGTACACACTTATGGTTCTTTGATCACTGAAACAAAATGGTTCCATATACTGGAGAACACTGAACGGTGCCATTTATGAATTATGGCTACTACTATTAAATAATCATATTTTGAGCTAAGGATATACTTTTAATAAACAATTAAATAATGGGCAAAAGAATACCAGCATAGTTTTTAGAATTATTTGCCATTCAATGCGAACATAGTTAGGAAATATGAAGTACAATACTTTGTCCATTAGTTAGTGATCAACAAAAAGGTGTCTTCTGCTCCATTCTCAACCACCACCAAACAGCAGACATCACACATACAGTTGAGACAACCACAGGTTCAAGCTGCATGTATCGCCCCTTGATGGAGAGCATGTTGTGGGGTTAAGGGCCTTGCTCAAGGGCCTAACATAAGGGAATGTTTTGAGGATATGAACCCAGCAGCCCTCCAGTTGTCAGATCAATTCTGCCATTTTTATTTTGTCTTAACGCCCGACCTGGGATTAGAACCAGCCACCTTTCAGCCACAGGCCCAACTCCTTAGGCACTGGACTACCTGCTTGACTGGTTCCAGATAAGAAGAAAAAATTTACATGAATTAATCTCCAGAAATAAGCATGAGTTAACCTGCCAAAATGCTATGCAGACATACAATTATTATGATGTAGAAGAACAACTTGCATGTCGTTGTCCGCAGCAGCCGAAAGAGAGCCTCTGATAGCTCTGGGATACTGAAAGAGAGAGCCTCTGATAGCTCTGGGATACTGAAAGAGAGAGCCTCTGAAAGTTCTGGGATACTGAAAGAGAGAGCCTCTGATAGTTCTGGGATACTGAAAGAGAGAGCCTCTGATAGTTCTGGGATACTGAAAGAGAGCCTCTGATAGTTCTGGGATACCGAAAGAGAGAGCCTCTGATAGTTCTGGGATACTGAAAGAGAGCCTCTGATAGTTCTGGGATACCGAAAGAGAGAGCCTCTGATAGTTCTGGGATACTGAAAGAGAGAGCCTCTGATAGTTCTGGGATACTGAAAGAGAGAGCTTCTGATAGTTCTGGGATACTGAAAGAGAGAGCTTCTGATAGTTCTGGGATACTGAAAGAGGGAGCCTCTGATAGTTCTGGGATACCTGAAGAGAGAGCCTCTGATAGTTCTGGGATACCTGAAGAGAGAGCCTCTGATAGTTCTGGGATACCGAAAGAGAGAGCCTCTGATAGTTCTGGGATACTGAGAGAGCCTCTGATAGTTCTGGGATACCGAAAGAGAGAGCCTCTGATAGTTCTGGGATACCGAAAGAGAGAGCCTCTGATAGTTCTGGGATACCGAAAGAGGGAGCCTCTGATAGTTCTGGGATACTGAAAGAGGGAGCCTCTGATAGTTCTGGGATACTGAAAGAGGGAGCCTCTGATAGTTCTGGGATACTGAAAGAGGGAGCCTCTGATAGTTCTGGGATACCGAAAGAGAGAGCCTCTGATAGTTCTGGGATACTGAAAGAGAGCCTCTGATAGTTCTGGGATACTGAAAGAGAGCCTCTGATAGTTCTGGGATACTGAAAGAGAGAGCCTCTGATAGTTCTGGGATACTGAAAGAGGGAGCCTTTGATAGTTCTGGGATACCTGAAGAGAGAGCCTCTGATAGTTCTGGGATACTGAAAGAGAGAGCCTCTGATAGTTCTGGGATACTGAAAGAGAGAGCCTCTGATAGTTCTGGGATACTGAAAGAGAGAGCCTCTGATAGTTCTGGGATACCGAAAGAGAGAGCCTCTGATAGTTCTGGGATACTGAAAGAGGGAGCCTCTGATAGTTCTGGGATACTGAAAGAGGGAGCCTCTGATAGTTCTGGGATACTGAAAGAGGGAGCCTCTGATAGTTCTGGGATACTGAAAGAGGGAGCCTCTGATAGTTCTGGGATACTGAAAGAGGGAGCCTCTGATAGTTCTGGGATACTGAAAGAGGGAGCCTCTGATAGTTCTGGGATACCGAAAGAGGGAGCCTCTGATAGTTCTGGGATACTGAAAGAGAGAGCCTCTGATAGTTCTGGGATACTGAAAGAGAGAGCCTCTGATAGTTCTGGGATACTGAAAGAGAGAGCAAAAGATTGTGTGTTAAAAGTCATGCAATGATTAACTAGGCTATTGAATCACCAATTTTTATTATTCATAATTTATTATAAATCATTTATTACATACCTCTTCTCATTCAGAAACCGTCTTCTAATGGTTTTAATGAACATAGTCCCCTCAATTGACTCTGAAATGAAAGAGAGAATTAGCTAATTACTAATGTCAGACTGGGTCTGTAGCTCTATTTGGCATATCCCATAATAAAAAAGGTTTCTTAGAAAGAGAAAGCTAGCTTGTGAAGTGGCAAATTAAAGTAGCCTAGCCTTTTCTGTTTAGCTAGCTAGCTTACAAACATGCTCATTCTAATAACGTTTCAACTTTATTTATCTAGTATATAGCTTAAAATAAGACTTTGGCTTCATATATTTTTCATGAAATAATCAACTTTGTGTATATATATATATATATATATATATATATATATATATATATATATATATATATATGCCCCAGGGTCAGAGGTCATGGCTTCGTTCTGTTCCGTGTTGAGCTGTGTCAGCTGCTGCTCCTCCTCCTTCGCCTTATCCCTTCCGTCGTCATCATCCAGCTCATCCAGGCTCTGCAATAGAGAGAGAGAGTCGAACACACCTTTATTGAATAATTAAGGTTAACGCAACCACAGGCAAGGAGAGAAAGACACCCGTGTGTGTGTGTGTGAGAGTATTTGTGTATGTGCGTGCATACAGGTGTGTGTGTGATTCCATGTGTATCACAAGGTGATACTGTGTGGGGGAGGACGGGTTGGCAGCTCTTTGATGTGACTGGGTTAGCTTTTGATGTGTTAGGTTAGCTCTTAGCTCTTTGATGTGACTGGGTTAGCTTTTGATGTGTTAGGTTAGCTCTTAGCTCTTTGATGTGACTGGGTTAGCTTTTGATGTGTTAGGTTAGCTCTTAGCTTTTGATGTGTTAGGTTAGCTCTTAGCTCTTTGATGTGACTGGGTTAGCTTTTGATGTGTTAGGTTAGCTCTTAGCTCTTTGATGTGACTGGGTTAGCTTTTGATGTGTTAGGTTAGCTCTTAGCTCTTTGATGTGACTGGGTTAGCTTTTGATGTGTAAGGTTAGCTCTTAGCTCTTTGATGTGACTGGGTTAGCTTTTGATGTGTTAGGTTAGCTCTTAGCTCTTTGATGTGACTGGGTTAGCTTTTGATGTGTTAGGTTAGCTCTTAGCTCTTTGATGTGACTGGGTTAGCTTTTGATGTGTTAGGTTAGCTCTTAGCTCTTTGATGTGACTGGGTTAGCTTTTGTTTGCTGTTTAATTTCTAAAATCCCCATTACACTCTAGAGAGGGATAGAACCCTCAAGGTTTTTTGTCTTCACTGGATATATATATATATAGTATAGGCTTCTTTAATATAATCCGAAGAACCCCAAAGTACCCTTTTTTTCTAAGTGTATAGTACAAAACAAGATCTCTTGATTCCCATGGTGATCTACAGCTGAGTCCAGCCCCAACTTACACACTCCCCTCCCTTGAGCAGAATGTGATGATGAGATAGATAGATAGATACCACAGTGCCACCAAACAGAGGCACTGTTGGTCAGAGAGAAAGCACTCCATAGGCTGCTTGAGAAGGAGGGCGCCGCAACCAATGCATTGCTCTATATAAACCAGCTCGTATTGCAAAATGATGCACTACAATACGCTACAAAATACAAATGCATTCCATAACCATTCTCTGGGTGTGATGACATTAGCAGTACTAAAAACATATTGCTTAGATAGCTGTGTTTTTGAGACAGTCACAACACAGCTCAGCTCCAAGGTCCACAGGGCTAAGTGCTTATAGCTTCATTTGGAGCCTGTGTTGCAGCAGGAATGATTCTGCATGTATGACATGCTATTGATATGGAGCATGCAGTTTGGGAACATTGAGGCCTCTGCGTTAATAGATGCCATGGGAAGGCCAAACTGATTTTATATATACAAATGTAGCTACAGTATATGGTTTTGCAAACAGTGATATTTTGATTGTGCAATTGATTTTAAACCAAACCATTCCAGAGCATAACATACGTGAATAAGATGGAGACCCTACTATCAGGTTGGTTATTATTGATGTGATTGTTTCTATAAGCAGTGACTTTGGAAATATCATCTTCTGTTACTTTCGCCTTGAGGAGATCATTACTGTGCAGTCAACAAGTGTGCAATGGAAGTGCTGTCAAACACTCTATGCAGAGACATGAAAGGACTTGAGAACATGTTGGTAACGAAGGCAACCGCGGAACCGCGGAAACTATTTGGATTTCCTCCCTGTGTTATATTTACAGATATGGTTTCTGTCTGTACAATACAGTATCAGATGATATATTCATATAGAGCTTTCCAAATGTAGTTAATCATTTAAAGTCAGTAGCTCCACAAACACTTAATTCACTAGAAATAAGAGCCACCCACTCGTTTAACCTATGTGTCACGTGTGTTGAAAGTGAAGAGGGTTCTACTCCGTTGACATGCCGTATAGTGTACCCAGAAGATTAAGATCACGTAACACGTCCTTCCCGCTGAAACATAAGCAGATTACACTTCAGCCCTAGGAAATGAAATATGGAGGTGCCTGCTGAGCCCACCTTACCACTACAACCTATTCCCCTTAAATCAGAGCAGATGTGGGCACCGCCACGACTAACCACTGGGGATCTCCCGCACTGCATCTCACCCATTGCTCTGCCACTCCCTACCTTTGGTCTAGGGAATTTTGACAGCTGTGTGTCATGCCGTTGTGACCTTAGTGACGAACTAACAGAGGAATAGCGACCGTGCTTCTACACCTGCATTGCTTGCTGTTTGTGGTTTTAGGCTGGGTTTCTGAAAAACACTTTGAGATATCAGCTCATGTACGAAGGGCTATATCAATAATTTTGATTTGATTTGAAATTTGATATAGACAGGAGGGAATTTGAGACAGACCGAGAGAGAGTAGGGGGGGGGGGGGGTTGGGGGAGAGAGAGAGCCGTAGAGAATTTAAGAGTGGATTTACAGGGAGCTGTCAAGCCGACATCTGTAAAGACAGAGCATTCCAAAAATGTGCCATTTCATTCTGACCCCATTTATCACACAGACAAGCGTTTGCCATGTTGTCTGTGTAATATACAGCTACCTCGAGATCAAACTGTCAGGCTTTTTAGCTTCTGCACCGGTATCAAGATGTCTGAACTGAGACAGGACTGGCAACTTCAAATACTAGGAACCGTTGATGTTTCAGCAGAACAAAATAATCCCCTACCGTTTTGAGTCCACACAGTTTTGCATCAATAAGAAGTGAACTTGATTAATGAGCTTTCTGACTTTCATTTGATAGTTGATTCGTATTTCTCTCCTTTCATCCTTTCTTGGGTCTATCTATCTGAACCAAGTAAAACACTGTCCTGCCCTTCTTCTTCCTCTGTGGAGAGCTGTCTGTTCCTGCCCTATAACAAACTGTTCATGGAGATGAGACTAGGTAATAGCATTGTAGCACTGAGCAGTTTTGCTGTGACAATACCAGTATTGCAATATGTTTTCCACAAAAAAAATGAAAACACGAAGCAGACCAAACTCTTTGGTCCTTTAAAAACCTGCTGTATGTAAAATATTGTGTGCTACAGCTTGGAAAATAAATGTGACTCCGGATGAAAGCATAATGATTTTTGTTTTCCAACATCAGGGCTGTTTTCCTAAAGATGTTAAACCCACTTCGTGTTTTGTTTCCTTCCCCCGATACTAACGAGTATCGTGATACTGGTATCCTCCCGGCCCTACTGACCAGCCAGTCTCAGTGAGAGGGAGAACAGAGAGAGTTCTGTAATGGCTGCAGCACTATCTCCTCCACTGTCATCCTTTCTCTGTTCCTACTCATCTATTTCGTATCCCCATCGCCTGCTGCCAACCCGTCCTCCCCCACACAGTATCACCTTGTGATACACATGGAATCACACACACACCTGTATGCACGCACATACACAAATACTCTCACACACACACATGGGTGTCTTTCTCTCCTTGCCTGTGGTTGCGTTCCTTTGTGAGGTAGTGTAATCAGTGATGTCCGTGTCACAGAGGGCCTCTCTCTGGGGACCCCATGTGTTCCTGGTTATCAGGCCTTACCCCTCTGTGGTATGTGAGCCGTACAAGGAAAACACTTTCCCTAAACCTGGAGCCTTGTCAGATAAACAACACCATAGGTAACATTCCTCCAGCTTATCTGCTTCACATGTGGCGCCTGGTCCAAAGGGGGGAGTGGTTTGGGTTCTGAGTTCTGAAACGGTGTGCGTTGTAAACACTGATTATATGAAACATTAAGAACGCTAACAACCCCCCCCCCCCCCCCCCAATGCTGCCTCAATTCGTCAGGTATATGTTTTTTATTTTATTTATTTCACCTTTATTTAAACCAGTTGAGAACAAGTTCTCATTTACAACTGCGACCTGGCCAAGATAAAGCAAAGCAGTGCTACACAATCAACACCGAGTTACACATGGAATAAAAAAACGTACAGTTAATAACACAATAGAAAAGTCTATATACAGTGTGTGCAAATGAAGTAAGATTAGGGAGGTAAAGAAATAAATAGGCCGTAGTGGCGAAATAATTACAAGTTAGCAAATTAACACTGGAGTGATAATGTGCAGAAGATGAATGTGCAAGTAGAGATACTTGGGTGCAAAGGAGCTAAAAAATAATAACAATATGGGGATAAGTTAGTTGGATTAGCTATTTACAGATGGGCTATGTACAGGTGCAATGATCTGTAAGCTGCTCTGATAGCTGATGCTTAAAGTTAGTGAGGGAAATATGAGTCTCCAGCTTCAGTGATTTTTTGCAATTCGTTCCAGTCATTGGCAGCAGAGAACTGGAAGGAAAGGCTGCCAAAGGAGGAGTTGGCTTTGGGGTTGACCAGTGAAATATACCTGCTGGAGCGCATGCTACGGGTGGGTGCTGCTATGGTGACCAGTGAGCTGAGACAAGGCGGAGCTTTATCTAGCTAGATTTATAGATGACCTGGTGCCAGTGGGTTTGGCGACAAATATTAAGCGAGGGCCAGCCAACGTGAGCCAGCCAACGGGAGCATACAGGTTGCAGTGGTGGGTAGTATATGGGGCTTTGGTGACGAAACAGATGATACTGTGATGGATCCAATTTTCTGAGTAGAGCGTTGGAGGCTATTTTGTAAATGACATCACCAAAGTCTAGGATCGGTAGGATAGTCAGTTTTATGGTGGCATGTTTGGCAGCATGAGTGAAGGATGCTTTATTGCTTTATAGGAAGCCAATTCTAGATTAAATGTTGTATTGGAGATGCTTAATGTGAGTCTGGAAGAGAGAGAGTTTACAGTCTAACCAGACACCTAGGTATTTGTAGTTGTCCACATATTCTAAGTCAGAACCGTCCAGAGTAGTGATGCTAGGCGTGCAGGTGCGGGCACCGATCGGTTGAAGAGCATGCATTTAGTTTTTACATGCATTTAAGCGCAGTTGGAGGCCATTGAAGGAGAGTTGGAGTGGAATTGGGGGCTACAGCGCCTGGGTTAACCTCTACATTATCCTACTCTTATACCCTTATCCTTCTCCTCCTCAGTTCCTCTGGTGATGTAGAGGTTAACCCATGCTAAAAGGCTATAAGAACTGGTTGTCTAGTGCTCTGGGGACGAAAAATAAAAGAAGCAGATTTCTGGGTGTTGTAGAATAGATTCAAGGCATAATGTACAGACAAGGGTATGGTAGGATGTGAGTACAGTGGAGGTAAACCTATGTGTTGCGTGATGATGAGCGAGGCTTTGTCTGGAGGCATCAATTAACATAAGCTATCTAAGGCATTTTGAGCAGGACTGAGGTCTCTACAGTGAAATAAAGCAATAAAAACTAGCCAAGACAGCAGTAGACAAGGAATTTTGATATTTGAGAGAGGCATAAAGCAATAAGAACTAGCCAAGACAGCAGTAGACAAGGAATTTTGATATTTGAGAGAGGCATAAAGCAATCACAGGTGTTGATTGGGAGAGCTAAGACAACAACGGGTGAATGGCGAAGAAAGGGCAGAGCGGGTCAGTTAGGTACATACAGGACCTGAGTTCGAGGCTGGGACCGACAGGTAAACAAAATGAGGTACAGTGTTATTGAAACTGTCCAGGGGCCATCAGCTGTGTAGCTGAGTGATCATAGGGTCAAAAGAGTAGCAATAGGTGAGTTGGGGTGCTGTACGGTATTCACTACAACGCTGGGCGAGCAGGTGACACAGCATTCAGAAAAAGCTAACGGGTCGGGGCTAGTAGATGGTTCTGTAGTTGCGGCGATATCGTAACAGAATAGCCTGTTGAGTCCACATCGGGTGATCACGTCGGCAGTCCAGTCGTGATGGATCGGCAGGGCTCTGTGTCGACAATAAAGGATCCAGGCCAATTGGCAAAGGAGGTAATTGTAGCCCTAGAATTAGTTGGTATATGGGCCTAACTCGAGGCTAGCTCGTGCTTGCTTCGGGACAGAGGCGTTAGCTAACAGTAGCCACTCGTTTGCAACTAGCTAGCAGCTAGCTAGGAGTAATGATCCAGAGCGGCAGGAATCCGGTGATATGGTAGAGAGAAGCAGTCCGATATGCTCTGGGATTGATATCGCGCTGTGCAAGACTGGCAGGTGTTGTCCGAGCTAGGGCTGGCTGATGCCGGGGGGCCGGGGGAAGTTGAGGACCGCTAGCCGTAGCTAACAGACTACTAGCTAGTTAGCTGGCTAGTACCTGATGGAAGTTCCAGTTATAAGGAATAAAAATAGCAGATCCGTACAACATTGGGTGAGGCAGTTTGCAGGAAAGTATATTTAGTTCGTAGATAGAAGTGAGATTAAGATATGTATACGAAAAAAGACTGGCTATTTACAAGGGATAAGACTGGGTGAGACAAAGCCAGATATACACGTCCTACTGCGCCGCCATCTTGGATTGAGAATATTCTCTACAAGATGTTGAAAGCATTCCACAGGGATGCTGGCCCAAGTTGACTCCAATGCTTCCCACAGTTGTCAAGTTGGCTGGATGTCCTTATTGTGGTGGATCATTCTTGATACACATGGAATACTGTTGAGTGTGAAAAACCCTGCAGCGTTGCAGTTCTTGACACAAACCGTTGTGCCTGGCACCTACTATAGTACCATACCCCGTTCAAAGGCACTTAAATGTTTGGTCTTACCCATTCACCCTCTGAATGGCACACATACACAATCCGTCTCAATTGTCTCAAGACTTAAAATATTTTTGGGGGTCTCCCGAGTGGCGCAGTTGTCTAAGGCACTGCAGTGCTTGAGGCGTCACTACAGATCCGGGTTCAATCCCGGGCTGTGTCGCAGCCGGCCGTGACTGGGAGACCCCTGAAGCGACACGCAATTGGCCCAGTAATTATTTTAAAATCATACCATGTGATTTTCTGGATTTTTGTTTTAGGTTCCGTCTCTCACAGTTGAAGTGTACCTATGATAAATATCACAGACCTCTACATGCTTTGTAAGTAGGAAAACCTGCAAAATTGGCAGTGTATCAAATACTTGTTCTCCCCACTGTATACACATGTAGCTACAGTATATGGTATTGCAAAACAATTATGTTTTGATTGTGGTACTGTATGTGCAAATGATTTTAAAGCAAACCGTTCTAGAGTATAACGACATGAATAAGACACATACCCCATTGTGGTATCCAACACTTTAACAACCCTCATTTCCATTTGTTATTTGCACCTGTCAGTCTAGCAAAGCTTGAGAATCCTTTCTTTAAGGCAGGCACTTTCTCCTCCCTGCCTAGACAGTTTTCAAATGCATTAAATGAAGGTTCCCTGCTTAGATGTAATATTCTTTAAGCTGTTCAGATGTTTGGTTGTATAGCCCGAGACAATATTTTCAGAGGGTATCACGTTTGTTGATCAAGATTACAAGTCAGTAAATCAGGTTAACCAGATTCATATTTATCCTTTACAAGACTGCTGCCAGCTAAAATAGGTCATTGGCTGTAGTCTTTTCATTTTTCCAGTTGAATTCTTAGGCCTCACCTTTTGAAATGTCAATCGTGTACTCCTAATATGACCGAGAGCCTCCAGAGTAACAGATAGGGATATTTAGCAGCTTTGCAAGGAGACATAGATGGAGAATGCTGGAACGCAAAAATAGGCCTATTGTGGAACTTTTATTAGGAATTCCTTCTGGGATTTCAGACATTTAATGGGCTGTCTCGCACACAAAGGCTGTCAGATTGCAAACCCTTAAATTCCTTCTTTAAAAAGATATGTGCATGTGATTTATGAGTGGGAGAACATTGTCATGAATTATATATTTGGCCATGGATAGATGGGAAGACCGACACAGACTGACTGACTTGAAAAGCTGTTAACTTTACCATGAAAGGTATTGTCTGTAAAAAAAAGCCTGTACATTGATTTTCTTTGGCGAGGTAGTCTTTAATGCAGTAATCTGTTTAATAGTCCCACCAACGCCTCAGTATAAAACGTTGCCTTTTATCTTACCGGCTTTGGCACACAATAAATCATGAACAGTCTATTCTTGTCCGACATCAAACCTGTCAATTACAAAGCTTCACTGAATTCCTTTTAATGCATTTATTCTCTCCATTTACATTATTGTAGTTCTGTCCTTGAGCTGGACATGTCTATTGTCACAGAAATGCTTTAACATTTAGCCTGAGCGAACACACACAGGAATCTGCATTTCATATTTTTGTATTGACATTTAACAAGGTACATTTTTAAAGGTCCTCATATCTACCTAAGAACTTATGGGTAAATATACATACGTGTCAAACTTAAACTACAACTCTGCTTTTAATGTGAACTTTTATTAAGCTAAATGCCTTCTGGAATTTCTGACATTTGAATGGGCTGCGAAGCGCCAAAGGCTTTCAGATCGCAAACACCCATAAATTCCTTTTTAAACAATGTGCATGTGATTTATGAGAGGGAGAACATTGCCATGGTACTTTTCCTCTTTTCCTGGAGTCACACAAAGCTATAGGCTTCAATAACTTGTTGACATTTATGTTGAGCATGTTTTGCTACTGTAGTGGGAAGTAATATTTGACAGTGTAGATATTTGTACAGTGTAGATGATATTATAAATACCTCAAGGGCAACTCTTAATAAGACTAAGTATTTAGCCTATTAAAATGTTTATCTTACTCCATAAAGATAATTAGCAATATGAAAGAACACTATAGTTGAGTTACAGTAATAGGCAATGAAGAAATGTCTGAGAATGGAATTTGAAATAAAAGTGTATTTTACTACTTTGGAAAATGAATGGATTCACATACAAGGCATACAGCTGAAGTTACAAGGCAATACTGACATTAACAAATCATTCTATGCATGATTCTATGCATGATCAGAGAGGGAAGGAGAGAAATCATAGCCTGAAAGGCCATGCCCCAGAAATCTATGGGGTAGAGAAAGAAGGAAAGAAAGAGGGAGCATCTCACTACAGCAGGTCAGGAAGACAAAAAGAGAAAGAACAATGAATCTTAGACTCTTTTTTTAAATTTTTTATTTATTTATTTATTTATTTTTTAAGCATCTGAGTTGTTTAGATTCTAAATCTGAGTTGTTGGCCAATGGTATTACTATAAAGTTAACCTCCAATCAGATATCAGATCTATATGATGTGAACTCTGCTTCTCAGAGGTGAGACAATGGGGGGTTGGAGAAATAAAACTGAGAATGTTGAATTCCTAAGACAACACAGAGGAGATTCTTGCATTTGGTTGTTAAAGTGACTTCGGCGGCTGAGCTGCCCTACCCTACAATTAGTCCTATTTACTGTAGATAACTATCTGCTGCCTACTATTAAAAAGGAAATTGGCAAACATGTGTTAGCAAGACATCAATGTGCATGATGTCTAACAAAGCAAAGTGAAGGTAGGAAAATGTATGAAACGTGGATAAAACAGTGACTTTTTCAAATCATCCTACGGACGTTGATCCAGGTCAGCTTTTACATTTCTTTACATTATCGGAAAGAGCAGATTCTAAGGTTTCTAACATACAATCACTTACCAACTCTGAAAAATGAGGGCAATGGGCTCTGTTTCAAAATAGAACTTGTTTGTTTACGTGGCAGCGTTTCCATGCGTTACCGTGTCACTCAAGTTGCGGGAAAATATTATTGATATTTGATAATGTTACAGTATATTCCATTATATTATTACTATAAAATGTGTTGCCTGTGATCAGAGCAGGGGAATGTAAGTACGTCTTCTCTGTTTTAATTAACAAAATAGCCAACTATTAATTTAATCTGCATGGCGCAGCCATGTATCCTGCAGGCTGCATAGACCAGTAACATAATTAAACAAAAAAATATGCCATTTCATTCCTTTGAAAATGCATTTTATTAGTCTTATGGTTCTTAGCACCTGCCTAAACCAAAGTAATCATAGATTTCTTTGTGATGGTGTATATTCAATGGATTTATTAAAATAGACGCCCATCCACATCTGCATACCCCTACTCCCTCAATCACCAGTGCCGGCATGTGCACAGAATATATAAATGGTTTATGCCCCCCGAAAAAGTTTTTACAGGTAACATACTGTAAATCCTGTGTGATTTGTGTATCTTAGACAGACACACACACACAGACACAGACACACACACACACACACACACACACACACACACACACACACACACACACACACACACACACACACACACACACACACACACACACACACACACACACACACACACACACACACACACACACACACACACACTCTCCTGTCTGAGCAATATAGAGGTATTTTTCAGTTGGATTGTTTTCTATTGTTAAGATCCCGTTGTACATCTTTCTTCCATCATATGTATTCCTATGAAATCAAAAGAAGGCCAACTGTCCCTACCCCGGCTTCATGAAAGACGCAACTCTGCACTGACTTAGCTGTCAGCCTCCTAAAGTCTAAATTCAGAGACTGGCTACCCCCTGACCGGAAGCAGGAACACCCGTAGCCAAAACAAACGGACTATTACCAAAGTCTAGAACAGAAAGGTGCATGACGTCACCAATCCATGTCTGCTCATTGGTTAATGAGTCACTTTAAGACCACAAGACGTTATTCATATTGTTTTGTTGTTACTCGTTTGTTTATTTTGTTGCTGGTACCCATTAATATGTTGTATGCTCATGGATTTCTGTTTGTATTGACTTCTATATGAGTGTTATCAATAGAACTTGAAACCAAAAGCAATGTAAACAGAAGAGCTGGGAATGTAACATGAATACAGCTCCTTCATAGTGTTGTTTCCGATGCTCTCTGCTTCTCTGAGGCCTGTCTGTTCTCTGTAATAGTGTCTCTTAGGGCCGCAGCAGAGGCTGTTAAGCAAGATAAATGGAGCCCACAGCCCCATAATGCAATGCTGTGAAGTATCCTCACTTAAATGTCATTAACCTTGTCTCAGCAACTCCCAGCCCGGGATGCAAGACGACAGGAAGCAACCGCCGCACGGTGGACTGTTAATGTGATGCATGCAAACTGGGAGAATATCTGAGAACAAGTCATTTTTTTTCAACGTGACACGCAGCAGCAGTGTCATGTTTCTCTCTCACACAACTCTCGACAGAACAGCCAGGCGAGCCTCCGAGTCCTTGACTCCCTTGGTATTCGTGGAGTCGTGCAGAGCAGCACACAGCTCCGTAAAAGGGCTGACAGATGCTCGCATTTAAGCCATTATTGTTGTGTAACCATTGTGTGTGTTTTATACGCCCCAGATGAAGACACTTTCAGGTATGCATGCATGTTGGTTTGTGAGCATGAAGACATGCATTCCGTTCTCTGCAAGCTAATGGACGATAAAGTACATCTTGTTTTGTCTAGTCAAATATCTATTTGATCAGTGCATTGCATGCGAGAGCTCTACAACATGCGAGAGCTGCTGTAATCTACTACTCCCTTGATCATGTGTTTTATAAATCCCAGGGTTTATAGGAAAACATTTGCTATGTTCACTAACCTTTTGGATCTGATTTGATCTTATCACTATGGAAATATACAGACAACTGCCAAAATAAACGAAACACTCGATCGAGTAAATGAGGGATAAAAAGTACTGTATATTGAAAGCAGGTGCTTCCACACAGGTGTGGTTCCTGAGTTAATTAAGCAATTCACATCCCATCATGCTTAGGTTTTTGTCTAAAAATGCCCAGTGGCCCATTATTTTGGCTACGATGGCTAGAAGAAGAGATCTCCGTGACTTTGAAAGAGGGGTCTCAAAGAAGCATAGAGAATTTAAAGGGTGTGTGTGTGTCTGTCACCAGATCTCAACCCAATTGAACACTTTATGGGAGATTCTGAAGCGGCGCCTGAGACAATGTTTTCCACCACCAACAACAACACCAAATGATGGAATTTCCTGTGGAAGAATCGTGTTGCATCCCTCCAATAGAGTTCCAGACACTTGTAGAATCTACGCCAAGGGGAATTGATGCTGTTCTGGCGGCTCGCGGTGACCCAACACCCTATTAATACAATTTATGTTGACGTTTCCTTTAATTTGGCAGTTACCTGTATGTGGCTGGTGTACACGCAATGCATTATTTAGTGTTTCTCATACTAACACCAGGTGAAAAATAACAGTTGACAGTAAAGCCCTGTGTCAGTGCCTCTTTCATTAAGCTGTCAGCAAGTGTTTCCACCATAGAGGAGGATATGAGCATAATCATCCCAAAGCCCAAGGACATGAATAGATTGATATCGAAAGCCAGAGCCTCTAGGAACAACTGTAGTCAATTCATAAAACATAGTACTTTACACACTACACTTACAGATTTGCATTTAGACAACCATTTGAAGTGCTCTGTGGAAGTTCTGTACCATACAAAATGATTCTGATTTCTCTATAGCGAGAAACCTACGTCTTACCTACGTATTTGAAGCCCTAAAGCCTCTGAGTAAGTGTGATTCCTTTGAAGTTCTTCCAGAGTTTATTAAGGGGCCTTTCTGGTTCTACTGTCAGGGAGACGGCTACAGTAGGGCCTAAGGTCCACCACCGGCACCAACTAAACCACACTCTCTGATCGAGTGGAGGAGAGGCAGAGACCCTCAAGCACACCAGAGGAGTTTCACTGTTCAGGGCCTGAGGGGATGAATAGATATCCATCCGTAGTGTGTATGCATCTCTGGGCCTGACCTTTTTTTTGTGTTTTTTTTTAATGCGATTTTTGTACCATAGGGGATCAGTGGGGGCATCGCCAATGTATGGACCTTTAACTCTTAAGATTATACTAGAATGGGAAACATGATTAACGTGTGCACCTCGCGTTACACAACTGATTGTATCCACGGTGCAACTGGAGGCTGTGTGGTGATAGGTACGCTATTAGATTCAGAGGAGCTTTCTATGTCAGTTCAGCAGTAGAGGTTCAAGAAGGTTTATACACAACCTACAGGCTTTCTGGAATAGCTACTCCTGATGATTCTCTGCTGATGATGGCGCAATGCTATTTTTGTTGTCGTGTCTCTGTTGCACACAACCACCTGCCCCTGCACTGTGTCTACGTAGGTGTGCGTCTGTATGTGTACGTCTGTCTGCGCGTGTGTTTTTGTCTGCACCCAAGGCAGATTCATGAGGAAAGGTGGGCTTTGTGTCAGGCAGTGAGCTTTTCAAGCTGATTTATTTTAAGTCTCCTCTGTGAATTTCACAATCTGGACACAAGTGTTTGAATACGAAAATGCTGACTAAACAGTTTCATAAGCTACAGATCATCATTTTCCTCCGGCAAAGTATTCATCCTAACAAACATATCTGCCTCTGATGTGTATGATAGACTTCCCTTGCCTTTGTTCATGTATTCCTTAGCAATTAGAAATGGCCCTCCTCCTGACATAGCTCACCAGTATGTAATATACTTGTACCAAAGAACCCTGGGCCTTTTTGTTGTCTGAGTATCCCCTTCCTCTGACATGGCTCTCCTTTGTTTTCCTAGGATACTCCAAGATCCGGGAGTGGCCACCACCAGAGGTGAGAAACTTTCCATATTACTTCTGTTGAGAATGAGGGCGTGTATTATTGTTTCTGGTATGGTGGGAGGGAAGGTGGTGATTAAGTGAAGAAACAGAGAACCTGGAAGACCAGGAAGAGAAGGCAGCAGTTTAGGTCATTAATTACCATAGCAGATGACCTTGTATGTACTTAAATAGATCTAAAAGTTTCACAATTGAAAATGTCCTCTGTGTTTTACGGTGCCTGTCAAAACATTTAGTTCCAGTTTTTGATATCAATGCATCAGAAATGACAGAACAGCTTAACTCGCCGGGTTTTCTTCTCGTACAGGGTTTCCCAACCTCGGTCCTGGGGCCCACCCTAATTCAAGTAAGCTTTGACTATTTGAATCTGCTGTGTACTTAGGGGGGGCCCCAGGACCGAGTTTCTGGAAAAACCTGCTCTAGTAGTTGACTGTACGCCAACAACAGGCGTGTTGTTCAGACTATCGTTTGCAGGCGATGCAACATTGACGTGACATGAGGGCATATCAAGCCGATCCGATGTCTCGATAAGGGGTTGAAATTCAATCAAGGTCGGAAACAGTAGTTGCTGATTACAGCTGACATCCTCTTTATACCACACACTTACTATGATTGACTTATCAGAGCATACAAGAGCCAATTAATCCACACCAAGTCAGTATATTTCTTGCTTATGGTGTGGCCATTGACACCTCGGTTTTTCTGGACACCACACTGCTAAATTCCCAACCACCAATTGGGCATTCTTTTCCACTATTTGCTTAAGGAAATCGCCATCAAATTGTTAAGTTCTGTGTGATCCCGGCCAAGTTCACACCGGCTGACGCTCCCAATCTGGCCCAGTATAGATATCCTCCTGTGATTGGCTGGCCTCCACTGTCGGATGGTCCAGTGTTGTGGAGTGGAGTGGCTGCCAGGTGGGCGCCACAAGATGGCTGAGAGATTGGACAACCCTGTCTCTGTGAACGCGCCAACAAAACTATACAACAGGCTGCTAATGCATTCACACCATCCTCTCTCACAACACTATCACTATGGTCGAAATGGGCTATTATAGCGATCAGCCTGTTGCTGGTTGTCAGTCTTTGGAGATAGTTTGACTTTATGATGGATGGGTCTTCTCTGTTCCCCTTGGCTCTGCTAGCAGACCACACCAGGCATCTCAGTGCTTGTTGTGTGTGGCCATTGGGTTACTACTCTGTTATTGGCTCTGCCTCTCCTCTCCAACCCCCACTTGCTGAGACCTCCAGGAGTGGATCATTGCCTCTGCCTGTCTCCCGTGTGGTCTCTGCGGGGTGCTAATGGACCAGATGGGGTGATTAGCACTGAGGACATGGCTGTTTAGACTGGGTGCCTGGCAGATGCTGCAAGCCCTAGAGACAGAGGGATGTAGAGAGAGCGAACGTGTGTGTGTGTGTGTGTGTGTGTGTGTGTGTGTGTGTGTGTGTGTGTGTGTGTGTGTGTGTGTGTGTGTGTGTGTGTGTGTGTGTGTGTGTGTGTGTGTGTGTGTGTGTGTGTGTGTGTGTGTGTGTGTGTGTGTGTGTGTGTGTGTGTGTGTGTGTGTGTGCGCGTGTGCGCGTGTTTGCTTGCATCTACAAGGGAAGAGTGGCCTCGAAGACCCTCAGCAAAAATATTGGCTTAGGCAAGTGCCATGGAGAGCATTTCAAGGACTTTATATCAAAAGCAATGGGCACAACACTCTTTAGTTCTGAAAAGAGTGAAAATAATCTCTGTGGGCTCAGCCTCTGAGTTACTGAGGAAGTAAATGTCAAATAGCCTCAAAAAACGGCATTATTATCTGAGTGTTTTTATTATGAGTGGTGGCGCCTCCTGGCTAAAAAAAGAGATGGAAGAGGGGAGATGGGTCTGATTTCTGTGTGTGTGTGTGTGTGTGTGGGGAGGGGGGAGCGAGAGGTTTATGTTCCTCACTAGCTGCAGACCATGGACCCCGTAGCACCTCTCTTCACTAGCCGATGAATAGGGACTCTTTTGTTTGCTAATGACATGAAGTGGATTTATGCAGGGCTCTCTTTACACATCTCCGCATTCAAGATGGTCATATTGAAATTGCCTCATATTCAGAATCCATTTTTCGCCCTTTGAAATAGAACTCTGACAGCTTTTATGTCATAATGGAATAAAAGGTCAAAAAGCATCAAAGGTATAAGTACTTGTTCTCCTCACACTTAAGATGACCATTAGAGCTGTGTTGTGTGTTCAGCAGGCTCTGAATCATACCCTGCAACAGCTTTTCAGTTTTTATGTGATGCTTTTGAATGTCAGGGAACTTTCAAAAGGTTTACACATTGTTTATTGTATTTACTTCACAAACTACGCGTGCGTGTGCGCATTGTGCACGTGCACCGTACCCAGTTCTATTGTTGACATGAGTCGGTGTTGAAAGCATGGACATTGGTGTTGGTCAGAAGTATTGATGTGTGTGTTGTGGCAGCAGCAGCTCTGGAGGTCCTGGTTCTGAGGAGGCGGCGGGGGGGAACAGTCGACACCGCCACGGCAACCGCCACGGCAACGCCGCCGCACCCGGAGGACTGGAGAGGAGGATGGAGGAACTGGAAAAGGTATTCAAAATTAGGCTTGCTCTACCATTCCCCCAGAAGTGTGCACTCAGTCACACCCCCTCATGCATTGAACACATTGGATTAGTGGGATCTGCATTAGGCCTATTGTTCACCAGTTGACTGAATTTCAACGCAGGTCTATCCAGCATCACTATCCAATGTTTTTATTTAATTTAATCTTTATTTAACCAGGTAGGCTAGTTGAGAACAAGTTCTCATTTACAACTGCAACCTGGCAAAGCAGTTTGACACATTCAACAACAGAGTTACACTAGTGAAATACAGTGGTATTTAGTATTTAGTCAGCCACCAATTGTGCAAGTTCTCCCACTTAAAAAGATGAGAGGCCTGTAATTTTCATCATATGTACACTTCAACTATGACAGACAAAATGAAGAAAAAAAATCCAGAAAATCACATTGTAGGATTTTCTATGTAATTATTTGCAAATGATGGTGGAAAATAAGTATTTGGTCAATAACAAAAGTTTATCTCAATACTTTGTTATATACCCTTTGTTGGCAATGACAGAGGTTCAATGTTTTCTGTAAGTCTTCACAAGGTTTTCACACACTGTTGCTGGTATTTTGGCCCATTCCTCCATGCAGATCTCCTCTAGAGCAGTGCAATTTTGTCTGTCATAGTTGAAGTGTACCTATGATGAAAATTACAGGCCTCTCTAATCTTTTTAAGTGGGAGAACTTGCACAATTGGTGGCTGACTAAATACCTTTTTGCCCCACTGTATACCTGCTGGAGCACATGCTACAGGTGGGTGCTGCTATGGTGACCAGTGAGCTGAGGTAAGGCGGGCTTCACCTAGCAGAGACTTGTAGATGACCTGGAGCCAGTGGGTTTGGCGACGAGTATGAAGTGATGGCCAACCAACGAGAGCGTACAGGTCGCAATGGTGGGCAGTATATGGGGCTTTGGTGACAAAACGGATGGCACTGTGATAGACAGCGTCCCAATTTGCTGAGTGGAGTGTTGGAGGCTATTTTGTAAATGACATCGCCCGAAGTCAAGGATCGGTAGGATAGTCAATTTTAAGAGGGCCGCATGAGGGAAGGATGCTTTGTTGCGAAATAGAATGCTGATTCTAGATTTAATTTGGGATTGTAGATGCTTAATGTTTATAATGTGACTGTGATGTTTGAAATATTAAAATACGACATGTCTTTGTTGATTATTTCAGAATCACTGTTACGCTTCTTGGCACATTTGACATTTTATTGTTGGTGTTTGATATCCTTCCTGTCTACTGCTATTTCTATTTCTATATCCATCTCACATTTCCTGAAAGCCCTGTGTTGTCTGCCTGTGTTGTCTGCCTGTGTTGTCTGCCTGTGTTGTCTGCCTGTGTTGTCTGCCTGTGTTGTCTGCCTGTGTTGTCTGCCTGTGTTGTCTGTCTGTGTTGTCTGCCTGTGTTGTCTGCCTGTGTTGTCTGCCTGTATTGTCTGTCTGTCTGTGTTGTCTATCTGTGTTGTCTGTCTGTCTGTCTGTGTTGTCTGTCTGTCTGTGTTGTCTGTCTGTCTGTCTGTGTTGTCTGTCTGTCTGTCTGTGTTGTCTGTCTGTCTGTGTTGTCTGTCTGTCTGTCTGTGTTGTCTGTCTGTCTGTCTGTCTGTCTGTCTGTCTGTCTGTCTGTCTGTCTGTCTGTCTGTCTGTCTGTCTGTCTGTCTGTCTGTCTGTCTGTCTGTCTGTCTGTCTGTCTGTCTGTCTGTCTGTCTGTCTGTCTGTCTGTGTTGTCTGTGTTGTCTGTCTTTCTGTCTGTGTTGTCTGTCTGTCTGTCTGTCTGTGTTGTCTGTCTGTGTTGATTATTTCAGAATCACTGTTACGCTTCTTGGCACATTTGACATTTTATTGTTGGTGTTTGATATCCTTCCTGTCTACTGCTATTTCTATTTCTATATCCATCTCACATTTCCTGAAAGCCCTGTGTTGTCTGTCTGTGTTGTCTGTCTGTGTTGTCTGTCTGTGTTGTCTGTCTGTGTTGTCTGCCTGTGTTGTCTGCCTGTGTTGTCTGCCTGTCTGTCTGTCTGTGTTGTATGTCTGTCTGTCTGTGTTGTCTGCCTGTGTTGTCTGCCTGTGTTGTCTGTTGTCTGTCTGTCTGTCTGTCTGTCTGTCTGTCTGTCTGTCTGTCTGTCTGTCTGTCTGTCTGTCTGTCTGTCTGTCTGTCTGTCTGTCTGTCTGTCTGTCTGTCTGTCTGTCTGTCTGTCTGTCTGTCTGTCTGTCTGTCTGTCTGTCTGTCTGTCTGTCTGTCTGTCTGTCTGTCTGTCTGTCTGTTGTCTGTCTGTCTGTCTGTCTGTCTGTCTGTCTGTTGTCTGTCTGTCTGTTGTCTGTCTGTCTGTCTGTCTGTCTGTCTGTCTGTCTGTCTGTCTGTCTGTCTGTCTGTCTGTCTGTCTGTCTGTCTGTCTGTCTGTCTGTCTGTCTGTCTGTCTGTCTGTCTGTCTGTCTGTCTGTCTGTCTGTCTGTCTGTCTGTCTGTCTGTCTGTCTGTCTGTCTGTCTGTCTGTCTGTCTGTCTGTCTGTCTGTCTGTCTGTCTGTCTGTCTGTCTGTCTGTCTGTCTGTCTGTCTGTCTGTCTGTCTGTCTGTCTGTCTGTCTGTCTGTCTGTCTGTCTGTCTGTCTGTCTGTCTGTCTGTCTGTCTGTCTGTCTGTCTGTCTGTCTGTCTGTCTGTCTGTCACAGGGGCAGAGATACTTTGATAGCAGCAGGGCCTGGGGAGAGGTGACCTATAATTGTTTTTAAAGCGTCTATCAGCATCCTGATAAATCTTGAGGATTTATTTTAAAAAGATGAATTCCTCTCGGGATCGTTTGAGCGGCTGCCCAGTCTGGCCTCGCTGTTCGTCTTCAGTCAGATGTCGCCCTTCCTATAATCCTGGCGGCAATAACTCCTCTGTGTTCAGTCAGAGAATGTCTTTTACTGGAGTTAGGGAGAGGAGGAGTTCTCTCTTCCCCAACACTCTGTTTTCCCTCTCAATCACTTTTTAGATTCTCAAATGTCACCCCGGTCCAGTCCATTTCTAAAAGAAAAACTACTGCTTTCACTTGCCACGACGCCTGTAAATGAAAGTTTGCACATCACTGGCGAGTTCGAGAGAGCAATCGGCGCACTATAGTTTTGTATTGATTTCAGCAAGTTCTGTCGCTGGTCTCAGGCTTGTTGTTTAAATGCAGCAGATTTCATAGCTTTATACAACATTGACAAATGTGCAGCGTCCTTGATTGCTTTGAGTATCGCATTATAGTGTCATTCATCATGATAATGAACGTGTCACTTCGAAGCTTCAGTTACCCATGTAACCCGGGTAACCCTCCATAAAATAACATTTATCTTCCGCGGCCTGAAGATGTATGGTTGCCACGGTATGGGCATCGTGCGACATTCATTATGTTTGATTGTTTTCTCGTTGCTCTATGGGTTTCCATGGAAACCAGTTCACGCTTAACGTTGTTTTTACTACAGATAAGTTGGAGAGGCAGATTCCTGGCGAGGCTTCATTTAGCAGCGTAAAGATCAACGTCGAGCGCGACCACGTCAACACGGCTACGGCTTCTATATTTGTTCTCCGTCTCTCTGACTCCGTCTCTCTCTGTGTGTGTGTGTGTGTGTGTGTGTGTGTGTGTGTGTGTGTGTGTGTGTGTGTGTGTGTGTGTGTGTGTGTGTGTGTGTGTGTGTGTGTGTGTGTGTGTGTGTGTGTGTGTGTGTGTGTGTGTGTGTGTGTGTGTGTGTGTGTGGACCGTACCAAAGTGCTGCAGTATGTGTTCTAACGTTAAACTTTGTCCCTTCTTCCTCAGGAGCTGGCCAGACAGAGGCAGGAGAACGGGCAGCTGCTGAAAGCCCACCAGGATAAAGACGACGTAATTGGAAAGCTGAAGGAGGAGATTGACTTGCTTAATAGAGTGAGTGTTGGAGAGGGTTCTCTCTTCATTTGCTTAAAGCAGGTGTACAAAACTAAAAGTAAAAAATGTAACGTAAGGGAAGCATATAAATAGCACACATTGAACAGATCTACCACTTCTTAGCCTTGCTTTCAATGAGTGACTGATCTATAACACCCATTTCTATGTGAATCTTATTATATTTTCTCTTATTTTCAGTTGAAAGCTTGTCATTTTTAGTAACTGTGCACTGCAGAGGAAACTTGGAGATATTCAGTCTCACACAGCTGTGTTGAGTGAAGCTGAGGACTAAATAGAACCGATTGCCAAATTACCACGTCGCTATCTGCAGGCAATCAGCTTGATATTGTGAAGCTGCTTCTCGGATAAGCAGAAGATTACAATTATCCAGCGCTTGCAAGGATTAACACTCGCACAGGCACCCCCCCCCAAAAGAGTGATTTTCTCATGTTCTCTCTCGCTCTATTTATCTCCCGTACCCCAACCTCTGAACTGGATCTGATGTTGGTATTTTATCAACATTTTAAACTCATTGTCAACCGCACGGGTCGTAACCCCATCCGGTTTTGGTCTACAGAGCCTGAAGTAAACGATATGCAGACCCGTTCAAGGTGCAGAGCTCTTCAGTTCCACTCCCCTGCACCCCTTGGCAGTTTGGAGAAACAACTTTTGAGTTTCGCTGTGTGCCTCCTAACTTAAAACAGCTGCTCTTTTCAAAACATGACATTTTCCCTTCCCTGACAGTCTATTGGATCTAGTCTTAAGAAAACACTAGGCCCCTGCTATAACTCAGAGTCCTTATGCCAATCAACATCCTACACACTGTGGTCAAGAGACACCCTTCTAGTGTGAAGTACAACTCTGATTTCAATCATCCCTTGACATGTAACGTGACTTATAACCACTAGGGTTATCAGCCTGTAATTAGTTTGTCATTAGTCAAGAGTTACTAAATCTCCCCTCCGATCTGCTCCTGAATGTTATGTAATAATAATAATATAATAATAATATGTAACCATTTAGTAGTCCACGCATTAGGCTAAATCCACAGACTCTGAATTTAAAGAGACAGCTGTGTCGCATGTGCCTCTTTCTCTAGAGACCAATTATATTACTTCTCCTTGGCACCAGGGAGTCAGATCTGTGACAGCCTACAGGCAAATACCCCACACCCTTTCTCCATACCTACTATAGACCCACACCCCCTTTCTCCATACCTACTATAGACCCACACTGTATACAGAGAGGCAAAACCCCCACCCCCTTTCTCCATACCTACTATAGACCCACACTATGCAGAGAGGCAAAACCCCCACCCCTTTCTCCATACCTACTATAGACCCACACTATGCAGAGGCAAAACCCCCACCCCCTTTCTCCATACCTACTATAGACTCACACTATGCAGAGGCAAAACCCCCACCCCCTTTCTCCATACCTACTATAGACCCACACTATGCAGAGAGGCAAAACCCCCACCCCCTTTCTCCATACCTACTATAGACCCACACTGTATACAGAGAGGCAAAACCCCCACCCCCTTTCTCCATACCTACTATAGACCCACACTGTATACAGAGAGGCAAAACCCCCACCCCCTTTCTCCATACCTACTATAGACCCACACTGTATACAGAGAGGCAAAACCCCCACCCCCTTTCTCCATACCTACTATAGACCCACACTATGCAGAGAGGCAAAACCCCCACCCCCTTTCTCCATACCTACTATAGACCCACACTGTATACAGAGAGGCAAAACCCCCACCCCTTTCGCCATACCTACTATAGACCCACACTGTATACAGAGAGGCAAAACCCCACCCCTTTCTCCATACCTACTATAGACCCACACTGTATACAGAGAGGCAAAACCCCCACCCCCTTTCTCCATACCTACTATAGACCCACACTATGCAGAGGCAAAACCCCCACCCCTTTCTCCATACCTACTATAGACCCACACTATGCAGAGAGGCAAATCCCCCACCCCCTTTCTCCATACCTACTATAGACCCACACTATGCAGAGAGGCAAAACCCCCACCCCTGTCTCCATACCTACTATAGACTCACACTATGCAGAGGCAAAACCCCCACCCCCTTTCTCCATACCTACTATAGACCCACACTGTATACAGAGAGGCAAAACCCCCACCCCCTTTCTCCATACCTACTATAGACCCACATTATGCAGAGAGGCAAATAGTAGGGTCCTCAGAAACACAAATTCCTCAGCATTTCTCCCAATGTTGTTATTTAGTATTTCTCTAAAGTAGATGGTATTCAATGTTTCATAGATCATTGTCTAGCTCCTGGCATTGAATATTGAGAACAGCAGGTCTCTTTGCTGTTGGTTTCATAAGAGGTCAGAGTTTCTGTTTCCTGAGTCTACAGTCTTGGGCCAGTATTCCAGTGTTCCCAGCGCTCTGAGACCATCAACAAGTTCTCCCCATCGCATGACCCCTGCTCCCGCTATCTGGGTCACAGGTTTTGGCAATGTTTTTGGCATTGGGAAACTCAGCAGGAGGGCTCCCAAAAGCCTTTCATCTCTGAAATATTCCAAAAGAGAGTTTGCAGCCCTCCTCGATGAGGCATTCCAATGCAAACAAGCCCCGAGTCTCCCCTGCCAACAAATACAGTTGCTGGTCAGTGTTGATTTTGCACATTTCAGGAACTTGCCTTGCCTGTCCTCTATGCCTGGCTGTCTTTATTATCGTCACATGTGTTCGATAAGGCTGTGGAGACTGCAGTGGCTATGAGCCATCTGGCCATGTGGAGGAGGCCATATAACTGTTGGATCAGAGAGCCCTGATAGCATCACATGAACAGGACCTCATAAGAGGAAGTCGCCCTGTGGGAACTCTCGCCGGTGCGATAGTGATCAGAAATGTCCCTCGGAGAGGTTACTGCAAGGCCTGATGGGAAGGCAGGAGATAAGGAACAGATCCAGTGTGGCGTCTCTTTCTCGCAGCGCTTGAAGATTGAACTGTGACTCACTAGCAGAGTTTGTAGCGAAGGCTTGGATAAGGCTGAGGTGCTGGCAGACAATATGACCCCGGAGAACATCTGACTCTGGGTATTGGCTACATAGAATACAGGCTCAAGCAGGTTGCATGCAAGTTGAAGTACATGTAGATATAATCTATGTAGGGAGATTAAATGAAATATGAATCAAGTTATTAGTCAGTTGTAACTTAAAAAGGTTAAAGTGGTATGCCGGAGGCCAGAAAAACAATGTCATGGCTATCGAGTGAATCTAGCAGCCGTTTGATGCGAAATGAGACGGCTTTTCTCCCCTTGTGTCAGAGCTCAGACAGTGATCTGTTCTGTAGCCACACCATGTCTGTGGCTTTGCGACCTCCAGTGTTTGACTTGCAGACTACCTCGCTTTTTAAGTTTCCGGCAAGTGCGGCTTAGCTAATCCTGACGGTCGCCTGTCGCTTCCGCCAGTGATGGAGGAAGCCGAAAATGAGAAGTGTCACTTTTAGATCAGCGCTTTGATGAGAGGGCGTCATAGCAATGGGGCTCCTCATTTGTGCCTAATTGGAGCTGTTCAAGTTTAATTCGTTATTATCAAGGCAATTCTGCTGAAGGGAGACCCGGGAGGTGAAACTCTTCGTTCCACCTCTCACTCTCTCATCTTTCTCTAAACTGACAAGCTAACTCCTCTGAGGTAAAAAATAAGGCAGATCTTGCATAATGATGGTATATGACTTCCTTTAGATCAAGCTGAAGTGGAGCTGTATCCTTTGTTTTTGTTTTGCAGGACCTCGATGACATTGAGGATGAGAACGAGCAGCTGAAGCAGGAGAACAAAACTCTCCTGAAGGTGGTGGGCCAGCTGACTAGGTAGAACCCAACGAGCCACGGATCTCCACTTCCAAAAAGAAAACAAACCACCCCCTACCCCTCCAACGGAGTGCCCCTCTCAAGGCCTTGCTCTCACCCACCCCCTTCCCTTTCCACCCTCGTTCCAAGTCCAGCAGCATATCCTTTCTCTGTGTCGGTGGTGTCTCTGTTGTTGTCGATGGGTGGTAGAGGACATTTTAAAAGTAGCTTCTAGATCCTTTGTGTCTTAAATGCACCTTGAGCGTCCTCTCTAAGGATGCTTTTATTCAGTTCAGAGGGGAAACTGAAGCCACCGAAAGCTCTAGTCCTATTTAGATCCCATGGGATGTCTAAATGAGGTTCTGTGATGGTATATTTAATGTAAATCTCTTGTACATAGGCCATTTAGATTTGTTGTTCTTTTTGATGAATCTTAAAAAGGAAATTGAATGTACGTGGTGCATCACCGAGCACATGAGGGATGCTTTGTAGGTTTTAGGAACTTAAAGACTTCTTGGCCATTTTGACTCTAATGATCTGTTGACCAAGTATACAGTACTTGCGTAGATTATGTGCAACGGCTCTCTGTGCTCCTGTTTATCTGCATCATTACAGTGTCAATGCATTGTCAGCTCAGAGGCCGTATTGTCCTTCAAAGCACTAAAACCTGGTCTCCATCTGCACGTGAAAGAACCGGCTCTGTGATAAAGCCTGTGTCATTTAGACCAAATTCAAAAACAAAATCCCTGCTACCATCAGCCAAAGTGGGCATAATGCCTTGCATGTTACGGAGGTCTTTTTTGAAAATCCATTAGTTCCATTTCCCCAAGGGGGATAAATAAAAAAAAGCCTGGTGCTTTTTCTGTTCGTGTCAATGCCGGTTTTACTCTCTTGTTCCGATTTGGACTTGGTACATTTTAATCAGTGGGGTTGTTTCAGCTAAAACTAGGGTATGCCGGTGACATGGGTGGGGGATAAAGTTGACGCTTTATTTACTGCGTTTCTACGCAATTTATAACTCTAAAATGCTATTCAGAGAACAGCAAAAACCAGCAAAATTTACTCCAGTCATAATACACTAAACTGCTATTACCTTTTAATGGTGATTGGAATGATTTTAGTAGCCTATTTTATATTGTTGGTGTTGAGCTAGGATATGATGACTGCCATACTCAATTGACGCCCTGATTTCAATCCAGGCGGTATATTTTAAACCTGAAGTCATTCAAATATATATATATATGTATCCCCATTTATAAATCATAAAAAGCAAGCAATTTGTTTTCATTTCATTCTATGCTTTATAGCCATTTCAATGTTGAAAATGAAATATTATAGTATTGTTGATGGTGAGAAGTCCTGGGATTACACCCCGGTAGAAATACATATGGAATCTTTTGAAATGTGTTTTGCATCTGTAACTCAAGCATTTACAACTTGTTTTGTTTGCAATATTGATCGGTGTAGCTGCTCTTGGTATATAGTGAGCAAAAGTTATAGAGTAAGCTACTGCAGTGCATTTTGTTGTAACCAAATCAACTGAAGGAACATACTTTTTCAAATGCATCTCTTTTTGATTTCTCAAGACTGTGATCTTGGCTGTGAGAAGTTCTATTACTTTATCCCGACCGTATTTAGGTCTTTGCATTACATACAGGGGCCCATTTTTGTGCTGAAACAAACAAATGTGTGGCTGTTGCATCATGTGTTCTGTAAAGCCCACTTGGTGGTAAATATTTTAGGTTTTTAGACTTTACTGGGGTACATCTTGATATAGAAACCCTGCTTACCTGTACACACACACACACACACACACACACACACACACACACACACACACACACACACACACACACACACACACACACACACACACACACACACACACACACACACACACACACACACACACACACACACACACACACACACACACACACACACACAGAGAGAGAGAGCCCTTACAGGAAAAAACACAATGTGTTTTTGGAACACTTCACGTGCTGAAGTTTCACATAACCTTTCACATTTTCATTTCAAATGTGAATCTTTTTGGGGGATATTTTTCACTTTAGATTTCACAGGTGATGCCCTGCAAATAAAACAAGAGTTGTTAGAACACACAAACAGGGCTTATAACATCATGCTTTCAACTTCCATATTTGGCACACTTTGACATACATGATTACATTGTGTATGTTTGTTTAGACAGTAATTATTATTCCACATGTCCTCACCTAGGATTTCAACTCACAACCTCTTTGTTCATGGCATTCTGACACATTCCTCCTACACTTTGGACTTCAAAGTCAATCTCAGCTTTGTTAAAAGTACATATTTATCAGTGAGTGATTCAGGAGTAACGTTAAAACAGAATAATATGCCCCACAAACATTAGGCAACTATACAGAAAATCCTCAAATTGCTGAAATAAGTTAATTAATTAAATGATGAGAGAATAGTCACTGCTAACTAAAATAGCAGTGTAGACTGCACTATTTTGGTAAGTGTAGAGGTGTAGGGGAATGCTACAGAGTTTGTGGCGCAGCAGAAAGATCAGTTTACCCCAAATCCAGAGGTTGTTAGCTCAAATCCCAGGTGGGGACATATTGAAAAGTCAGTACTTAACTACCAAGTGATCATGTCTAATGTAATCATATTGACATTGATTAAATGTTTTAACTATTTTAGCTGAACAGCTTACCACTTACTTTAAAACTCCCATACCATGTAATTACTTGACTTATCGTCACGTTGCGTCCTGATGAATGGTAACACAAAGGTCTTGAGAACATCTTACAAACACCCTAACATGTTCCTCAATGACTAGTTCCAGTTTGCTTCCAGGGATTTTCCCCAGGGATGTTTTTAGGACATTCTTGGAATGTTGTGTCATGGTCCCCTGGAGGTTTTATCTAGTTCCCGGTTTGTTTCAAGGATTTTCCCCATGACGTTTTTAGGACCTTCTTGGCATGTTGTCATGGTCCCCTGGAGGTTTTTGTCTAGCTCAAATGTTGCCACATGTTAAAGTTTTTCATCCCCATCCCCACATTTACTCAAATGGTGTCAAGTGTAGTTTAGCGGTGTCATGTTGACATTTTGCTTCCCATGTTGTCACATTTTATTTCACACAATATCATGTTATCGCGTGTTGTTTTACATGTCACATGAACTTCACGTGATCATGTGACACGTGTTTTTCTGTAAGGGACACCTCTTTCTCTCTCTACATTATGCATGTACAAAAGATGAAGTCATTGAATAAAAGTTTGATTATCTCTCTGTCGACTCGTTAGTGTCTCATTAAGGCTAATTTGATGTGATGATACGATGCCACTGAGCCGGTAATGTAATGTGACAGTGGTGGTTCAGTTGTCACAATAGACACACTGTGTGCTCCCCGACCATGGTTATTCATCATCGCCAATCACCTCGTAGTCTGACTGGAGAGGGACCACCCATCCCTGGCAAGCTGCGCCTCCAACACACTGTGACGCTGCACTAATACAGCAATGCCATCCAAGTCATTAGTCTCCCTCACCTTGAGAGAAGAGGGCTTCCTATCAGGACTAATGTAAAGGTAATTGTCTCATCTTCCTAGAACTGCCCCAGGGTGGTTCAGCACCATTCCTATTAGCATTTTAATAGGAAGTTGTAAGGTGCGTGTGATTTGGTAATATATTATAGGAGGCCTGAAACTATTCTGTTCATTCCTCATCCTTCCTCTAGTTTGTGAAATAATCTCCTTTTTAAACCCCCTGCTTTGTCTTTTTTCCCGTCTTGTTATTCACAAACTTGACAGTCTCTTCACTGCTTCTCCTCTCTGCTTAGTAAAACTATCATTAACGGAGTTTCAACTTCAGCTTCATTTAAAAACCCCTCATCGGTTCCTTAACCAGCCCTCTGAAAGGCTCTCACCACCACCACACAGCCTCACGGGGACATGTTTGGAAAATGGAGGTATGTAGGTTTTGTTCATGCTAAATTAATGTAATTATTATTCTTACTGGTACACGACACAGTTGGGCTCTGATGGCACTAATGAAATTACAGGACTGCAGTGTTATCAGATACCATTTTACCTTTGTACTTTTAAGCAATAACTTTGTTTTCTTTTGGTAGATCTGAAATGTAATAGAGGTAACGTTTTTTTATTTCAGTGAAGACCTTAGATCTTCACTGAGATTAGGCCTGGAGGCTAGTTGATATGGATGGAATGGGCACATCCGTGTCCACCGAAATGCATTTGATCTTTTGGAACTGATAGTCATTGGAGAAAAAAATCAAACAAACCCTTATCTTGTTTCTTGAAGGAGGCCATATTTCATTATCAGTGATTTCTTGCTCTTGGTCCTCAGAGCCAATCTCCTCCATCTCTGGGATCTCTGGTGCAAGGAACCACTCACCCAGCTGAGGATGGCAGGGGTCTGGGAGAGAGAGCGAGCGGGAGAGAATATATGTGGGTTATTTCGTCTCCCCTGAATTGGCCGGCTGGCTTGGAACCATCTGCTCAGAAAAATGCCTCCTAAAATAAATATTTCCCATATAGAGTTTTGTTTAGGATAAGATAACATTTCCCGAAAACCTTTTGTAACCAGTAGATCATGCGCTACTGATATGGAACCTACGAGATCTCCCACACATTGCACTCGTATCAAAATTAGGATACATTCTGCAGTAAGTCTTTTGTAACACAGATTATTAGCGTTGGCATTTGTGGAAGCCTGATGGATCTCTGTGGCTTGCTACTGGACCAGTGAGGGATTTTTTTCGACTCGTGCTCTCCCAAAAACGCTCTGGAACGTGAACAACACCATGTCCGAGAGAGGGGAGGTGGAACAACACAAGACACATGCATTTCCCTGAACACACCAGGACCACGAGCTGGGCTGCCCTTTCAGAAATGCCCTGTTAACTTCAATAAGGAGGAAAGGCGCTATTTTCACACCAATAAGCAACATAAACCGCTGATAGACCAAAGGCATTTCATTCACCACAGAACTCCTACGACTGTATGATTCATAGTGCGATAGATTATCATGCCTTCATTTTCCCACAACTGTTACCATAGCAATGACTGAGATATGGTTTGGTGTAAATTACACATTCTTTGTGTTTGTGTACTTTGGTTAGGCTTATAGTAAGTTGTTATTGCTGTTGTATTACATTTTTGATACAGTATGTCTTTTACATGATTTGTAAAACTCTGCAAGCATTTCAATATGATAGAATATACTGCGATTGTTATACAGTATACTGTCGTGGCCAAAGGTTTTGAGAATTATACAAATATACATTTTCACAAAGTCTGCTGCCTCAGTTTATATGATGGCAATGCGAAGTCCCTCTTTGCCGTGCAAATGAACTGAATCCCCCCCAAAACATTTCCACTGCATTTCAGCCCTGCCACAAAAGGACCAGCTGACATGTCAGTGATTCTCTCCTTAACACAGGTGTGAGTGTTGATGAGGACAAGGCTGGAGATCACTCTGTCAGGTCTAATAACAGACTGGAAGATTCAAAAGGAGGGTGGTGCTTAGAATAATTGTTCTTCCTCTGTCAACCATGGTTTCCTGCAAGGAAATCATTGCTTTGCACAAAAAGGGCTTCACAGGCAAGGATATTGCTGCCAGTAAGATTGCACCTAAATCAACCATTTATCGGATCATCAAGAACTTCAAGGAGAGCGGTTCAATTGTTGTGAAGAAGGCTTCAGGGCGCCCAAGAAATTCCAGCAAGCGCCAGGACCATCTCCTAAAGTTGATTCAGCTGCGGGATCGGGGCTTCACCAGTACAGAGCTTGCTTAGGAATGGCAGCAGGTGGGTGTGAGTGCATCTGCACGCACAGTGAGGCGATGACTTTTGGAGGATGGCCTGGTGTCAAGGGCAGCAAAGAAGCCACTTCCCTCCAGGAAAAACATCAGGGACAGACTGATATTCTGCAAAAGGTACAGGGATTGGACTGCTGAGGACTGGGGTAAAGCCATTTTCTCTGATGAATCCCCTTTACGATTGTTTGGGGAATCTGGGAAAAAAGCTTGTCCGGAGAAGACAAGGTGAGCGTTACCATCAGTCCTGTGTCATGCCAACAGTAAAGCATCCTGAGACCATTCATGTGTGGGGTTGCTTATCAGCCCAGGGAGTGCGCTCACTCACAATTTTGCCTAAGAACACAGCCATGAATAAAGAATGGTACCAACACATCCTCCGAGAGCAACTTCTCCCAACCATCCAGGAACAGTTTGGTGACGAACCATGCCTTTTCCAGCATGATGGAGCACCTTGCCATAAGACAAAAGTGATAACTAAGTGGCTCGGGGAACAAAACATCGGTATTTTGGGTCCATGGCCAGGAAACTCCCCAGACCTTAATCCCATTGTGAACTTGTGGTCAATCCTCAAGAGGCGGGTGGACAAACAAAAACACACACTTTCTGACAATAAAAGCATTGATTATGCAAGAATGGGCTGCCATCAGTCAGGATGTGGCCCAGAAGTTAATTGACAGCATGCCAAGGCGGATTGCAGAGGTCTTGAAAAAGAAAAGTCAACACTGCAAATCTTGACTCTTTGCATCAATTTCATGTAATTGTCAATAAAAGCCTTTGACACTTATGAAATGCTTGTAAGTATACTTCAGTATTCCATAGTGACATCTGACAAAAATATCTAAAGACACTGAAGTAGCAAACTCTGTAAATTAATATTTGTCATTCTCAAAACATTTGGCCACGACTGTATACCTCACGTGACCCATGATAAGACTATGCAATTAGCCTGTTTATCTGATTCCATAAACAAACATCAAATATGCAAGAGACTATTGTTGAGTTAGTAATAGGCAATCAAGAAAGGAATGGGAATGAAATTCTAAATACAAAATTGTATTTCATTCATTTGTAAGATGAATGCTACACTATACAAGGCACAAACTTAAGTTACAAAGCATTAACAAGCATTACAAGGCACTAAGGATGTTCATGAAGAGTGAGAGAGGTCATAGCCTGAAAGACCATGCACCAAGAGTCCCTGGGGTGAAGGAAGGAAGAAAGAAAGTGTATCTAGCCGGTGCAGGTCTAGAACAAAAGAGAGAAACAATGAATTTTAAGACCCCTTCATAATATCGGAGTTGTTTCTATTCAAAATCGGAGTTGTTGACCAATATTATTACTGTAAAGTTAACCTCAATCAGATATCAGACCTATAGGATGTAAAGACAACAGAACCTCTTCTTCCCACAGGTGTGATGAGAGGTTGGTCAGACAACACAGAGAATGTTGAATTCCTGAGAAGACAATATAACCCCTTTGTTGATAAGAGTCCCTTCAGGGGCTACATAGGTATAATAAGAGTCCCTTCAGGGGCTACATAGGTATAATAAGAGTCCCTTCAGGGGCTACATAGGTATAATAAGAGTCCCTTCAGGGGCTACATAGGTATAATAAGAGTCCCTTCAGGGGCTACATAGGTATAATAAGAGTCCCTTCAGGAGCTACATGGGTATAATAAGAGTCCCTTCAGGAGCTACATGGGTATAATAAGAGTCCCTTCAGGGGCTACATAGGTATAATAAGAGTCCCTTCAGGGGCTACATGGGTATAATAAGAGTTCCTTCAGGGGCTACATGGGTATAATAAGAGTCCCTTCAGGGGCTACATGGGTATAATAAGAGTCCCTTCAGGGGCTACATGGGTATAATAAGAGTCCCTTCAGGGCCTACATGGGTATAATAAGAGTTCCTTCAGGGGCTTCATGGGTATAATAAGAGTCCCTTCAGGGGCTACATGGGTATAATAAGAGTTCCTTCAGGGGCTACATGGGTATAATAAGAGTCCCTTCAGGGCCTACATGGGTATAATAAGAGTCCCTTCAGGGGCTACATGGGTATAATAAGAGTTCCTTCAGGGGCTACATGGGTATAATAAGAGTCCCTTCAGGGGCTACATGGGTATAATAAGAGTTCCTTCAGGGGCTTCATGGGTATAATAAGAGTCCCTTCAGGGGCTACATGGGTATAATAAGAGTTCCTTCAGGGGCTACATGGGTATAATAAGAGTCCCTTCAGGGGCTACATAGGTATAATAAGAGTCCCTTCAGGGGCTACATAGGTATAATAAGAGTCCCTTCAGGGGCTACATGGGTATAATAAGAGTCCCTTCAGGGGCTACATGGGTATAATAAGAGTTCCTTCAGGGGCTACATGGGTATAATAAGAGTCCCTTCAGGGCCTACATGGGTATAATAAGAGTCCCTTCAGGGGCTACATGGGTATAAGAGAGTCCCTTCAGGGGCTACATGGGTATAATAAGAGTTCCTTCAGGGGCTTCATGGGTATAATAAGAGTCCCCTTCAGGGCAGGGGCTACATGGGTATAATAAGAGTCCCTTCAGGGGCTACATGGGTATAATAAGAGTTCCTTCAGGGGCTTCATGGGTATAATAAGAGTCCCTTCAGGGGCTACATGGGTATAATAAGAGTTCCTTCAGGGGCTACATGGGTATAATAAGAGTCCCTTCAGGGGCTACATAGGTATAATAATAAGAGTCCCTTCAGGGGCTACATAGGTATAATAAGAGTCCCTTCAGGGGCTACATGGGTATAATAAGAGTCCCTTTCAGGGGCTTCAGGGGCATAGGTATAATAAGAGTATAATAAGAGTCCCTTCAGGGGCTACATCAGGGGTATAATAAGAGTCCCTTCAGGGGCTACATGGGTATAATAAGAGTCCCTTCAGGGGCTACATGGGTATAATAAGAGTTCCTTCAGGGGCTACATGGGTATAATAAGAGTCCCTTCAGGGGCTACATGGGTATAATAAGGAATCGGTAAGACTTGAAGGTTGTTCCTTTTTCTTGTTGACTTAAAATGTATATTCTACTTTTTTTGGGGGGGGTTGCTGACATCTAAGTAAAAACAAACATGGAAGCACCCCATGTCCTCTTGGCTTTTCTGTATGCCCCACTGCATTCTGAAATCACAATGTTTCTCTTCCTCTTAGTTGAGTGCCTCTCCTCAAAGCCACAGACATTGGCCTGTGATGGCCAGTAGGACAAGAGATATTGTTGGACCTGAATTTCTATATGTGGTCCTTTTGTCAAACTTGAGGTCAAGTTCACTTTAAGTCAGGACAGTTGAACAGCCAGGCACCGTAGTAATGGTAGTTGTAACATGTCCTTTTATTTTCTTAGTACACTGGTGTCTCATTGTCCTGATCACTGTCACGTTGGAGGCATCAATGTCACCTTGAAGCTGCGTCCTCAAAATGAACTACATCGGCCTCAACATGGATTGTGTAAGTCAGAATGCATTCAATAGTTTTTGTGTACAGTTGTCGATGCTCTAGTCAAGAGATCCTCATACAACATATGGAATTGTCAGGTCCCGTGATTAGAACCAGAGCACCACAAGCTTCAGTACCTCCTTTCTCAGCTGGGAATAAAGTTGGCTGTTCCAAAAGAAAAACATGTTGGTCACCATGGCAACGAGCTATGATGCGAATCCCGATCAATCTTTCTAAACTATGGTCTGCGCACACCCATGAAGACACACGCAGAACCTGCCGGCTGCTAATTCCACCAACATCCTTTGCATTGTTGGGTGAGAACACTAATGACAGAATACCTCATATATAGACTGGGAATTTTGTTACCACTTTCTTTTTTTTTGCTGGACAAAACCACCTTGAGCCACGTATTTTAATTATGTGGAAGAAACTAGTTGAAATAACATACATATCCAATGTCTTCAACTTTCAAAGGAATTTCAATTCAAAGAAGGACCTACACTGTGTAGATAGCAATCATGTTCAGTACCAATGTGTTTTCCTACCCTGCTTCAGTTGCTCTGCTCTACCAGTGGATGGCAGTGTTCTCACCACATCCATGCAACCTATTCAATCCACTACACTGGGGTGTCAAACTCATTCCACGGAGGACCGAGTGTCTGGTTTTTCCTTTCAATTAACACCTAGGCAACCAGATGAGGGGAGTTCCTTACTGATTAGTGGCCTTAATTTGTCAATCAAGTGCAAGGGTGGAGTGAAAACCCGTAAGGCACTAGGCCCTCCGTGGAATGAGTTTGACACATGCACAAGACTGATTCATATCTCTGTTTGCTACATACACGGTGTCCTGTTAATGCTATACCCTTGTTCTGTTTGGATACAGAAGTCCTGCCTGCCATACCTCAGTTGTATGTTTATGAAAGGACATGAACAATAATGACTTCAATAGCTGCAATTTCTTTATTTTTTCTTCTTTTTTTTCACCTTTATTTAACCAGGTAGGCTACCTGAGAACAAGTTCTAATTTACATCTGCGACCTGGCCAAGATAAAGCTAAGCAGTGTGACACAAACAACATCACAGTTACACATGGAATAAACAAACATACAGCCAGTAACAAAATAGTGAAAAGAAATCTATATATGGTATGTGCAAATGAGGTAAGATAAGGCAATAAATAGGCCATAGAGGTGAAATAATTACACATTTGCAATTAATCACTGGAGTGATAGATGTGCAGAAGATGACTGAGAGATACTGGGGTGCAAGGACCAAATATAAATGAGTAACAGTATGGGGATGATGTAGTTGGATGGGCTATGTACAGGTGCAGTGATCTGCGAGCTGCTCTGACAGCTGGTGCTTAAAGCTAGTGGGGGAGATATGAGTCTCCAGCTTCAGTGATTTTTGCAATTCGTTCCAGTCATTGGCCGCAGAGAACTGGAAGGAATGGTGGCCAAAGGGGGAATTTTCTTTGGGGGTGATCGGTGAAATTTAGGCTTTACCTAGCAAAAACTAGGCTAGGCTTTACCTAGCAAAAACTAGGCTAGGCTTTACCTAGCAAAAACTAGGCTCGGCTTTACCTAGCAAAAACGTATAGATGACCTGGAGCCAGTGGGTTTGGCGATGAATATGAAGTGAGGGCCAGCCAATGAGAGCATACAGGTCGCAGTGGTGGGTAGTATATGGGGCTTTGGTGACAAAACGGATGACACTGTGATAGACTGCATCCAATTTGCTGAGTAGGGTGTTGGAGGCTATTTTGTAATTGACATCACCGAAGTCAGGGATTGGTAGGTGTGCTGCCATCCTGTTAGAAGGTAACAGATTATTTTATTACAATGGTTAAATTGGATTTTCATTGTGTTCAATGGTGTTATTTGCCCCCTAGTGGCGCTTTCTGGTACTTAGAAAGACAACGCAAACGGGAAGTTCAGAATTGGTTTTGCACGCATAGACAGACAACGCTACGGTGCAGGTCTTTCAATGTAGTTATTTCTTGTCACGCTTCAGCCTTGGAAAAATATTTGTTTGTAAGTTCGATTCAAGCATTTAGCTAATGATGATAATCTTGTTATTGATAGAGTTTCTTACATATCAATGTTGGTTGCATTTACTCACAAATTGCAATGCCTTTTGTGTATGTCGTTAGCTGTATTACTTTGCTCATGCGTCATGTAAACTAATTGTAAAATATACAATACTGTAGTTTTGTTACTGTTTCTAGTGTAATATGCTTTGTTATTCTACATAGATGGTTATACATTATTAGAGTAATGAAAGGAGCAATTACCATATGGTTAACAATTAGATATATGGTTTGGCATCATGCCAGATGCATGGTACCTTAGCACGTGCTTTGTATTATGCAACTTCAAATGTTTAATGTACAGCTACAGTATGTTGGTGTGAATTGAACACTAAAGTATATTCTTTTCTGTATTTTGCAGTTTCACAACATAAACATTTCAATATATTCATTCAAGAAAAGTCACGCCTTGGGAGTTTTATTGAAGACTTAGTTGTTAGCTATCTGTCTAGTTTTGCATGGGAACGCAACTCAAGGGCAGAATAGTGAAAAAACATCATCACAGCGGGCTCAAGCACAAGAATAACTGCACACGGTGGTTATGTTTCTACGTTCATCAGCCAACAAAGCCTCTTATCCTAGGGAAGACCAGCAGTCTACGATGCAACAACCAGAGCCAGGTGTTCAACAGAGAGAGATGGAAGAGCCTCTTCAGCACATTGGGACCAAGTCTCAATCTACAAGATCAAGGTCATCAAAACAGTCAAGCAGATCCTCAACGGCGAGTTCTGCAGCCGTCAAAGCACGCGCCAAGGCGGAGGCAGCACGCGCACAAGTCTCTTATGCTGAGAAGGAAGCTTCTGTGATGAAACAAAAGGCAGAAATAGAGGCCAGCTTGTTGAAGCAAAAGGCAGAAACAGAGAAGCAAAAAGCTGACCTCGAGGCAACTTTATATGTTCTCCAAGTTGAGAGAGCAGCTGCTGCTGCGTTGGCTGAAGCTGCAGCCTTTGAAGAAGCTGTAGAATCAGAACGCAGAGAGCTTCACAAAGAACTAGACACAGGGACACAGCCCTTAAGTCCAGTCCAACGTACATGTGAGTATGTGCAACAACATGCTAGGCCCTACTTTGCTGAACTTCCATTTGAAGTGGAGAAACAAGAGCTTAGTGTTGACCCAGCTACATGCCATAATCCAGAAAGTAGCAAACAACAGAACATGAGCAGAGACTCTCCGTTCAAAAGAAATGAACAGCAGCATGGTGGAAATGGAAAGCAAGCCCACTTCCAGTCACACACACACAACTTCCCTGAGTCACAAGTGGCACCAGACCTCACCAAGTACCTCCTACGACGTGAGATGGTGAGTTCAGGACTCCTGAAGTTTGATGATCGCCCTGAAAATTATTGGGCATGGAAAGCATCCTTTCTCAATGCGACCAGAGACTTGAATTTATCAGCCAGGGAAGAGATAGATCTAATTACCAAGTGGCTAGAGGCAGAGTCGTCTGAGCAAGCAAACAGAATTAGATCTGTCCATATTTTCAACGCAACAGCAGGGCTTAACATGGTCTAGCAACGACTAGAAGAGTGCTATGGTATACCCGAAGTGATCGAGAATGCACTGTTGAAGAAAATTGATGATTTTCCAAAACTGGCTAACAAAGACAATCACAAACTGAGAGAACTAGGTGACATTCTTCTCGAACTGGAGTGTGCTAAAGTAGAAGGGTACCTTCCAGGCCTCGCTTATCTGGACACATCTCGGGGGGTAAACCCTATTGTAGAGAAACTTCCATTCAGTTTACAAGAAAAATGGATAGCACAGGGATCCAAATATAAGGAGGACTATCGGGTAGCATTCCCACCATTCTCGTTCTTCTCGAGATTCATCAGGAACCAGGCGAAAATTAGAAATGACCCCAGCTTCACCCTCTACACCTCAACTAACCAGGTGTCCATGAAAAGTGAGAAACCTGCCAGGTACAGCAGCAAGACACCTGTGACTGTATACAAGACAGATGTGTCATCTGAGGTTTCAGACCACCAAACCAAACCCAGTAAGACAAAGGTTGAAAACCCTGACCGTCACTGCCCAATACATAACAAGCCTCATCCTCTTAAAAAGTGTCGTGGGTTTAGATACAAAATTCTAGATGAGCGCAAATCATATCTCAAAGACAATGGCATTTGTTTCCGATGTTGTGGGTCAACTCAGCACAGAGCTAAAGACTGTAAGGTTTCAATCAAGTGCTCTGAGTGCGACAGCGACAGGCATCTTGCTGCTCTGCATCCAGGCCCAGCCCCTACAAATACATACACCGCTACAGCAGAGACAGATAATGGCGGGGAGCAAGGTGACGATGCTCTTCTATCTGTCACCTCAAAGTGTACAGAGATCTGTGGTGAGGCAGTCAATCCAAGATCATGTTCAAAAATATGCTTAGTCAAAGCTTATCCGGCTGGGAAAAGAGAGAAAGCTGTCAAAATGTATGTAGTGCTTGATGAACAAAGTAACAAATCTCTGCCCAAGACAGAGTTTTTCAGTCTCTTCAACATCAATGACAACTCTGCTCCATACACCATGAAGACGTGTTCTGGGGTAACAGAGACTTCAGGCAGGAGAGCCGTCAACTTCATGGTGGAGTCTATAGATGGACACATGCAGCTCACTCTCCCTACTCTGATAGAGTGTGATATGATGCCAGACGATAGGATGGAGATTCCCTCCCCCGACATTGCGTATCATCATCCCCATCTGCAACCAGTTATGGACAGAATTCCAGCTGTGGACCCAGACGCTCCCATCCTCCTGCTCTTAGGACGAGACATCTTAAGGGTACACAAGGTACGAGAGCAAATCAATGGGCCCCACAACACTCCTTATGCACAGCGACTCGGGAACGGCTCACTGACCAGCCAATGTTAACGTGTTCAGGACAAACATACTTCAAAATGGTCGCACATCCTATCTGAGCCCTTGCCCTGACATCATCCAGGTAAAAGAGAACTACAACAGCGTAGCTCAGAAACACATCTCTCCCTCTACAGTGCACTTGAGAGATCCAATCACAACTGTGAACACAGACAGCCTGGGATGTTCCGTGTTCGACAAAACACAAGACGATGATAAACCAGCACCATCAGTGGAGGACAAAGCCTTCTTGGACATTATGGACAAACAGGTTTTCCAGGATAATGGAAACAACTGGGTGGCTCCACTACCCTTTCGGCCCAATAGACGTCGCCTTCCTAATAACAGGGAGCAGGCCATGAACCGTCTCACATCACTTCGCAGGACTTTAGACAAAAAGCCTAACATGAAGCGTCATTTTATTGACTTCATGCAAAAGATGCTGGATAACGACCAAGCCGAACCTTCACAGCCACCAGAGGGAGACAAAGAACGTTGGTATCTGCCCATATTTGGTGTTTACCATCCACAAAAGCCTGAACAAATACGAGTAGCATTTGACTCCAGTGCTAAGTGTCAAGGCGTGTCACTTAACGATGTTCTGCTCAGTGGTCCAGACTTAAACAACACACTCTTGGGTGTCCTAATGCGTTTCCGCAAGGATTGCATTGCACTAACAGCAGATGTGCAACAAATGTTTTACTGTTTTGGTGTACGTGAGGATCACAGAGATTACTTAAGGTTTCTCTGGTATGAAGACAACAACCCAGATAGAAACATAACTGAGTACAGGATGAAAGTCCATGTATTTGGGAACAGCCCTTCACCAGCCGTATCCATCTACTGCATGAGACGAGCAGCGCTACAGGGTGAGAAGCACAACGCATCACCGGGGGCAAACTACCTGCCCTCCAGGACACCTACACCACCCGTTGTTACAGGAAGGCCATAAAGATCATCAAGGACATCAACCACCCGAACCACTGCCTGTTCACCCCGCTATCATCCAGAAGGCGAGGTCAGTACAGGTGCATCAAAGCTGGGACCGAGAGACTGAAAAACAGCTTCTATCTCAAGGCCATCAGACTGTTAAACAGCCACCACTAACACTGAGTGGCTGCTGCCAACACACTGTCATTGACACTGACCCAACTCCAGCCATTTTAATAATGGGAATTGATGGGAAATGATGTAAATATATCACTAGCCACTTTAAACAATGCTACCTTATATAATGTTACTTACCCTACATTATTCATCTCATATGCATATGTATATACTGTACTCTACATCATCGACTGCATCCTTATGTAACACATGTATCACTAGCCACTTTAACTATGCCACTTTGTTTACTTTGTCTACACACTCATCTCATATGTATATACTGTACTCGATACCATCTACTGTATGCTGCTCTGTACCATCACTCATTCATATATCCTTATGTACATGTTCCTTATCCCCTTACACTGTGTATAAGACAGTAGTTTTGGAATTGTTAGTTAGATTACTTGTTGGTTATCACTGCATTGTCGGAACTAGAAGCACAAGCATTTCGCTACACTCGCATTAACATCTGCTAACCATGTGTATGTGACAAATAACATTTGATTTGATTTGATTTGATTTGAAGGAACACGGGCCAGAACCCAAGCAATATGTAGTGAGGAACTTCTACGTCGATGATGGTCTGACATCAGTAGCTACTACAGAAGAAGCTGTCAACATTCTAAGAAAAACACAAGCAATGTTGGCAGAGTCCAACATGAAACTACACAAGATTGCATCCAATAGCAAAACAGTTATGGAAGCCTTCCCTATGGAGGACCGTGCAAAAGACTTAAAAGATCTGGACCTAGGAGTGGATCCTCTCCCCTTTCAATGGAGCCTGGGACTTTCCTGGAACCTGGAAACAGACAGCTTCTCATTCCAGGTGTCCCACAATGAGAAGCCTTTTACTCGGAGAGGCATCCTGTCCACAGTGAATAGTCTTTATGACCCCCTTGGGTTCGTGGCTCCAATAACAATGCAAGGTAAAGCCTTAATCAGATAACTCTCTTCTGATCAGAGTGAGTGGGATGTCACTCTTCCAACAGAAAAAGAAGAGAAATGGAAACAGTGGAAGCAAGTCCAGTGTCTCGCTGACACCTTTTGGAAAAGGTGGAGACAGGAGTACCTGACAACGCTGCAGAGACGCAGAAAATGGACAGCAGAAAAGCCAAATGTAAAAGTGGGAGATGTTGTCTTATTGAAAGACAGTCAGGCACACAGAAATGACTGGCCAGTCGGGCTTGTGGTAAAAACCTTTACCAGTACTGACAAAAAGGTTAGGAAAGTAGAACTAAAAATTGTCAAGCAAGGAGCTGCTAAGGTGTTTCTGAGACCAATCTCAGAGATTGTTGTTTTTCTTTCTGAAGCATCCTAGAGACAAAATATAAAAATAGAAAGGACATTTGTTTCTTGATATGTTTTATTTAATAGTGGCACAATTTCATTATACCAGGTGGGGAGTGTGCTGCCATCCTGTTAGAAGGTAACAGATTATTTTATTACAATGGTTAAATTGGATTTTCATTGTGTTCAATGGTGTTATTTGCCCCCTAGTGGCGCTTTCTGGTACTTAGAAAGACAACGCAAACGGGAAGTTCAGAATTGGTTTTGCACGCATAGAAGCAGCTACAGACAACGCTACGGTGCAGGTCTTTCAATGTAGTTATTTCTTGTCACGCTTCAGGCTTGGAAAAATATTTGTTTGTAAGTTCGATTCAAGCATTTAGCTAATGATGATAATCTTGTTATTGATAGAGTTTCTTACATATCAATGTTGGTTGCATTTACTCACAAATTGCAATGCCTTTTGTGTATGTCGTTAGCTGTATTACTTTGCTCATGCGTCATGTAAACGAATTGTAAAATATACAATACTGTAGTTTTGTTACTGTTTCTAGTGTAATATGCTTTGTTATTCTACATAGATGGTTATACATTATTAGAGTAATGAAAGGAGCAATTACCATATGGTTAACAATTAGATATATGGTTTGGCATCATGCCAGATGCATGGTACCTTAGCACGTGCTTTGTATTATGCAACTTCAAATGTTTAATGTACAGCTACAGTATGTTGGTGTGAATTGAACACTAAAGTATATTCTTTTCTGTATTTTGCAGTTTCACAACATAAACGTTTCAATATATTCATTCAAGAAAAGTCACGCCTTGGGAGTTTTATTGAAGACTTAGTTGTTAGCTATCTGTCTAGTTTTGCATGGGAACGCAACTCAAGGGCAGAATAGTAGGATAGTCAGTTTTACGAGGGTATGTTTGGCAGCATGAGTGAAGGTTGCTTTGTTGCGAAATAGGAAGCTGATTCTAGATTTAATTTTGGATTGGAGATGCTTAATGTGAGTCTGGAAGGAGAGTTTACAGTCTAACCAGACACCTAGGTATTTGTAGTTGTTCACATATTCTAAGTCAGAACCATCCAGAGTAGTGATGCTGGATGGGTGGGCAGGTGCGAGCAGTGATCGGTTGAAGAGCATGCATTTAAGAGCAGTTGGAGGCCACGGAAGGAGAGTTGTATGGCATTAAAGCTTGTCTGGAGGTTATTTAACACAGTGTCCAAAGAAAGGCCAGAAGCATACAGAATGGTGTCGTCTGCGTAGAGGTGGATCAGACAATCACCAGCTGCAAGAGCGACATCATTGATGTATACAGAGAAAAGAGTCGGCCTGAGAATTGAACCCTGTGGCACCCCCATAGAGACTGCCAGAGGTCCGGACAACAGGCCCTCCGATTTGACACACTGAACTCTGTCTGAGAAGTAGTTGGTGTACCAGGCGAGGTAGTCATTTGACCAACCAAGGCTGTTGAGTCTGCCGATAAGAATGCCTTGGCCAGGTCGATGAATACAGCTGCACAGTATTGTCTCTTATCGATGGCGGTTATGATATCGTTTAGGACCTTGAGCTTGGCTGAGGTGCACCCATGACCAGCTCGGAAACCAGATTGCATAGTGGAGAAGGTATGGTGGGATTCGAAATGGTCGGTGATCTGTTTGTTAACTTGGCTTTCGAAGACCTTAGAAAGGCAGGGTAGGATAGATATAGGTCTGTAGCAGTTTGGGTCTATACTGTCACCCCTTTTGAAGAGGGGGATGACCGTGGCAGCTTTCCAGTCTTTGGGGATCTCAGACGATACAAAGAGAGGTTGAACAGGCTAGTAATAGGGGCTGCAACAATTTCGGCTGATAATTTTAGAAAGAACGGGTCCAGATTGTCTAGCCCTGCTGATTTGTAGGTGTCCAGATGTTGCAGCTCTTTCAGAACATCAGCTATCTGGATTTGGAGAAATGGAGGAGGCTTGGGCAAGTTGCTGTGGGGGGTACAGGGCTGTTCACCATGGTATTGGTGGCCAGGTGGAAAGCATGGCCAGCTGTAGAAAAATGCTTATTGAAATTTTCAAATATTGTGGATTTATCGGTGGTGACAGTGTTTCCTAGCCTCAGTGCAGTGGGCAGCTGGGGGGACTTTAATCTCCATGGACTTTAGTGTCCCAGAACATCTTGGAGTTTGTGCTGCAGGATGCAAATTTCTGTTTGAAAAAGCTAGCCTTTGCTTTCCTAACTGCCTGTCTATATTGGTTCGTAACATTTACATTTACATTTACATTTAAGTCATTTAGCAGACGCTCTTATCCAGAGCGACTTACAAATTGGCAACTTCCCTGATAAGTTGCATATCGCGGGGGCTATTTGATGCTAATGCCATACGCCACAGGATGCTGTTGTTTGTATTACATAAAAATACCCTTTGCACTGCACAGTCACAAATGAGCAGCATGTTCTAAAAAACGGTGCTGTTATCATGCTAACGTGGCATGCAAGCCTGTGGAAACTCATAAAGCCCCTGTGGGAGTCCTGTGTTATACAATAGCCTCCCTCTCACAGCACCACCACTAGCTATGGACAAAACACAAAGGCATAAGACTATTACTGTCAATACTATGGAGGCAGAGAAAGAAAGGATCTCTTGAGTCTGCCCATATTCTGGACTGTAAAACCTGATAATATTTGTGACCGTTGGATACTTTCGTTTGTTTCATGATAGTGATGCATCCCAATGTAATTCTTGACACAATAACAGTTGTCACGTTATGAATACTAAAAGCCCTCAAATAGGTTCCTAGTTGCTATTTCCAGTGAAAGTGCCAGGATCTCAAGGTTGTGATGGTTACACATAAAAGCCACATGACATACTGAATATGAAACATCTCTGGGGAGCATCAATGGTCCCTGAAGGTCACTTTACACTGTTTCCATGACAGCCTGTCTAGCTCCCCTTCTGGGAAAGCTTGTTGCTGTTGTGGTTTTGTTGTTATGTAATATGATTTAAGTATTCACACACACACACACACACACACACACACACACACACACACACACACACACACACACACACACACACACACACACACACACACACACACACACACACACACACACACACACACACACACACACACACACACACACACACACACACACACACACACACACACACACACGCTGCCTCTCTCTCTGTCGGAGAGAGGCAGAGTCTCATTCTCAGTACTCCCCGGGGACGCAAACACTCACAACACGACTCATCCGCTGGGCTGGCGCAGAGACAGCAGAACACCTCCAGGGGATAATGTTTGTGCAGTAAGCAGAGTGCCTGAAGTTTTTCTCACTCACACTCTGTTGACAGCTGAGATAGTACTGTATCAGACAAGTCATGTATAAAAACTTCCAATTCAGGTTCTGTGGTAGAATAACATTCAGCTATCATTGAATCAATCAATTATGGAATCTACCCACCCATCCATCCATCCATCCATTGACATGATCAACACCTATGAACTCACGGGTGATTGCTAGCAGTGTGGGAGTACGGTTCATCTATGCATGTCCGTTTCCATGAGCCTTCACTTTTTATTTAATTATTTAATCTTTATTTTAGCAGGTGTCTCATTGAGATAAAAAAATATTTTAAAAGAGAGACCTGGACAAAATAGCAGCACACAAAGCTTCACACATTTACAACATAAACACGAAGAACCACAGTTTAAAAAACATACATTTACACATTGAGCAGCAAGATGGTGTGTTGCAACCAAGGGTCAAAGCATTGACGACCCTCCACTTAATTTCCCATCATAGTGTTTACCTTAGATTTAAATCTGCAATTTCAGGACCTTTTGAAGCTTGTTCCAAACATAAGTGGCAGAGAACTGGAACGCTTTCCCCCCTAGCTATGTACAGGCCTTATGCTATGTTCATAACCAAATGAGAGGTGGAGATTTACCAGTTATGAAGTCAAAAATACCAGTTGGATGCATTCACGTGCTTTGAACTTGTTGAACAAAGCCGATTCACTAATGTCCAACAAGCCGCGTAAACCATAAAATAAAAGTACAGCTATCACGCTTGTAAACAAATTATATTATGTTCCAAAACCGTATGAATAGATTGCTTTAAGAAAAATAATGTTTTGTTGCGTTTAACTGCCAAAAATGCTGTTTTAGAGGTCAGTTCCTTAGTCAGCATGTAGAAAGAGTGGGAGTTCCCCACTACAAAAAGTAAACTCTAAGCAAACTAGATATCTTACATTAGGTGATAATTCACTGAGCGTTTGTATTTTTTATTTTCCTTTCTCTTACCAAGCTAAATTATCTAATGATGAGTTTGCTTATTTTAACTTGATAAGCCCTAACCTAAAGTAACTTCATTACCTGATGAGATGATTAAGGTCTAATATCTTGTAAAATAAATTAAAATAAGATAAATGTGTAGTAATTGCCAAAGGGCCATTAAAGTGGATTTCCCCCAGTAGTAAGTGGTAAATTCCAACTTCCCACTTGGTTACGAACACAGCATCAGTCACAGTCAACAAAACACCATGTGAGCTTGTAAGCAAAAACGTAACAATGCCAGCCCACTCTCTTATGGACGGTACAGTGATGAGTGAGGGCTTTGGAGTTTGTAACAAACCTCATCGTCCTGACTACGTCATAAGAGCACAGGGGCATACATGTACAAGATATCACCATAACCAATTACAGGCACGAAGGTAGCGGAAACAAAGCCTCCTTCTCACGTTAAAAGAAAAAACGTAACTTATTTCGAAAATAAAAACCGAACCTGGGGGTTAGTATCACAGGAGGATCTAACGAGCCAATGGTCCCACTGGGGATGCCCCTCTGACACAGGTTAAATTACGCTCTGAAGTAAGGTGGACACAGACCCTGCAAGGGGCAGCAGCATCTTCTGAGAAGCCTCCACATAGGAGGACCACAGAGGCAATAACAACAACAACAACAACAATACAAAGAAAGCCTCACTGGAAATACAATCTGACACCACTGCACTAGTCCTTAATGAATAAAAGTGATTTCACACCACCAGAGTCTGTTTGGCTGATGCTTAGCTCCAGCGCTTTGATGCTCCAGTGGAGCAGCACAACAGTGACATTCAGACACACCCGAGCTTAGAGGGTCGCCGCGGTTCCCTGAGCGCAAGAAGCAGGTGACACATGACTGGAAAGGTCGCTCTCTGCGTGGTCCTGCCTACGGGTCCACCCTGCCACGGCATGTCACCAACCTCACGGAACGACAGCGGTGCCATAGCCAGGGTCATGTTGGCTTGTTACTGGGGAGAGATGGAGGAGGACACTACTCTAGTTGTGTAATCAATGTTTTTTGCCCAACAGATGAGAGCTCTGTTTTTATAGTATATCATATCCTTAGTGACTGTGAATAGACTTTTTCATTCCAAAGAACGTGTAGCTACAGAAATAAGAGGATATTTTGCATTCAAGACCTGGCATTGAGGTTATTATAATTCCACGCTCATTTTGTAATGAATAGCCTACTTAGAAAAACATAAATGATTTATGAGGAATGTGTCTATTTCACAAGGCTAAACGTTCCTCACTAAATGTTCCTCACTAAATGAAATGGGGACATTCAGATGGCGCAACGTTCCGGATGCATTCTGGATGCTGATTGTCTGAAAGCCATGGTACATCATACTTTATACAACGGGTGGGTCTAATCTTGAATGCCGATTGGTTAAAAGTGTATTCTAGCAGGTGTCTATTCCACAAGTTATCACCGGCTAAATCTATGACTTTAAAATGCCTATTTACTCTGTTCCATCTGACTGCACAATCCACTGTCTCATCAGCCCAGGCAGGGAAGTTATGAACTTGATCTCCACTATAAAAAGCATCTAGACATTATCTCACATTTCTCTTAGACTAACATTTCGTTTTCAACATCGGAGATTTGTATACTAAAGAGAGAGCACATGTTCTATGCCAGGTGAAATCGTGCCTCAGTAGCTCATTGTTATGGATGCATCCAAATAAATGTTGCAGCTTAATCAAATGCAGCTACTGTTCTGGCTGCACTGTTTGACGTGACTGTAATTTAGCCGTAGTTGGCTAGCTAGCAAGCAAGGTCAAAGATCGTTGCAGCCAGAATGGCAATGGAACATGTAGAACGTATGACTGGGTCGCGTCTGTAGATACAGAAAAAAAAGACTGAACGACTGGGTCGCGTCTCTGGCAACCGAACCAATCGAACAAACGACCAGCCGGCTTGGGTAGCAACCCTACTGTAGATTTGCTTTCGGGACTATATCTTGTGGAAGGATGAAATAGTATAAATAAATTCATCAAAATAAAGTTTTTAATGAAAATATGTCAATCATTATTTGAATAGGTTGGTAACCCTTTGTCTAAAAGTGATAATGCTCTCGAAGCCGGTGTTTAGAGGATATATTGGCACTGTTTGCCTCGACTTCGTCTCGGGCCTAACAACACCCGTGCCAACATATCCTCCAAACACTGGTCTCTCAAGCATTATCACTTAATTATAAACTTGGTGGTTTGATCCCTGAATGCTGATTAGCTGAAAGCTGTGGTATATCAGACTGTATACCACGGGTATGACAACACATGTCATTTTACTGTTCTAATTATATGGTTAACCAGTTTATAATAGCAATTAGGCACCTCAGCCATATGCCACATTTCTTTGGGCTAATTACTTAAATATATTCTATTGGCCAGATCATATAGGCAATGATGACTTCATGACATGTAGTCATTCCTGTCCATAAAACAACATATCTATCTGCTTGTTTGAATGTCGAATGCACACGCCAGGTGATATTTGATTGCACTAAATAGGTTTGGGCCTACCAGCAGGCTACTTCCCTACACTTAAGATAAACAAGCTGGGAAACGGTTCATTAAAAACAAACCTTTCAAAAATGTCACCGAAATGATCAGCATCTCTCAATTTATCATAACAAGGACAGGTCATAAGAACTAGTCATGAAACAACACATATTCCCTGGAAGCAAATCATTCATTAGAATAGCCTAGTAAGACTACTCGCATTTCTGAAAACACTGCCGCTGTCAGACCGCCACAAACATATTGTTTACAACTGAATAAGATTTCACTGTTGTTTGCAAGGGTCACCGTGACAGGTAGCCTCTTTTAGAATCAGAAAGGGAAATACTTCCACACTGGTAGGCTCAGCATTCCCCAAAAGTCCCATTACAAGTCAGAATGTCTTCTCCCTGTGTCGGAGGTAATCTGATACAACATATTCACAGGGAAGTGTTGTCAAGCCGACCGTCAGTACACTGGTCTGTATATCGATTTGTACTTCGGGTTTTTATTTTCAATACTGATGCAATTCGCAAGTGATCAACACTTGCACAATATGGCTGAGCCTAACTGAACCACCGACCAAACTGCAAACAATCTCGGCTGATTGTGAGGAAATGTGCTTCGGTCGACCATGTTCGTTTACATATTGTGCATCATCTGCTATGCTTTAATTAAGAGATTGAAAATACATGTGACAGATATGAACACTTTCCTGTGGATAACAAATCTCTACCTCCTACCTCCAAAAGCACCAACAGCATGTACTGTATAAACAGTCAAGTAACTGTAAATACACATACAAAAGTATGTGGACATCCCTTCAAATGTGTTGCTTCGGCTATTTCAGCCCCACCTGTTACTGACAGGTGCATAACATCGAGCACACAGCCATGCAAAGACAAACATTGGCAGTAGAATGTCCTTACCGAAGAGCTCAGTGACTTTTAACGTGGCACCGTCATAGGAATACACCTTTCCAACAAGTCAGTTCATCAAATTTCTGCCCTGCTAAACTGCCAGCAGCATACCATCCTGCATCCCACTGCTGTCTTGCTTCTGAAACTAAGCAGGGTTGGTCCTGGTCAATCCCTGGATGGGTGACCAGATTCTGCTGGAAGTGGTGTTGGAGGGCCAGTACGAGGCACCCTTTCCTCTGGTCTCAAAAAATATATATATATCTCAATCCCCCTGGGCAGTGATTGGGGACATTACTCTGTGTAGGGTTCCATCTTTTGGATGGCATGTTAAACGGGTGTCCTGACACTCTGTGTCTACTAAGGATCGCATGGCACTTATCATAAGAGTAAGGGTGTTAACCCCAGTGTCCTGGCTAAATTACCAATCTGGCCATCACGGTCACCTAATCATCCCCAACTTACAATTGGCTCAATCATTCCCCCTCTTCTTCCCTGTAACTATTCCCCAGGTTGTTGCTGAGATTGTGTTCTCAGCCAGTTTACCTGGTAAAATAAATAAATAAATAAATAAATAAATAAAGCTGCCCTGGTCAACTGTAAGTGCTGTTATTGTGAAGTGGAAATGTCTAGGAGCAACAATGCGAAATGGTAGGCTACACAAGCTCACAGAATTGAAATGCTGAAGTGCATAGTGTGTAAACATTGTCTTTGCTCAGTTGCAACACCCCCTACCGAGTTCCAAACTGCCTCTGGAAGCAATGTCAGCACCAGAACTGTTCATCCAGCTTCATGAAATGGGTTTCCATGGCCAAGCAACCGCACACAAGCCTAAGATCACCATGCGCAATGCCAAGTGTTGGCTGGAATGGTGTTCATCTTGCCACCGTTGGACAGTAGAAATGAGCAGTAGAAATGCGTTCTCTGGAGTGATGAATCACGCTTCATCGTCTGACAGACAAATCTGGGTTTGGCGGATGCCAGGAGAATGGTACAAATGCATAGTGCCAACTGTAAAATTTGGAGGTGGAATAATGGGGATGTTTTTCATGATTCGGGCTAGGCCTCTTAACGCTACAGTATACAATGACATTCTAGATGATTCTGTGCTTACAACTTTGTGGCAACAGTTTGGGGAATGCCCTTTCCTGTTTCGGCATGGCAATGCCCCCATGCACAAAGCGAGGTCCATAGAGAAATGGTTTGTTGAGATCCTTGTCGAAGAACTTGAATGCCCAGCACAGAGCCCTGACCTCAACCTCATCAAACACCTTTGGGATGAATTGGAACTCCAACTACGAGCCAGTCCTAAATGCCCAACGTCAGTGCCCGTGTTTCTAATACATTTTAAGACTTTTATAGTACATTTACATTTACATTTAAGTCATTTAGCAGACGCTCTTATCCAGAGCGACTTACAAATTGGTGCATTCACCTTATGACATCCAGTGGGACAGTCACTTAACAATAGTGCATCTAAAACTTAGGGGGGGTGGGGTGAGAGGGATTACTTATCCTATCCTAGGTATTCCTTAAAGAGGTGGGGTTTCAGGTGTCTCCGGAAGGTGGTGATTGACTCCGCTGTCCTGGCGTCGTGAGGGAGTTTGTTCCACCATTGGGGGGCCAGGGCAGCGAACAGTTTTGACTGGGCTGAGCGGGAGCTGTACTTCCTCAGTGGTAGGGAGGCGAGCAGGCCAGAGGTGGATGAACGCAGTGCCCTTGTTTGGGTGTAGGGCCTGATCAGAGCCTGGAGGTACTGAGGTGCCGTTCCCCTCACAGCTCCGTAGGCAAGCACCATGGTCTTGTAGCGGATGCGAGCTTCAACTGGAAGCCAGTGGAGAGAACGGAGGAGCGGGGTGACGTGAGAGAACTTGGGAAGGTTGAACACCAGACGGGCTGCGGCGTTCTGGATGAGTTGAAGGGGTTTAATGGCACAGGCAGGGAGCCCAGCCAACAGCGAGTTGCAGTAATCCAGACGGGAGATGACAAGTGCCTGGATTAGGACCTGCGCCGCTTCCTGTGTGAGGCAGGGTCGTACTCTGCGGATGTTGTAGAGCATGAACCTACAGGAACGGGCCACCGCCTTGATGTTGGTTGAGAACGACAGGGTGTTGTCCAGGATCACGCCAAGGTTCTTGGCGCTCTGGGAGGAGGACACAATGGAGTTGTCAACCGTGATGGCGAGATCATGGAACGGGCAGTCCTTCCCCGGGAGGAAGAGCAGCTCCGTCTTGCCGAGGTTCAGCTTGAGGTGGTGATCCGTCATCCACACTGATATGTCTGCCAGACATGCAGAGATGCGATTCGCCACCTGGTCATCAGAAGGGGGAAAGCAGCAATGTTCCAACATTTAGTTGAATGCATTCCCAGAAGAGTGGAGTCTGTTATAGCAGCAAAGGGGAGACCAACTCCATATTAATGTCCATGCTTTTGGAATGAGATGTTCGAGGAGCAGGTGTCCACATACCTTTGGTCATGTAGTGTATCATTTTATACATACATTTTGCTTGTAGATCGCTTGTAGAGTCCTTTTTAGGGTGACTTCGGTCAGACTGAACATTTCTGGAGTAACCATGGTAACAGTCTGATGTTTAGGCAATGTGACAGGCTGTTGACATGTTCTGCACATTCAGTTCAAATTTCACTCCAACATCACTGCCAATATGAGAGACGGGTGTCATTCCAGCAGCCATCACCAGATCAGTCATCTTGAATTTGGTTAAGTTGTATTACTGTATTTAAATGTAGTTTGGAAACATCACACAGCATCTCAAATGGCACATTTAGCTACCTAGATCAGGGGTAGACAACCCTGTTCCTGGAGTGATGCAGGTACTGCAGGATGACGTTCCAACTAGGCACCACACCTGACCAACGGAGCTAATTGGCCTAGATGATCATGGCATTTAGATCAACATTTCTGGTGCATTGATACTAGAAAGGGAGAATAACAGGTAGTTTTAATACTTTTCCAAAGCCATTAGTGAGTGAACTAAGAAGATGGCATTGTGTGTGTGTGTGTGTGTGTGTGTGTGTGTGTGTGTGTGTGTGTGTGTGTGTGTGTGTGTGTGTGTGTGTGTGTGTGTGTGTGTGTGTGTGTGTGTGTGTGTGTGTGTGTGTGTGTGTGTGTGCGTGTGTGCGTGTGTGCGTGTGTACCATCAGGTAGATGAAAGCGGGTTAGAGTTCAATGGGCCTTTGTTGTGGTGGGAATTATTCAAAATATTCCTACTTCAGGCAATGTGTTAGGGTAATCTGCCTTGACAATTTCATCTTTCTGCTTTGATCATTGGTTGTTAGTAAGCAAGCAACATAATATATAGGCAAGCTTTACCTTGACTGGATGATGGGCATCAGCTCTTACAAAGATGTGTATTTGAAGTGCTTTGATAAATCAAAGGCTCCCCTCCATACAAAAATAACATTGAAAACACCACTTAGTTGAGTAATCTCACGCAATCAGAATCAAAAATGTTTTATACATAATGTTGCTGCTACCGTCTCTTATGACCGAAAAGAGCTTCTGGACATCAGAACTGGGATTATCCACCTCATATTGGACGAGGAATTCTTCTTCAATGAGTCGGACGCGAGAGATATACTACGGACAACCGACCAGGCCCAGATCCCTTGGATTTGCTGGAAAAGGAAACGTATGTTTCGCGGAAAGAGATGAGGATGCCTTGTGAGGATCAGGTGACGGGTGGCTAATCTGCCCTTGCCTCCCATTCCGCTATCTGACATTAAATCGCTGGAAAATAAATGGGATGAACTGAAAGCACGTATATCCTACCAATGGGACATTAAAAACTGTAATATCTTGTGTTTCACCGAGATCCGCCATGCTGATCCTCAACACTTCCCCACAGTGGTGCGTGCTAAGTCCCCTCCTGTACTCCATGTTCACTCATGACTGCAAGGCTAGGCACGACTTCAACACCATCAATAAGTTTGCATATGACAAACTTATATAGGGAGGAGGTCAGAGACCTGACCGTGTGGTGCAAGGACAACAACCTGTCCCTCAACATGATCAAGACAAAGGAGCTGATTGTGGACTACAGGAAAAGGAGGACCTAGCACGCCCCCATTCTCATCGAAGTGGTTGTAGTGGAGCATGTTGAGAGCTTCAAGTTCCTTGGCGTCCACGTCACCAACAAACTAACATGGTCCAAGCATACCAAGACAGTCGTGAAGTGGGCACGACAAAACCTATTCCCCCTCAGAAGACTGAAAAGATTTGGCATGGGTCCTCAGATCCTCAAAGGGTTTTACAGCTGCACCATCGAGAGCATCCTGACAGGTTGTATCACTGCCCGATATGGCAATTGCTTGGCCTCCTTACCGCAAGGCACTACAGAGGGTAGTGCGTACGGCCCAGTACATCATCGGAGCCAAGCTTCCTCCCATCCAGGACCTCTGTACAAGGCGTTGTCAGAGGAAGGACCTAAAAATAGTCAAAGATTCCAGCCACCCTAGTCATAGACTGTTCTCCCTGCTACCCCACGGCAAGCGGTACCGGAGCGCCAAGTCTAGGTCCAAGAGGCTTCTAAACAGCTTCTACCCCCAAGCCATAAGACTCCTGAACAGCTAATCAAATGGTTACCCAGACAATTTGCATTGCCCCCTACACATTGACACATTGACTCTGTACCGGTACCCTCTGTATATAGCCCCGCTATTGTTATTTACTGCTGCTCTTTAATTATTTGTTATTCTTATCTCTTACTTTTTTAGGGATTTTCTTAAAACTGCATTGTTAGTTAAGGACTTGTAAGTAAGCATTTCACTGTAACGTCTACACCTGTTGTATTCGGCGCATGTGACAAATACAATTTGATTTAACTTGACGTACTCTTCCAGTGGCTTGTTGACGTCATCTCCCTTCAGGGTATACACGATATACCGGTACATATTGTTTCGTCCTCATTCAAACTCTTTATATGAAATCATACTGTTCAGAACTAGCATCACCTATAATCTAGCTATCACTCTCTCCTTTCTGTTTTGAATGCTTTCCTGAAATAAACAAACATCTCATTTACAAAACCACTCTGCACTCCAAAGTGAAACGGATAACCAATCAGCAATTGACAGTAACTGTAGATTTGCTGGTCCTTTTTCATTTACAAGGAGTTAGCTTGCGTGAAATAAACATTCTTTTTCTGTTGGTGTGCATCGGAGCATTCTAAAAAACACGCTGAATGTTCCCTAATTTAAACGGAATAATTGAGAGCGGGAAATAGATCATGTCATAGTTGCACTCAACACGGTCCTTCTTTCCCAACTGGAGTAACCGATGTGTGAAAAAGACAACATTCTTGCTCTAATTAACATGTCTTGGGAACAGAACACAAAAGGCTTTATTTTACAGCCATTGTCCCTGCAGAAATAATGACTCCAATATAGAACAGCGACTACTGATGGAGTTATCGACCGTATAATATTTCGGGCCAAACTGTACTGTAGGTTGTCATGATTCGGTGTCCATGAAGAACACCGTGATATACGTTTTCACTGACTCCTTATAGTAGGTACTAAGTGCACAGTTGACTAGGTTGAGACTCCACAGCCAAACAATTGCAGGTCACCACCGCCTCTTTGGACACACTCCTTCGATGACTGCAGCTGAGACATCCTCTCAGGCCTGCGAGCTCTTCATTTCATAGCCTGTATAGAATGGCCATTATGCTCTGTCATAAAAGGACTTGAAAGGGATATATCCACTTGCCACTCCACAGACAATCATGTACCAGGAGGGAGAGGATGGACTTGGCAGTAGCAGGATATGAGGCAATGCGATCTAAGGACTAGACGTTCGCTCAGCCTAGGGGATCATGCAGGTTCTCTCAGCCCAGGGAGTGTTCTCCCACAATGCCATTGTGCAGCGGTGCACAGCTGGGAAGCGAGGATAGCGAGTGTGTCCGTCTGATCTTGTGACTTGGCCCAGTGTGCCCTTAAAACACATTAGTCTCTGGGTTTTTAGCTATAGGTTTCAGTGGGGAGCTTGACTGTGGGGTATACAGTACCCACATCCCTCAGCTACTCTGCAGCTTGAAGGAACAGACCCCTACAGGATGGTTTTGACTAGGTGGTATTCATCGATGAACGCAAGTGATTGTTTCCATAGCAGGTTAGGAGAATTAAGGTAGCCGGTTTGAGAATCATGTTAAGGTTAGGAAAAAGGTTAGCGTTAGACTTAATGCTTTCCTAACCTGCTACGAAATGTCACTTCTGATCGTAGCTGTACTCCATCTCGTCACAACCCTGCAGGAGAGCATTCTGGTGATTAGACAGTGGTGGTTGAGCGGCTCCAGCTGACTGGCTGCAAAGCTGCAATCAGTCGGCCCTCACACTCTGATTTGCCTGCTGTGTGAGAGTTAGAAGGGGAAATGGGATCATGACTCAATGTTTGTTGTGGTTGACGAGGTTCATGAAAGCTGTACCATTAAATGCTATTCTACCTCTTGTGAGTATTTGTGTGATGTGAATTCATTCATCAAAAAGAATGACTGAAAGCATGCCTTTGAGCATACAGCAATATGTCTTTCACAGCAAAAAGATGATGCATGTTATACATCTTATCAACATCCCTGTTTAAGAGCTGAATTATGAGGCATTGTGCCACCCATAGACCTTGTCTGGTCATACGTTGAACTCTGAGAAGGAGAGCGACTATGTGATCTATCTGATTAGAATCATAACTAAGCAGGTTTAAACCCTGCCTCTCTGACTCAGGCGGCTAAAGAACAGCGGATCAAGAAAGGGCACCTTGTCCCCGAGGTACAATATACCCAAGATCACATCTACCTTAGTCGTTGTACTTGCTCGAAGCTACGATACCAAGCCAATCTATAATAACCCACATCGAACATTTAAAATATATTGAGTACAATACTCATTCAGTTCCATTTGTACCAGATAGTTAAAGCAGCGGTTCATGCCTTGTCTTGTCAACCTGCATTTGTGTCCTCTCTCCTGCCACCATCTCCTCCTTCAGCACTGCTTTCCAGCCACAGTCTTGTCAGATAAATGAATGGCTTATCACTGGCTAATTTCATAATAGCCACTTATCGGTCTGCATGAGTTGGCATCACGTAATTGAAATGAGGCTGGGACATTGTCTCTCAGGAAGCCGGTGGAGAGGGTTCTTGAACAATGCCTCAGGGCCTCCAAGGAGATGTCTGTTCATTATCTCTATCTCTCTTTCTTTCTTTCTTTCTTTCTCTCTCTCTCTCTCCCTGAGCGACGTGGACGTGTCTGCATGCCGCCTAAGCACGTATGTCGACACACAGTGGGTTGCTATTTATCCTGTCATAGCTGTATAGTGTATATGAAGTTCACTTAGTGTATATGAAGCCCATTTTAAAACTGCATTATAAAGTGGGACTTCTACTGACAATCTTCTTTTATGAAAGACAACGTTCCTCTTTGTATTTGAATAATTTGTGTAAAAATAAGCTTTGAAAGCCTTCCCATTAGGAAAAGGTCTGAAAATGGAGCAAACCTGTTTGGCCAATATAAAATGGTGTTTTTTCGATGCACTAAAAGTCTGAGTAGTTGTAATGCAAATGGCGAAAAGCAGAAATACATCTGCTAATGTCAGTCAGCAATACAGTGAGAGAAATGGTGAGAAAGAGGAAAGGCTATATGGTAATATATTTGGCTGGAAATGAATGTGGTTTATTATCCCCCGTAGTGAGGCAATACGCCGCAATTCCCATCAGTGTTCTGCTGCATCTGTGTGAGATTAAGAAAACCTGCTCAAACCTCTTAATTCAACAGATAAACAAAAGGGAGGGCATGTGTGTGTCAGCACGCTTTCAGTAAATGTACAGATTTACCTTGTTCATGAAACACCTGAACTTTCATTTTCATCACAAACTGCTGCTCCTGTTGCTGAACTTTGCAAAACACCAGCCAATCTACTTGGTGATTATAGCGTCAGATGAGAGAGATAATGAGAAGTCCACCTCTTAAGTGCAGTGACTGACAGTGAAAACATCTCTCCCATTGTTCTCCAGGAAAACACCACCCCAGGTTCAGATCATCTTTCTCTCAGGTGTGGGAGTTGTGACTGTTTTTAACAGAAGCAGTTGACCATGCCTGCCGCCCACTATAACCCCCACCCATGATTTGAAATTTAAATGACAGAGTTGTCTCTCAAGCATGCCATGTGTGACAAAGCCTCCATTCTTATCAAACAAAAGTATTTAATAGAGCACTTTTGAGTAATGACCCCTTTGTGCCATGTAATGAGGTAAATTATGGATAGAGTCGCATCGGGAAATTATAGTGTGTCAGTCATCTCTGTCATTTCTACTTAAACACCGGTTTGATTTGTACTGGCCTCAGATCAGCTTCCATCCCTACAGGAGTGTGTGAGGGTGTTAGTCTGGCACACACGTCTGCATTAAGAGCAGTTTGTTGTTTGTTAGTGCGTTCTTCTTCTTTCTTTACAGCACAGTCACGATTTCTAGACATTGCCGTAGAAGTGTGATGTATTGATATAAGTACTGACCTCTATTGTCCATGCTAAACCTGTGTTGAGGTGAGTGAGTACAATACCACGTACAGAGGGGTGTAGGCTAAACTACAGAGAGTTAACATGACAGTGGTTGACTGGGGTAATATCTGTTCACTGGGGCGTGTAAGGTGAAGATAATGTGTGTTTGTCTTACAGTAAAGGAGGTTTACTGCCCAGGGGCTCCCCGAGCATCACGGTTCCCATCAGACTTGGAGGAAGTGCCAGTGCCATTACATGAACTACTAGCCTGTTGGTTGACAGAGCTTCAGAGAATAGGAAATGACTCAAATGTCTGCAGATAGCCATGCATTATTGAGTATTAGTGAATATACTGAAAGCTACAGGATAGTAGTTATTTGTCTCAGCCTCTGGGCTGTGTGGGTCTATAACATGTTGGAGCGATGTGACTCCACCTGCCGTGTATTCTCGCTACGAGAGCCATAATTACATCTCCAGCTAGCTGGTGTGATCACGTGTCTACCCGCCTAAAAATAACCTCACTCCCAACATACAATGGGGATAATGCCCATAGCTATAAATAGACTCACTGGAGGGCGGTAGGGGATTAAATCACCAGTTGGCTGCCATAAGGAGTTTCAACATTGAGCAATAGATTGGTTCCAGTGCCGTCAGTGACATAGTAATCTGCATTGTGCAGTAATTAGTATCTGTCAGGTAAATGAGGCTCATCCCACTACTGTACTGTGCTATTCCCCACCAATGGGAATCCTCCTCTGCTAGTTGCCACAGGAATGGTTTGATTAAGATTAAAATGAAGAAAAAAGGAAATGAAGGCGGGTAGCCTAGCGGTTATGTGCGTTGGGCTGGTAACTGAATAGTTGCTGGTTTGAATCTCCGAGCTGACTAGATGAAAAACCTGTCAAAGTGTCCTTTAGCAAAACATTTAACCATAATTGCTCCTGTACGTCGCTCTGGATAAGAGCGTCTGCTAAAATAGTTTGAATGGGTTGTTTCACTTTAGCCGATAGGACCAATAGATGCTCATATTGCGCAGGCGCCACTCTCAGGTCAAATCAAATCAAATCAAATCCAATCCAATTTTATTTGTCACATACACATGGTTAGCAGATGTTAATGCGAGTGTAGCGAAATGCTTGTGCTTCTAGTTCCGACAATGCAGTGATAACCAACAAGTAATCTAACTAACAATTCCAAAATTACTGTCTTATACACAGTGTAAGGGGATAAAGAATATGTACATAAGGATATATGAATGAGTGATGGTACAGGGCAGCATACAGTAGATGGTATCGAGTACAGTATATACATATGAGATGAGTATGTAGACAAAGTAAACAAAGTGGCATAGTTAAAGTGGCTAGTGATACATGTATTACATAAGGATGCAGTCGATGATATAGAGTACAGTATATACGTATGCATATGAGATGAATAATGTAGGGTAAGTAACATTATATAAGGTAGCATTGTTTAAAGTGGCTAGTGATATATTTACATCATTTCCCATCAATTCCCATTATTAAAGTGCCTGGAGTTGGGTCAGTGTCAATGACAGTGTGTTGGCAGCAGCCACTCAATGTTAGTGGTGGCTGTTTAACAGTCTGATGGCCTTGAGATAGAAGCTGTTTTTCAGTCTCATCTTTGATGCACCTGTACTGACCTCGCCTTCTGGATGATAGCGGGGTGAACAGGCAGTGGCTCGGGTGGTTGATGTCCTTGATGATCTTTATGGCCTTCCTGTAACATCGGGTGGTGTAGGTGTCCTGGAGGGCAGGTAGTTTGCCCCCGGTGATGCGTTGTGCAGACCTCACTACCCTCTGGAGAGCCTTACGGTTGAGGGCGGAGCAGTTGCCGTACCAGGCGGTGATACAGCCCGCCAGGATGCTCTCGATTGGTGACAAGTGCTTTTGGTGACAAGCCGAATTTCTTCAGCCTCCTGAGGTTGAATAGGCGCTGCTGCGCCTTCTTCACGACGCTGTCAGTGTGAGTGGACCAATTCAGTTTGTCTGTGATGTGTATGCCGAGGAACTTAAAACTTGCTACCCTCTCCACTACTGTTCCATCGATGTGGATAGGGGGGTGTCCCCTCTGCTGTTTCCTGAAGTTCACAATCATCTCCTTAGTTTTGTTGACGTTGAGTGTGAGGTTATTTTCCTGACACCACACTCCGAGGGCCCTCACCTCCTCCCTGTAAGGCCGTCTCGTCGTTGTTGGTAATCAAGCCTACCACTGTTGTGTCGTCCGCAAACTTGATGATTGAGTTGGAGGCGTGCGTGGCCACGCAGTCGTGGGTGAACAGGTAGTACAGGAGAGGGCTCAGAACGGTCGCAGACAATACTGCTTTCAGGACCAAAGACAGTGTCCTTATGCAGATCCATGTATATGACATGCACCTCCCCATGGCAACCATTTTGCTGTCCTTATTGTACCCCATGTCCCCCTCCCTATGCATTAATTCAAATGGGCCATTGAGTCCCTGCTGGAGTGTTGATAAGACTCCTGAGAGCTCCACTAATGCAGTCTGTACACTGCTCCTACCTGCCACAGCGAAGTCCTCATTATTAATGCATGAGGGAAATTCCACAGTAACGGAGTGATGCTGAGACTGACTTTTCCCCCAAAACATGTATGCCAAGCAAAAACCGTTGATTGTGAAGTTTTACAAGCCACACACCTGCAGAATATGCAGAAGTCTACTTTTAACAATTGCCTCTGAACATTTTACTAACCCTAACCCTAAACTCAGCAAAAAAAGAAACATCCTCTCACTGTCAACTGTGTTTATTTTCAGCAAACTTAACATGTGTAAATATTTGTATGAACATAACACGATTCAACAACTGAGTCATAAACTGAACAAGTTCCACAGACATGTGACTACTAGAAATGGAATAATGTGTCCCTGAACAAAGGGGGGGGATCAAAATCAAAAGTAACAGTCAGTATCTGGTGTGGCCACGAGCTGCATTAAGTACTGTAGTGCATCTCCTCCTCATGGACTCCTCATGCACCAGATTTGCCAGTTCTTTCTGTGAGATGTTACCTCACTCTTCCGCCAAGGCACCTGCAAGTTCTTTTTACATTTTTGGGGGGGAATGGCCCTAGCCCTCACCCTCCGATCCAACAGGTACTAGACATGCTCAATGGGATTGAGATCGGGGCTCTTCGATGGTCGTGGCAAAACACTGACATTCCTGTCTTGCAGGAAATCATACACAGAACGAGCAGTATGGCTGGTGGCATTGTCATGCTGGAGGGTCATGTTAGGATGAGTCTGCAGGAAGGGTACCACATGAGGGAGGAGGATATCTTCCCTGTAACGCACAGCATTGAGATTGACTGCAATGACAACAAGCTCAGTCCGATGATGCTGTGACACACCACCCCAGACCAATGACGGACCCTCCACCTCCAAATCGATCCCACTCCAGAGTACAGTAGCGCTCATTCCTTCGACGATAAACGCGAATCCGACCATCACCCCTGGTGAGACAAAACCACGACTTGTCAGTGAAGAGCACTTTTTGCCAGTCCTGTCTGGTCCAGCAATAGTGGTTTTGTGCCCATAGGCGACGTTCTTGCCGGTGATGTCTGGTGAGGACCTGCCTTACAACAGGCCTACAAGCCCTAAGTCCAGCCTCTCTCAGCCTATTGCAGACAGTCTGAGCACTGATGGAAGGATTGTGTGTTCCTGGTGTAACGAGGAGAGTTGTTGTTGCCATCCTGTACCTGTCCCGCAGGTGTGATGTTCAGATGTACAGATTCTGTGCAGGTGTTGTTACATGTGGTCTGCCACTGCGAGGAAAATCAGCTGTCCATCCTGTCTCCCTGTAGCTCTGTCTTAGGTGTCTCACATTAAGGACATTGCAATTCATTGCCCTGGCCACATCTGCAGTCCTCATGCCTAAATGCAGTATGCATAAGGCACGTTCACGCAGATGAGCAGGGACCCTGGGCATCTTTCTTTTGGTGTTTTTCAGAGTCAGTAGAAAGGCCTCTTTATAGTGTCCTAGGTTTTCATAACTTTGACCTTAATTGCCTACCGCCTGTAAGCTGTTAGTGTCTTAACGACCGTACCCCAGGTGCAGGTTCATTAATTGTTTATGGGTCATTGAACATGCATGGGAAACCCTTTACAATGAATATCTGTGAAGTTATTTGGATTTTTACGAATTATCTTTGAAAGACAGGGTCCTGAAAAATGGACGTTTCCTTTTTTGCTGAGTTTATGTTGGTTATTGAACTACAATAAGTGAAGTGGATCAAAATCAAAAACAGAGTGACGGGAACAGAATGACATCGTGGGTCTTTGATCTGTACTATACAGAAATACATAATTATGAATGTCATTGTCTTCACTGTGATGTATCTTAAATAGGTACACAAGGGTAGAAAAATGTAATATCCTCTTTTTCATGCTTGGGTATTATTCTACACATGGGCTATTATTGTAATGAAATCTGCCAACCAAACAAGACCAAATTTGCAGTGGTGGAAAAAGTACTCAATTGTCATACTTGAGTAAAAGTAAAGATGCAGAATGACTAGTGGTTAGAGCATTGGACTAGTAACTGAAAGGTTGCAAGATCAAATCTCCGAGCTGACAAGATACAAATCTGTCCTTCTGCCCCTGAACAAGTCAGTTAACCCACTGTTCCTAGGCCGTCATTGAACATAAGAATTTGTTCTTCACTGACTTGCCTAGTTAAATAAAGGTAAAACAACAACAGTAGCGTGAAGAAGAGTAGAGTATATTACAGTCCAATAGAGTAATATACTCTACTCTACTTTTCTTTACTTCATGCGTACTGTACTGGACTCTACGGTACTGTGCTCTACTGTACTGTGCTCTACTATGATCTACTGTGCTCTACTGTACTGTACTATGATCTACTGTGCTCTACTGTACTTTACTGTACTGGGCTCTACTGTACTGTGCTCTACTATGATCTACTGTGCTCTACTGTACTGTAATATGATCTACTGTGCTCTACTGTACTTTACTGTACTGGGCTCTACTGTACTGTGCTCTACTATGATCTACTGTGCTCTACTGTGCTGCACTGTGCTCGATTGTACTGTGCTTTGCTATGATCTACTGTACTGTGCTCTACTGTACAGTGCTCTACTGTGATCTACTGTGCTCTACTGTGCTGTACTGTGCTCTGCTGCAAAATATTTTTCAGTCACTCCATTACCAATATAGTAACAGAGGGACTCCTTTTAATCACTTAATAATATTTATATTTGCCTTTACTTGTTATTTCTGTGAACTTTCAGAATTCTCCCTCCTCACGAAGGAGAGAAATTAGACTATCTTAAAGATATGTGGGGTTTTGGTAACAGAATGACAAGACGGTCGACAATATTTCTTAAACTTACGGAAGGCAAATAATTTCTGCAAAACTAAATATAAATGTTGATATTAGTTGGCAGGGGTCTTTTCTTCAACATTATTCTGTTTGTATGTGTTTCTAATACATTTTAAGACTTTTATAGTAGATGTTTTTTAAGACCCATTTTCCCGTCTGTGTGACCAGACATCAAAACCCTTGTTTATTCCGCATTTTTAGAATAGGAAACATATCTATGCCTTTGTTTCCCAAAAATATAGACTCTTTAGTTTTCAATGAACACCAACGTTGGTATGCTCCTACAAATTTCACATGTTGGTTCTCATGGGTCCTCTTACATGGAAATGACCATGAGCATCAGGCAGCACACTAAAGAGTCCAGAACGTTCAGGGCAAGGCCGAGCCTGAGGAGGCCGGAAACGGCTCATAAAATGATCTTAATTTAGTCAACATTTTTCTGCTGATGAAAATGCTAACTTGTCGTTTATTCAAGGTTTAAAAACGCTTCATCAGTTTGTAATTTCCACTTTAAAATGTCAGACTTGATTTGCCCTAATGAAAAATGTATTAACCCCTTCAAAGACATGTCCATGAATTATTATCCGCATAATAATTCACATTTCCTTTTGCTGCAGGATTATTTTCCTGCTGTAGCAAACTGTCTCTAATTAAGATCCTACATCTGTACCTTTTTGTTTGTTTTATGAGCCATCAAACATCTCAAGACCACATGATGTGATTACACATCTCATTACACCATCCACTTTCAATAAAGAGCCTCCGGTGGCAAGTTTTGGAAGCAGGGAATGTGCAATTAAGACACTCTCCGAGAGGCCCTGATCAAACCCATGGATCTGAATATTAGTGTGTTCTGCTGGGGATAACCTTAGGCCTGCCTGTTAGCTCTCTCTGTGTTTATGTAAGCTTGAAACCAATTCAGGCAGCTCAGCCTCTGTTTTGTAAAGGCTTGGCGTTGCCCATGGCTATATTCAATTGTTACTTTGATGGCATTTCTCCTGTTAAACAACAATATTGAAAATAAAATATAAATATTAAATATATGCCATCATACATTACCTGTGTTCCTATGAAGGAGAAGCAACGGAATATATATATATATATATTCCATCAACTGTTGCCCAAGGATTTCCTATGTTTTCAATGTAGATCTAAACTCCTCTTATTTGGCATGAACTGAAACACAACATCCTATCAATACTGTCAGGAAGGCACACTACAGGCACTTTGGACTTGGGTTTGGGCTGGAGGGCAAAAGTGGGAGGCATCTTCATATGGCTCCTGAAGAACGTTTCTGCTCTCAGGCAGACAATCCAGCCCCTCTTATCCCTCTCCCAAAGAGGGCGGAGACGACAGACAATCCAGCACCTCTTATCCCTCTCTGAAAGAGTGCGGAGACGAGAGACAATCCAGCCCCTCTTATCCCTCTCCGAAAGAGGGCGGAGCCGACAGACAATCCAGCCCTTCTTATCCCTCTCCGAAAAAGGGCGGAGCCGAAAGACAATCCAGCCCCTCTTATCCCTCTCCGAAAGAGGGAGGAGCCGACAGACAATCCAGCCCCTCTTATCCCTCTCTGAAAGAGGACTGAGACAACAGACAATCCAGCCCCTCTTATCCCTCTCCCAAAGAGGACTGAGACGACAGACAATCCAGCCCCTCTTATCCCTCTCCCAAAGAGGGCGGAGCCGACAGACAATCCAGCCCCTCTTATCCCTCTCCCAAAGAGGACTGAGCCGACAGACAATCCAACCCCTCTTATCTCTCTCCGAAAGAGGACTGAGCCGACAGACAATCCAGCCCCTCTTATCTCTCTCCGAAAGAGGACTGAGCCGACAGACAATCCAGCCCCTCTTATCTCTCTCCCAAAGAGGACTGAGCCGACAGACAATCCAGCCCCTCTTATCTCTCTCCGAAAGAGGACTGAGCCGACAGACAATCCAGCCCCTCTTATCTCTCTCCGAAAGATGACTGAGCCGACAGACAATCCAGCCCCTCTTATCTCTCTCCGAAAGAGGACTGAGACGACAGACAATCCAGCCCCTCTTATCCATCTCTGAAAGAGGACTGAGACAACAGACAATCCAGCCCCTCTTATCCCTCTCCGAAAGAGGACTGAGACGACAGACAATCCAGCCCCTCTTATCCCTCTCTGAAAGAGTGCGGAGACGAGAGGCAATCCAGCCCCTCTTATCCCTCTCCCAAAGAGGACTGAGACGACAGACAATCTAGCCCCTCTTATCCCTCTCCCAAAGAGGGCAGAGCCGACAGACAATCCAGCCACTCTTATCCCTCTCTGAAAGAGGAAGGAGACGACAGACTAGTCGATTGTATATGATGCACATGTCTGTGGAGCCTCCTGGGCATATGGTGACTGCAGGCTCATCTCTAAGGGCATGAGCAGAGATCAGGTGGCTGGAGGTCTGGATCCACTGATAATAAGAAGTGGCTCCCCGCCATCAGAGGTGGGCCTTCAGTTCAAGACCTGTGTGCTCGGTATACCCTTAAGAGGATTGAACCCTTTAAAGCTACTTTAGTCCCCCACCACCTGCAGTTGTCTCTAAGCATTTGGTGTAAATCTGATTTACCTTAAAGGTAGGCCCAGTGAAACGATGTTGCAACGAAGAGCACTGCAGTTATTGAGATGAGCACAATACAATACTTTGTGTTTGTAATGTAGTGTATGCAACGGCATCTTGATGAATCTACCTTAAAGATATGGCAAATTATTAGCGGTAAATATGGCCAGTATCACTCCAAATGATATACATTATCTGGCATTAGATGAGAAGAATGCGATATGATTGTGATAATTTCATTTAATGACCTGATTAAACCTTGGCTTAAGCTTCTCCTTTGAGTATTTGCTGCTTGTTTACTTGACAGACTAGATAATAATGACAGATCCCCATTAAGTCAATCATGCACATTGTGCATACAGAGGATTGCCTCACGTTTCGTCTTATGGCTCATCTCCTGAACTCAATTTCCATATAACAAAAAGAAATGATTAGTATTAGTAATCTGCCAATAAAATCCCAGCACAGCGACACAGCCTCCCAAGATGAGGGATGGAAAGAGATGGAAAGAGATAGAGAGAGAGAGAGAGAGAGACCAGAGAGAGAGACCAGAGAAAGAGGGATATATGGAGGGAGAGAGAAGATTAGCAAGTCAAACAGCCTGAGGAGCGGTGAGCCCTCATTGACCCAGTGCGTACCTGGGGTCACCTTGATTGGAAGGAAGAGAGAGTATAGGTTTACTGGGAGTGTATGATGCACAGCCCTGGAAGTGGAATCCAATCTGGCTGTCTTCAAGCACACTTTGCCTAATTTACAGGAAATGGTCAACTCATGGCCTCTTATGATTAAAATTCAGTTGGAATGTCAGTTTGGAACCTTGCTGTTGAATGATTTCCTAACACTCCTGTTGATGCCTATCAGTAGTTTCAGAAGAAAGTTCTTTGTTTCTGGACATGCTGAGCCTGTTATCGAACACACACATGCTGATGCTCCAGATACTCAAAAGTCTAAAAAAAGCCAGTTTTATTGCTTCTTTAATTAGAACAACAGTTTTCAGCTGTGCAAACATAATTGCAAAAGGGTTTTCTAATGATCAATTAGCCTTTTAAAAGGATAAACTTGGATTAGCTAACACAACGTGCCATTGGAACACAGGAGTGATGGATGCTGATAAATCAAATCAAATGTTATTTGTCACATACACATGGTTAGCAGATGTTAATGCGAATATAGCGAAATGCTTGTGCTTCTAGTTCCGACAATGCAGTAATAACCAACAAGTAATCTAACTAACAATTCCAAAACTACTGTCTTATACACAGTGTAAGGGGATAAAGAATATGTACATAAAGATATATGAATGAGTGATGGTACAGAGCAGCATAGGCAAGATACCGTAGATGGTATCGAGTACAGTATATACATATGAGATGAGTATGTAAACAAAGTGGCATAGTTAATGTGGCTAGTGATACATGTATTACATAAGGATGCAGTCGATGATATAGAGTACAGTATATACGTATGCATATGAGATGAATAATGTAGGGTATGTAACATTATATAAGGTAGCATTGTTTAAAGTGGCTAGTGATATATTTTACATCATTTCCCATCAATTCCCATTATTAAAATGGCTGGAGTTGAGTCAGTGTCAGTGTCAGTGTGTTGGCAGCAGCCACTCAATGTGAGTGGTGGCTGTTTAACAGTCTGATGGCCTTGAGATAGAAGCTGTTTTTCAGTCTCTCGGTCCCAGCCCCTCTTGATAATGGGCCTCTGTACCATTATATAGATATTCCATTAAAAATCAGCCGTTTCTAGCTACAATAGTCATTTACAACATGAACAATGTCTACACTGTATTTCTTATCAATTTGGTGTTATTTTAATGGACAATTAAAAAAAAAAATTATGACACTTCTAGGTGACCCCAATCTTTTGAACGGTAGTGTAGGTATTTTGAAATACCCCAGTACACGGTATAAACTGTATATTATCCAAACCTACATCCAATTAGCATGACTGTAAAGCCCAACATTCTAATCTGAATGTCCCCCCTAATGGCTAGTAAATTGCATGGTTTCCAGCCAAACATTCTTCCCGAACCATCCATCCCTGTCCTCCTGGGGGAATCAAATCATGTTTCATAGACAAATCAATTCAGCTTTAGAAATTCTTGTAATTATTTGTCAGTATTATGTCCGTGGAGAATGTGTGTCACGTTGAACACCTTACACATTATGTCTGGGGTTTGAACCCCGGTGACCTCTCTCTGTTGTGTCTTTTCTGTGTAAAACGGGTTTAATTATGTGAGCGAGTGCTTTGCCAGACAAAACAGATCAATGTGAAGGCCGATGGGTTGAGCCAACAGCATGCAGAGCGTTACTAATAAGACAGGGCGATGATGGGAATATTTAAAGGTCTATACATTTCATAGATCAACAACAATGTCTCATCTCAAAGAGCATCGATCACAGTTCACCATTTTGAAGTCATTCAGCTTTTCATCCACATCAAGGTGTTCCTGGAGACATCATATTGATTGGAAGAAAGAATGATTCAATAGCAACGTTGAGCGCTTGAATCGCCTCTTAATCATTTTGCAATTAATGAATCTATTGTAGTCCGTGGCTGTTGTTTTGTTTGTGTGCGTATCCGAGGAACATGCTGAGTCACCTCTGGTGCGACTCTGAGTAAGGAAGCATCGACGTGGAGAGGAAAACTAGATTAGTGATGCATGCCATTTGTCCGACGGAAATATGGTCAGTGATCCACTTGACAGGCCGTGTTGCCACTCTGACTGTGGTCTCTACTTCCTTCACCTGATGGGGAAGCTTTGCCTCTCACAGAGAAGACGTCCGATGTGTAATTTGGACACTGTGCCTCTCACAGAGAAGACCTCCGATGTGTAATTTGGACACTGTGCCTCTCACAGAGAAGACCTCCGATGTGTAATTTGGACACTGTGCCTCTCACAGAGAAGACCTCCGATGTGTAATTTGGACACTGTGCCTCTCACAGAGAAGACCTCCGATGTGTAATTTGGACACTGTGCCTCTCACAGAGAAGACCTCCGATGTGTAATTTGGACACTGTGCCTCTCACAGAGAAGACCTCCGATGTGTAATTTGGACACTGTGCCTCTCACAGAGAAGACCTCCGATGTGTAATTTGGACACTGTGCCTCTCACAGAGAAGACCTCCGATGTGTAATTTGGACACTGTGCCTCTCACAGAGAAGACCTCCGATGTGTAATTTGGACACTGTGCCTCTCACAGAGAAGACCTCCGATGTGTAATTTGGACACTGTGCCTCTCACAGAGAAGATCTCCGATGTGTAATTTGGACACTGTGCCTCTCACAGAGAAGACCTCCGATGTGTAATTTGGACACTGTGCCTCTCACAGAGAAGATCTCCGATGTGTAATTTGGACACTGCGCCTCTCATTTCCATGCAGATGCATTTGGTCTCGTTTTGGTAATTTCTCGTCCTCCCGCCTGTCGCCCGTCTCGTCTCGTCTCCCTCGCTCCCCCCCCCCCCCGGGGGTGCCATGGCACTCTGCTGTGTCACATCAGGCTGTCATTGGCTGTCGACCGGACCAGGAATGCCACGGATCTGTAAACAATGGAGTGAGAGACGCAGCCGTCTCTGTGTCCCGTGCAGCAGGCCAAGCAGGCCTCTCCTCCTGGATGACTCACTCTCCCCCACGCCACGCCAGAGGGTGGACACACAAAGACACAGACGGAAGCTACTTCTGATCAGCACACCATCAGGTGGAAATGACTAACACCTCTTGATGCATGTTGTTTATGTGTCTGCACACCCTGCAGGAACCACGAGAATGATCAATGAACTATGTTACTCTGTGATGAGGGAATGATGTCATTATATCCATAGGGAGGAATTGATAGAGCACCGGTGGAGTGGTTGTTCTTGTCAACATGCTTAAATTGAGATGTTGAAAGGATTCTTCTAAGGCTGTCTGGCAACTGCAAACCTAAATCCTCATTATAGCATAACCATAGGCAAAATGTATTTCTCTCAAACCATCACCACTTTTCTGGAGCGGAGATGCACATAAGAACTCATGGCGAGAAGGATTACATTTTTTATTTTTTATTATACCGGAACATTTGAGTTGTCCAAATTATTTTCAAAAATCGTGATGAACCCCCTCAACTGACGAGGTGATTTTGTGGTTTTCACTCTGAGGTGATGAAATGAAGACTGTGACAGTTTTATTGGGTTGTATATTTTCTCTATTAGGGCAGAAAGACTTCAGGTGTCTACGGATGGATTGGCTGTTGATGACTGCATGCAGAAACAGGCATGCACACTTTCATTACCCACTCGGCCAAACAGTAATCTGTCCGTGCAGATGGCTGAAGGGGGGATTCATTTACTTTTTTATTAGTCTGTCATTTTATTCCTCCACCACATGATTAATATTGTCACTTTGATTTTCTCGTCAGGATATTAAATTATAGAGACCATGTGACTGCAGATCGTGGAAGCACAACTAGGGGTGAATGACATTATGTCAATCCCCTGTGCCAACTTCATATTGCCCCCTCCCCACCCCTTCCCTCTTAGTCTCTGAAGTCTAACCTCCAGAAAATCTACTGTCGGGCCAGCCAGGGCCTGTTGGAGCGTAGTGGGTTGAGGTGTTGGCTGGGGCTTGGCCAGACTGTCGCTGGGCCAGGCTGTGTGTGAAGGCCAGCGGGGAGGGTACAGCTGGTGTCCCCACTGTGGAACGCACAGCCAGGCCAACTCTGCTGACGGGCATTCAGCCCAGAGCCACTGAGCTGCCGTATGCCCTCCAAAGGGGATGGGTCCGGCCCCCCCTCTACAATCAGCGCAGAGATCTATGGCCAAAGCCAATAATATAGTAGAGCGATTCCACATTAACGGAGTAACACAGAGACTCAGATTCTTCACTTTAAAAAACAACTCTAGGACTACTTGGAACAATTGCTACGGATTTTGTTTCACAAAAAATACATTTACTTGAAGAACAGTGCAGACGCATCGTTTTGTAAGAGAATGACGGCACAAACAGCGCAAATCATCGTTCTTCAAGTAAATTTGTTTTTGTAAATTTTTCTGTGGAAATTGTTAAAAGTAGTCCTTGTGCGTGGGTGCTGTATGATTTGTTTACCTAAACAATCATTGTTTTTTGTTGGACAAAAAAAAAGTGAACAATCTGAGTCTGTGTCACTGTGTTACTGTGGAATTGTCCAATACACAGTTCAGTAAACTCCGTTTGAGATGAGGAATTTGAATGGCCACAAAGTTCCAAGGCAATTACATGTAAGTATGAATATTCTAATGTTTCTCTACTAATGGCTCTGTGTAACTGTGTGGTAGGAGGATGACCTTGGAGTGTGGGAGGTGGGGATAGCTCAGCAGGGAGCTTGGTGACTCACCTACAGAGAGAAGCTTTGGAATTTGGAAATCATGGTTGTAAATCGTGATTCTCGAACGGGTGTCTTGTGAAGAAATTGGACATTGGGCAATTACTGGATGTAATGGGGCTTGCATATGAAAATGTTCACTGCCTTTTGTGAATGAATTAGACCAGGGGAAGCTTGATTTCTAGTTGAATACATACATCCGTTATGTTGATGTGCATTGTAAAATATAATAGATATAGTCATGTGCCTGTATTCATGTAAATTACCTTATTATGTAGAGTAAAGACATAGACTGAAAGGCAAAGGAAATCAAATTGACATTTGTATGGAGGGGGGTTCAAGCTGTCATTGCCAAGGTCACCCATACCAAAATGGCGACTGATCTTTACCATTCTGAACGACTAGCTTTTGTCATCATGTTGTTATAGCTGCTGACCAGGCAGCTGTTGGTGCTACACACCAAAGTTAGTTAGAGAGGACTTCCATTGGTACTCCCCCATCCCAGAGTTCACAGAGACTGTTTCCTGAGAGTGCACTGTAGGTATTTGTGATGACTATCTGTACGAGGAAAGCAGTTGTTCCGAGACACCACCAGGCGTCTAACGGTTTCTAACTGAGGATGCACAGTGTATCTACATGGATACTGTATGTAACATATTTGGGCCGATGTCAAAGTAAATCCTAAAAGGGTCAGCTACGTTATTAAACATGATGCCCATTCACCCACTCAGGCTAGTTCTGTGTGGAAAATACTACTTGGTTTGCCCCCTTTATACTTTGAATTTCAACTAGAAATGTTTTGAATAAATAAAGCATGGCAGAGTGATAGAAGTGAAATGATTTTACTCGTACTGTTCATAGTGATTGAGTTATTTTCTTTTCCTCTCCTCCTGGATGACTCACTCTCCCCCACGCCACGCCAGAGAGGGGACACAAAGACACCGACAGAAGCTACTTCTGATCAGCACACCGCCAGGTGGAAATGACTAACACCTCTTGATGCATGTTGTTTATGGGTCTGCACACCCTGCCGGAACCACGAGAATGATCATTGAACTATGTTACTCTGTGATGAGGGAATGATGTCATTATATCAATAGGGAGGAACTGATAGAGTGGAGGGGTTGTTCTTGTCAACATGCTTAAACTGTAAATCCTCATTATAGCATAACCATAGGCAAAATGTACTTCTCTCAAAACACCGCCACATTTCTGGTGCGGCGATGCACATATGTAAGAACTCATGGCGAGAAAGATGAGAATTTTCGAATTATACCGGAACATAAGAGATGTCCAAATTGTTTAAAGAATCGTGTTGAACCCCGTCCAGTCAGGACTGGCGAGGTGATTTTGTGGTTCTCACTCTGAGGTGAAGAAATGACAACTTGGTTTGCCCCTCTGTCTTCTGAATTTCAACTAGAGCCCTTTTGATAATGCCTAGAACATGTATGGAAATGAAATTATTTTTACTCGTGCTGTTCATAGTGATTGTTATTTTCTTTTCAATATGACATCTCCAGATTGAGATTAGCCCCTTTTCACTCCCAGAATGTACCAAGGCTGTGTTTGACACTGTGTGTGTGGGAAACCTCCATCATGACCTTTCAGCCCAGCCAGCCCTGCTCCTCATTCAATCCCCTATTGATTCCTTACTGGTATTTCAGAGATTTTGATTTGAGGCACAGAGGAACACTTTCTTGAATGGTGAACTACTGTATATTTCCTTTGTGAATTCCATCTACTTATAAAGGTAAGGATCCACTACGTCCATGTTGCATAATGAGGTATAAATATATACTTTCAGCAATGTTATCATGGTGCCCAGTGTTACACATCCTCATCAAATAACTTTCCTGAAGGATACAGAGCAGACCAGAGGATAGCACTTATTGGATGGTGTTGCTGATCTCCTTCCAGGCTGTTTCAAAATGAATGAAGGCAGGCTGGTATAACATGGAGTGTCTGGGTCAGAGTCATGACCCATTCATCATTTTAATGAAAGATTGCCTTGCAGTGTTTTTCAAGCTCCTCTATGGATGAGCCCTCCCTTCCTCTCTGGGGAAATCATGTCTCCTTCATGGGCATGATCTGATGGGACCTGTGTGTGTGTGTGTGTGTGTGTGTGTGTGTGTGTGTGTGTGTGTGTGTGTGTGTGTGTGTGTGTGTGTGTGTGTGTGTGTGTGTGTGTGTGTGTGTGTGTGTGTGTGTGTGTGTGTGTGTGTGTGTGTGTGTGTGAATTTCCATGCATACAGAAACCACTCACCCTTCACACACTCGCAAACGCACACACGCACGCACGCACACACGCACACACACACACGCACACACGCACAGACACACACTCACACAGCTCCCAAAGGGGGAATTTTTGGGAGTGTCCTTGCTTGTCATTGATGGTGTGCCCTGCGATGTTGGGCTCAGACGCAGGAGGGGATGTTATGTGTGCTGAGAGGGTCAGCTTACTTCACAACTGCCAGAGCAGAGCACGACAGATCCCCCGTCCCTAGCATCTCCCCTCGGCTCAACCAATCACAGCCAAGGACTCTGTGATGTAGCGCCCCTCTCACTTGAGGGATTCCGAAGGAACTGCCACGTGACGACGGTCCGCTTAAACAGCCCAGTCTCTCCCTTCTCTCTCTTTCTCCACCTCCTCCCTCTCACCCTTTCCCTCTCTCTCTCTCTCAGCCCAGCGCTCGCTGCATCCACTGTCGTTTCTAACGGGGGATAATAGAGCGCCACCCGTACTGCTCCCTCAACTCTGGCCACAAAATAAAGGCGGCAGACGGTGACAGCATCAGCATTAGCAGCAGGAGGCTCCTCTCTGCTCTCCTCCTCCTCTTGTCTGAGACTCCTCCTCTCTCTCTCTCTCTCTCTCTCCCAGAGACTCCCTCGTTCCCTCCAGATGAGATCTTCTCCACATCCGGACGGACAGATCGGGAGCTGACAGCATGCTGTGCCAGGTAAAATGAGACATTCCTTCTCTGGGGTACCGCAAAAGTTATGGGCATGAGTAGCTTGGATGTGGGGGAGGGGCTGTGTTTGTTTGGGTGAGTGTGATTGCTATCTGATTGATATTGAGAAGAAGAGTGGAGGGAGAGAGGCATGGGAAGTCTACTCTCTGACAACTCCCACCCTTTTGCTGTGGCACCATTTTTGGCGCCCATTTCTGTGTGGCTGCGCCCCAGCGGGCGAGGTGTTGCCGTGGTTATTAGGAGATGGCAGTGTGTACAGGTTGAGATGAGGTGATATAAGCAGAAAGGTGAGTAGCTGGAGGCACGGCTCTGGTTGGGAAACAGAGACCACTGTGTTGATGTCTGGGTGGATGGATGGAGGGATGAGGAGGAGGGAAGGGGGCGGAAGACGAGCAGCTGCTTTCTTCCTGGAGAAGCTAATCTCTCTCACCATCAGATGAAATGGCCCGGCTGTGGCTCCGTCTTTTCCTCCTCCATCCGTCACGTGATGGGTTTATCTTTGGCATGACTTGCTTAGGGAGGAACGGAGCACACTATTGATTCGGAAAAGAGCTATAATGACATTTGGAATAGGGAGCCAGGCGTTGATCTCAATCCTTTAACCCCTTAGTTGTGCTGCTTCCTGTTTCTGCACAGGTGTGTGGGATGAACCTAATATACATTCAGTATCTTCTTTGCACAGCAGTCTATGGCTGTTGATAAGATTGAAAAGCCGTTGCGAGCCCTCGAGCTGCAAACGTCTGTCATTGTCGTGATTGTTGGAAACCCCCAATAGGATAGCTTCTTATCACCACTCTCAGGTGGCTTCAGGTCCACTAACATGGGGCCTTTGCAACAGTGAACACAGGTACTGTGATATCCCCATGTACTGAGCCCAGTGTGAAACATGTCAAGCATATCCCTAGTTATTGTACTGTTCCTCTCTCTGACAAACAAGGCATGGGCACAGGTCGCCTGTTTCCCCGCCCGCCCATTATTACCTCGTATCTCAGGTGGTGTGGATAAGCCCGTTGCTATGAGAGTCCACCCGAGAGAGACTACCGAGCAGGTTTGCTCAGCTGTAGCCCTGGGCTCATGCAATTGAGACTCTCAGCCCCAGCCTCCCTCGGTCGCTGTGAATATATTAGCCGGGAGGTGCCCATGTCAAACTGTTGCCAGGTGATAGCAGCGAGAAGGGAAGCAACTCTCCCTCCTGCCCTCCCTCCCTCGCTCCCGCCACCTCTCCCAAATCACAATTACCTCCCCAGCTCATTTCCCCAGACAGCAACTTGTTGTTTACATACTGTCTGGGAGAGCTTTGCAGACGCTTCGTTTCATAACCACTAACTGAATCAGATGTGATAGGGGAAGATGGGGCTGGTCTCTAGCTGGTGGATGCCATGTTCACTGTGTTATTGTGATGACTTATTGAAACACAACAGGCAGAGAATAGTTCTGTCATTCACCGGTCATATGGGAATACAGGAAACACCGTTGGGGTAGATCTGTGTGACATGCTTTTCCCATCCATTTACATTTATATTTGAGTCATTTAGCAGACACTCTTATCCAGAGCGACTTACAGGAGCAATTTTGGTTAAGTGCCTTGCTCAAGGGCACATTGACAGATTTGTTTCACCTAGTCTGCTCTGGGATTTGAACCAGCATCCTTTTGGTTACAGGCCCAATGCTTTGCTACCTGCCGCCACAATAAGGCCAATTAGGCCAATAATCCAATAAGGCCTCGAGAAAGCCAAACAAGACAATGTTCGTGAGAGCAACAACCACCCAACCAGAGAGGGAGGGGCAGATGTTGACCTTAAATAATTCAAGCATCCCCTCTGTCGCCGGAGGTAGCATCATGTTTAATCATCCTCGTTAAATCGCCAATAATGAGGAGGACTAGGAGGCTGCTGCCCCGAGCCTGATGTGCAACCAGCCCTAACCTTTTGATTCAGCCCTGGTTATTTTGGGTTTGCCTTTTCAAAACCCAAGGCTTCTGGGTCAGAAAGGGCAGCTGGCAGGATGACTTGGTGTTTGCTCAGAGCTCTTTATTTTAAACAACTGCGTTAATGAGAGCCGGGGATTGAGGAGGAGAAGGGGGAAGAGGAGGTGAGAGGGAGGAGGGGGAGGGCGCTGTTGTCAGAGCAAAACAGGCGGTTAAAAATAGTCTCTGTTATGATTCGACATTGTGCAACCGCTTGGCAGCAGGTTGCTCTGAAAGGAAGTGCACCGATCAATGACATGCTCATGAAGTGGCCTGTGTCTCGGCGTTGGCCATTGATGAATGCTTCCAATATCAGGATCTGACATCCCTTTCACCTTTCACTGTCTGCAGCTGATTCGGTTGTCCATGTCAAAGGCAAAAGTAACTTCACAGTAGCCCCAGAAACACTCACGTCGGCTGGCTAGATGGTACAGATACAAGACCGGCTCCAGGCATAAGCGACATGAGCAGTAGGTCATGGCAAAATGTGTCGAATTGCATGAAATAACAGTAGCTTTAAAACCACAAACTGTTCTCTCCACCCCATGGCAAAATGTGTAGAATTGCAGAAATTCACTTTAAAACATATATTTTTCTCTCGGCTGTCAAGAGGTACAGATATGAGGGTGTCTGAGCCTGTCTGAGAGGTGGAACGGGCTGTTATTTTCATCTAAAGAAGCTTTTATAGCCAGCTATAAAAAGCAATGCATTTTAGATTCCTTGAGTGTGAAGAATCATAGAGCACCTTTTAACATCCAAACCAAAGACAAAGACAGAGGATCACAGAGCAGGTTGTAGTTGGCTAACCATTCTGCATGGGCCAGATACATCACGGGGGCAAGAGGTCCCCAGTGATGTGTAGTGTTGCCGGATAAATCTCGTGGTGTTCAGGCAGCAAGTTGTCCCAAGATCAGATTGAAAGTGGAGGAGAGTGGGAGAATAGTGATGACATACCTAGTGCAACCGTGTGTATATGTGGAACAGAATTCTATATTGTCCAAATGTTGTTTTTTACCTGGTCCAGATAGGGACGACAATTGGAATCATGCCTTTGATATGTTTTATCATCTTATTTCCAAGGCATGAATTCAGTTGCATTTCTCACACCTCTAATTCAAACAGACAACGGGGCTCAGAGAGGGCGGTGTGATAGCCCCTGGACAGATCAAAGAGAACGCTACTCTCTGTGGTTTTCTCTGCTCTTGTTTAGCTCCTGGGCCAGCTACCCTCCCTGATCTTTCCCCTCTGAGATCCTTTAAACAAGCCTTCAATCGACAACCAATCAATGTAATCTCACTGCTAGCACCCGTACTGCGCCCTCAATGCCGGCCACAAAATAAAGGCGGCTTCCATTCAGCCACAAGAGCATTAGTGAGGTTGGGCCCTGATGTTTAGCGATTGGGCCTGGCTCACAGTCAGCTTTCCAATTCATCCCAAAGGTGTTCGATGGGGTTGAGGTCAGGGCTCTGTGCAGTCCAGTCAACTTCTTCCACATCAATCTTGACAAACCATTTCTGTATTAACTTCGATTTGAGCACGGGGGCATTGTCATGCTGAAACAGGAAAGGGCCTTCCTCAAACTGTTCCCACAAAGTTGGAAGCACAGAATTGTCTAAAAGTTAAGATTTCCCTTCACTGAAACTAACCATGAAACACTGCCTCACCATTATTCCTCCTCCACCAAACTTTACTGTTGAAACTCTGCATTGGGGCTGATAGAGTTCTCCTGGCGTCTGCCAAACCTAGGTTAGTCTGTCAGACTGCCAGATGGTGAAGCGTGATTCATCACTCCAGAGAACGCGTTTCCCCTGCTTCAGAGTCCAACAGCGGCACTCTTTACACCAGTCCAGCCGACACTTGGCATTGCGCATGGTGATCGTAGGCTTGTGTGCGGCTGCTCGGCCATGGAAAACCCATTTCATGAATCTCTCGACGAACAGTTCTTGTGCTGACATTCCAGAGGTAGTTTTGAACTCGGCAGTGATTGTTGCAACCGAGGACAGACGATTTCTATGCACTATGAGCTTCAGCACTCAGCGATTCCGTTCTGTGAGCTTGTGTGGTCTACCACTTCTTGGCTGAGCCGTTGTTCCTGCTAGACGTTTCCACTTCACAATAACAACACTTACAGTTGACCAGGGCAGCTCTAGAAGAGCAGAAATTTGACGAACTGACTTGTTGGAAAGGTGGCATTCTATGAAGGTGCCACGTTGAAAGTCACTGAGCTCTTCAGTTAGGCCATTCTACTGCCAATGTTTGTCTATGGAGATTGCATGGCAGTGTGCTCGATTTTATACACCTGTCAGCAATGGGGGTGTCTGAAATAGCCAAATCCACTAATTTGAAGGGGTGTTCACATTCTTTTGTGTGTATATAGTTTATAGCTAAGCATTGAATACCAATACATTTGTATAAGTCATGTATTTGGCTACCACCACCACTAGAACATTGGTGTTTAAAAGAGTTTGTTGTAGAGGAGAGAGTGAACATAGTACATAGTGAACAATGAGATATTGCCTGCATGTTGAGGGTTGGTTTCATGCAAGGAGGGATTGGTGGAGGGAGGAGCTGTCATTTGACTAGCTGTGTTACCATGGTGCTACATTCAGTACAGTATGCCCACAGTCAACCAATGTGATGTTGGGAGCATTAAACTCCTCATTCAAACAACTGGCTCACTGGTGAGCTTGAAACTGAAATGGTTTGTTGCACTTTGAAACACTATTTGTTCGCATTGAATTCTGGCCTATCGATCTCCTCTATTTTGTTAGTGATGGCTTATTTCTGGCTTTGCTGGGCTTGGTCCTGTGGTATTACTCTGTTATAAGGCCCGGCTCTGATAGTCTAATTAGTCTGGTTTAAGGCTAAATCCTGATACAAGGCTCAGTATTTAACAAGGTCTACGGGACTCAGGGCTCCTTGATCTCTGTTAGACCTGGGGAGATAAGGCAGAGATTACGTGATCAATGAGGCCTTTACTATAATACAGACCCAGGGCACACCACACTCCACATGTCCTGACAATGCAATCGCTGGCACTGCTGATGCATAGAGAAAGGATGGCATGGGCATCTTTGTCTTGTGGTTTTGCTCCAGTTCTGTCTCAGACCCTGAATGTACTGCATGTACAAAGGATATTGTGAGGAGTTTGAAAGTGACTCACTCACACTGAACTGAAGTGGGTGAAGGTCAAGGTCCTTCCCTTCATGTGGAAGTTTCTTCAGGCCATTGTCATTGGTGCAATAGCAAAACATAAAAACAAACAGCTCTTTTTAACGAGGCTCAATCTGTTTAGCCTACAAATGTTGTTGTCCAACGTTTCTATACATATTTACAGAGTGCGCTGTGCTGAAAACAATTGCAGTTCCATTGCAGTTAGTCCTGTGGACCCAATGACTGTAGACTGTAGGCTGGAAACAGTGTGTTTAATGAGGCCTGTAGAAGTGCACCGTCTATATTGGAGATGTCTGTTTCCTATTTGAGCCACAACAATGGAATGAAGAAGCGCATGAAGTGACAATTCAAAACAATTGAATGGATTCACAGTAGTCAAAACTAATGAACAACAACATTTCATCATCCTGCATACAATCTTTTTTTTATTGAGGGGGAATCCAAACTAACTGGCAAATGAGATACAGTTGAAGTCGGACGTTTTACATTCACCTTAGCCAAATACATTTAAACTCAGTTTTTCAAAATCCCCAACATTTAATCCAAGTAGAAATTTCCTGTCTTAGGCCAGTTAGGATCACCCCTTTATTTTAAGAATGTGAAATGTCAGAATAATAGTAGAGAGAATTATTTATTTCAGCTTTTATTTCTTTCATCACATTCCCAGTGTGTCAGATGTGTACATACACTCAATTAGTATTTGGTAGCATTGCCTTTAAATTGTTTAACTTGGGTCAAATGGTTTGGGTAGCCTTCCACAAGCTTCCCACAACAAGTTGGGTGAATTTTGGCCCATTCCTCCTGACAGAGCTGGTGTAACTGAGTCAGGCTTGTAGGCCTCCTGTTTCACACACACTTTTTTCAGTTCTGCCCACACATTTTCTATTGAGGTCAGGGCTTTGTGATGGCCAATCCAATACCTTGACTTTGTTGTCCTTAAGCCATTTTGGGTCCTTGTCCATTTGGAAGACCCATTTGCGAACAAGCTTTAACTTCCTGACTGATGTCTTGAGATTTTGCTTCAATATAACCACATCATTTTCCTACCTCATGATGCCATCTATTTTGTGAAGTGCACCAGACCCTCTTGCAGCAAAGCACCCCCACAACATGATGCTGCCACCCCCACAATGTGATACTGCCAACCCGTGCTTCACGGTTGTGATGGTGTTCTTTGGCTTGCAAGCCACCCCCTTTTTCCTCCAAACAGAACGATGGTCATTATGGCCAAACAATTATTTTTGTTTCATCAGACCAGAGGACATTTCTCCAAAAAGTCGATATAGGACTTGTTTAACTGTGGATATAGATACTTTTGTACATGTTTCCTCCAGCATCTTCACAAGGTCCTTTGCTGTTGTTCTGGGATTGATTTGCACTTTTTGCACCAAAGTTCGTTCGTCTCTAGGAGACAGAACGCGTCTCCTTCCTGAGCGGTATGAAGGCTGTGTGGTCCCATGGTGTTTATCATTGCGTACTATTGTTTGTACAGATGAACGTGGTACCTTCAGGCATTTGGAAATTGCTCCCAAGGATGAACCAGACTTGTCGAGGTGTACAATTATTTTTCTGAGGTCTTGGCTGATTTCTTTTGATTTTCCCATGATGTTAAGCAAAGAGGCACTGAGTTTGAAGGTAGGCCTTGAAATACATCCACAGGTACACCTCAAATTGACTCAAATTATGTCAATTGGCCTATCAGAAGCTTCTAAAGCCATGACATCATTTTCTAGAAGTCAACTTAGTGTATGTAAACTTCTGACCCACTGGAATTGTGATACAGTGAAGGATAAGTGAAATAGTCTGTCTGTAAACAATTGTTGGAAAATTACTAGTGTTATGCAAAAAGTAGATGTCCTAACCGACTTACCAAAACCATAGTCTGTTAACAAGAAATTTGTGGAGATATTGAAAAATGAGTTTTAAGAGTTTTAATGACACCAACCTAAGTGTATGTAAACTTCCGACTTCAACTGTAAGTATGGAATAGCGATAGCATAGTAGGTGCCATCTAGAATCCATAGATTAACCCTTTTTGGGTTCCATGTAGAACCCTTTCCACAGAGGGTTCTACATGGAACCCAAAATGATTTCTACCTGGAACCAGAAAGGGTTCTCCTATGAGGAGTGTATGCTAGAGGACAAATTCCTTTTTTATCAAGCCATTCAGCTGGACATTTGAACTTCCGACACCTGTTCAAGCAGCCTTTATTTTTTGGCCACATCAAAGATAAGTATTGTCATTTATAAGGGATGTGAGGTATATAAACAGGGGAGAAGTAGAACACGGTGGGCCCAAAAAATTATAATAATTGTCAGCCAACAAACTTACTGTACTACCCCCTCAAAGCTGTAATTTCAAAATCCCTTTTAAGAGGATATTGCTTTTCGCTTCCTACAATTTTTTAATATCCAGATTTTTACTGAGCCAAGTGAAATGCATCTAATACCCAGCGGCATTTTACTGTTGCTACCCTGAAGGTGGTGCGGAGACAAGTTATTAGAGTTTAATAGCATCTGTATGGACAAAACTTCTCAGAGAGACCAGCCCTGGAGGGGAAAAGCTCAACGCCAGGCTTCTGAACATGTTAATAATTACAAAGCCGAGCCGCAGAGGTGGGTTGTGGGACATTTTGACGGTTTTATGAACGCAATAAGGAACGGGAGCAGCATTCAAAGGAATGCTATTTACCTCCCCTCTTCTCCCCTCTGCCACTTTCCTAAAATGCTCTCACTCAGCCAGTCCGTGGCATCCCAAGATGCATCTGTGGTCAGCATGCAATGAGTTGATAAAAAAAAGCTAATACAACAGAGGATGCTGTTTCATTTAACTATGTCTAGTATCTAGTAATGACTGTCTGAGTTGTACAATGGTTTTTGGCTAACATGGTTTGGGCAGTCTCATCAGAGCGATAAGACTTGTTTCGGTGGGGCACTGTGGGGGTGAGTCATATTGTGACCCTCATTCATCAGAGCCATGACCACAGAGAAAAAACCCTTTCACTGCTTTATTAAGGTCAACAATAAAAAGAGGATCAGGAAATTGGCTCATGCCGCTGTATTACATTTAGGGTGAAAAGACATGACAGCTAGACTGAATAGCTTCTTAATACCGTATCTATTTGGACAAAGCAGCCTAGTCTGAGTACAGAATATCCACGTTGCGTGTTATTGAAGAGCTGCTTTATGTTGTTATATTGCATTTGACTATAATAGCGCGTTCAGTTACTTATCTCCCGTCCCTCTGTTGAAATCCCTCAAATAGGGCCAGCATGACAGCTTCGAAATGAGAGAAACTACTTCCAAGAGATTGGCCTCTGAGCTATTGCACAGCAGCAACAACAGCAAGTGCCTCTGGTGCCCTTGGAAGACGCATGAGTCATAAAGGACAGGACAGACAGTAATGTACAAGACACAGCGCCACCTCCAAGGCGTACACGCAATTACAATCAATGTCTTACTACTGCATCCATGTCAGAAAACATCCTTTGTTGAGTTTGTGTGGCCATACTAACTTGATTAGCCTAGTAGAAACGAATGACATCAGTACATGTGGGTATGGGCGGTCTTTTTTAGTGTACAGATCATAACATCCCATACCCTTAACATTGATTATAAACAGTGTATTTAATGTCTGGCTCTTGACCTCCCTCTGCCCTGATGTGACTCGGTAGGAGGAGATTTGGTTGGATGAATCCCACACTAGCCAATGACATTCCTCTGTTGTTTTACTACCAACGTCATTGTTGATCCTTGTTGATCATTTACTAAGGATGAATGATAGTAAACAGTGAAACCTGGTATGTGGATGATAGTGTCCCTCCCTTCCGAAGAGCAAGGCGGTAGTAAACATTATAGCTGCTAGACCAATGGCAGCTCCAGCCCGACTTGTACTAGAATGGAACCCCTCTTCTGGTCTCGGCTCGACTAGACCCTGATTGAGGAGGGATGCCGAGTGATAAGAAAAGATATACCTTTCCCACACCTGTTTCACCCCCACCCCCCCTCTTTGGAATGAATGGCCAGTGTCGAGCTCCGGTGATTCTCCATTACTGCCCGGTAGAAGGTGTGTGTGGCTCTCATGGCCGCCTGACGAGATTAGCCTCTGATACAAACATCCTTGTTTGTCACCATGGCAACCAAGTCTTGCCGCCTGCCGTGGGTTGTCATGCCGCCTCTTCCTCCCTCACCCCTCCCTCTTCCTCCCTTGTGAGCGCTGTAGATGAACACAGGCAGTTCCTTGTTACAAGCCACAGCGTGCTCCATCTAGTTATCTCCCCAATCTGTCAAATGAGCCTCTCCACCCTCTTCCAGTCCATTGTCTTTCAGGGTGCTGCGTTTACATTACACCCCCAGTCATGGCTCTTCAATTTTTCTCTCTTGCGCCTGAAAGATGAAATTGCCCGCGAGCTAAGCGCGTGTCAATTGCTATAATAATAACATAGCAAAATAAGCCCATAGCTCTGCATCTGCAGAATGAAAATGTAAAAAAGTGAAAAATAGCGACATCTTGCTTAGTTTCATATTTTGTTTGATTGGTCTCCCCTCCCTCCATCAATGGAACAGTCTGACGGATTTGGGATCCCCTGAAGGACAATACAAATGAGTAGGCATGCTTACGGAACGGCACATCCCACTGGGCACACACCGGTTGAACCAACGTGGAATAGACGTTGAATTGACGTCAGTGTCCAGTGGGATGTATCTTCACGAGAGAGAGAGAGAGAGAGAGAGCCAGGCTTCTCCAGAGCCAGACAGAGGAAGCCTCCCCAAAACATGTCCACCCAGTCAGACAGAAAACAACACTTATTACCACAGCGCCAAGAGGGCAACTCGCCCCATTGGGGATAATAGCCATGCATCTGGTTAAATTGGCTAAACTGTAGTACTAGCTCTGTGTCTAGTCTGAAGTCTGGAGTGTAGTAACAGATAATATTCCTCTCTATTAAACCTTGTGACTTTTGTATTGCACAGCTTGAAGCATAAGATGTAACATTTTCTATTGAATAAATGTAGAGAATGTAGAACATTTGCATATTTGGCCATTGTTATCACATTTGGCAGCATCAATAGCGGCCATTTTCTCCTCTCTTCAGTGGGTGGTGGCTGGAGAGTCCATATTGTTGCTGGTGGGGAAATCTCAGAGCATACATTTGCCGTTCCTTATCTCCTAAATGAACTCATTACCTTGACACCCTGCCTTCCATCCCCTGCACAGATTGGCCTTGAATGTGTAATGGAACATGGCTGTCCCCTCCCATATGTACGGTGATAGATTCCCAGCCCAGGTTCTAACTCTCGCCACTGCTCTCGCCATTGATTTTGACCTCACTCTACAGTCAGATGAATACTCTTGAGGAGAAAGAAAATGAAGGAAGATAAGATCTGGGGCAAAAAAATATAACTCCCTCCTACAGTATATAGACTTCCTGTGGCCATGGCCCCTCTGAACTGAAGGTATATCAAACCCCGAGCAAGGCTCTGCTAGCCGTCGCTTTGCCTCCTACAATACCACCAAAGCAATCTCAACAAATAGCTGTTTGCTCAGCGCACAGAGGACCCCACTCAGGGGGTTTGTCGTCATTGTTCCACCACTACAAATGTGAGGCAGCCGTCGATAACAAACAGTTGTGGGCGTAAATTGGGTGTGCAATTTCCCCCTGGCTTGCGGTTTGATTGATTGTAATGGGCAGTGAGATGAGAATGGGAGTGTGTGTCCAGGCCAGGAGGTGGGAAGGCTTTTAGATAGATCTCAGCTGGGTCTCGTCTGACCTTGTCCATCTGCTAGGTCTCCCCAGCATGGGGCCAACACCTAGCAACACCTAGCACAACCAACAGCAAATGACTGCTACAAGATGGACTATATGGATGGGCAACAACTGTCTTCTGGGGCGTGGAGCATGCGTAACACCCATTTCCTTCCCCTGTTGATAACCTATACTCTTCCCATTTGCTACTGGGAACCAAGAACCTTAGGTGCCAAACCATTCTATTCACGCCAATGACTTTCTTTTCCTGGAGGTTTATTTTAATTGCGTACTTTATGCAAATTGGTGCAGGATGACATAGATCTCACCTGAGACATGGTGGATGATAGCAGAGATATGATAACGGCAGATTTCCTCCTGTTTTCATCTCATGAACATACTCGGTCACTAAGAAACATTGATTATGCATGCGTTGTGCATTGTACAACAAACGTTGAGGCTGCTGGCATTAATGACAATTATGCTAATGTAGGAAACAATCAAGGCATTTCACCCCAGTCCAGATGCATGTGGAACATGCAGCATTGTTTCAGATGTTGCTCAGTAAATGATTTATCAGCTTCCTTCCATGGAGTGTAAAATGGGTTAAACTAATCAACCTTGCACACACCACTGCAGCAGTGCTTTCAAGAGGTGTATGCTAAAACTAGCTAATACTATGCTAGTACAGTAATACATTGAATTATTCAAACGGCTTTGTTAACTCCAACAAGTGAATCTTAGATCATTTTTTCAGCTTCTGTCAGCTTTCCTTTATATGGTCTTTGTGTGCTCTTTGTAAGATAAAAAAATATTCACCTGTTAATATTATCTTTGCGGAAATCAGATTCATACAGTACCTTACTATTTTATGACAAGATATTTGAGTTGAACCCTTTCATAATTAATTTAGCGTTCAATGCAAAAAGAGCATTTCCGAGCATTTGATGTTATTTGAAAGAGCATTTATTCCAGTCTCTTGCTGACTAATTCCGTTTGACTCATGTCTACTGTCTTCTTGTCTTGTCTGACACCTGACAGCACAGAACACTCTGATTAGTTAGCGTGCCCCACCCTAGAGCAGCACAGAACACACTGATTGGTTAGCGTGCCCCACCCTAGGACAGCACAGAACACACTGATTGGTTAGTGTGCCCAACCCTAGGGCAGCACAGCACACTCTGATTGGTTAGTGTGTCCCACCCTAGAGCAGCACAGCTCACTCTGATTGGTTAGTGTGCCCCACGCTAGGGCAGCACAGAAACCGAAGGAGCCAATGGAGAAGGATTGGACTTGTTCACCTCCAAGCCATTCTGCTTAGCCCACTGTTGGCTATGCTGTGGTCTGTTCACCTTAATTTAAGGATCATAAATCGATCCATAGAAATAGTCTTGCCTTGAGAGAAAACAGACTGCTCTGGTGATCAATCATATGTCGAAATGGTCTTCTCATGTTCCTCATCAGCATCAGTGTTGTTGCATCAATGTCATTCATGATTTCCTTACATTCTGTCAATATATAAAAAAAAATGTTTTATTGAATAGGCATTTTGTGTTACCCCTTTACACACATGGGAATTGGCCTGTGTGGATAGGGCTACATTGAAGAAGTATAAAAAGCATATGCATAACCATGGTAGCAATTGAAAGGAAACAGTTTGGAGACAATGGGGAGGTTATTAGACAAAAGGGGACCAAAGGTCAATCAAAACATCACGCTGTTTTATGTGCATTTGACATTTACTGTACTTTTCACAGCATTTGTTGATAATGAAACCTGAAAATACTCTGGGTACATTCAGTAACACGATACGAATGTGTTGTAGGTGCAACACAATGTAAGACAAAAGAATGACAAAGGTTTGAATGTCTCCAAGTGGCCACAAACCTCTCCGACGTGTGCAGAGTTACTAAGTCATTTCAATGCTCTTTATGACCCAAAGAAGAGTCTTGAACTATAAGGTGTTTTTATTTAGCTCTCCTAGTTACGCCATTTAGGAACTACAGCAAGCACACGTGTAGTTGTTTTGTTTGGAACACAGCCCTGCATCTCCGTCATCACACAAGAAACGGTCCACTATAAATCGCAATCTGGGTCAGGTGGGTCAGGTCAGCTTGTTCTATTGCCAACATGACTAGCTAAGTTATGAAATATGATCTTACAGTGTTAGGTTTTCACAAGGCAATGAGGAGAAACAGAGCGTCATTTCTGTGCGCATAGAAAGGAGTCATGTGCGCATTCAGGTGCGTGCCGCAAATTCACTTCACAATTAACAAACATATGCTCATTCTGTTCAGAACAGCCCAGGGTATGACGACATGTCATCTTGTAACTGTACATCAAACATAGTGAACATAAGTGATGAAACTGTATTTGACATGAGTTTTATGATTTGGAAATGTGAAGTGCACATTTGGACTCACAGGTGTTTGGCTTGCTTGTATGACATTAAAAGCAGTACTTATTATAATGTAGTATTTATTATAATCCTCAACGTCTCATCTTTCAAAATATATACATGGAGTCCTCTTAATTTACAGAATTTCCCTCACTCGGACAACAAAAAATGTGCAAAAGTTGCCTGATTTGCGGGAGGCGTGGTTCACCTTCAGAACATCTGTCAGTCAAAACCCAGACAGAGCTCTGAATCGCAGAGCCAGAACTCTGACATTATGTTCGAATTTAGGCACTTATTAGTTCCCAAATATTCAATTTTCAACCTGTATATGGGTACGAGTGTAAAGGGCTACCGCACTAGAATAGATGTACAAGTATTTACCCACGTTGTACTCACAAAAGAACTGCAGACAAATAAAAAACACCAGATATTCTTGAAAATGAAAGAGCAGGAACTTGTCCGCCTGCCAGCAGTAGCCACTAAACACCATGGGTCCTAGCTACATAGAGGGTTTTTAAAACTGTTTCTATTTAGTGGCCGGCAGGAGGCAAGGACTGCCTCAATGTCAGAGTTCTCACCAACCGTGCTTAGTCCCTCAGGCCCTCAGGGGCCCCACTCACATATTCCAAGAATCTTCCATTAATAACCTGGCAACCCAGCCTCCCCATGCGGCCACCCAACCCTGCTAAGAACCCCCAGAGGGCAGTGGGGTACAACCAAGCACAGACAGTCACGACCCTCCAGACGGTGAATACACACGGCTGTGTTTGTGCAGCATTCACAGACCTGTACAGCAGGCGGATAAAACAAGGAAGGTCCGTGGATCTGCACCAGTCACTCCAGCTTTGTGAATTCAGAAAGGCATCCAGGCCATTAACACACATGGGTTCATTGCTAGAAGGTGTATGTGAATGACTGTAATGGATTAGAGGCTCTTAAAGACGTGAGGTTCATTTGCACATTAGTATTCCCACCCATAGAGGCTGGAGTCGTTCACTCTTTCGGATAACAGAGTGGTTCATTTGCCTTTTCAGATGATGGAGAGATGGCTGCAGTGAGGTTCACTGCCTCTAGATACTGCTGCAACCTGAAATGTGACGGCCCCTTTTGATGAATCAGTGGCCACCAACAGACTGACTCTCGTGACATCTGCATCTGTTCATATATGAATATTCAATTATGCCATTATTGGAACATGGATAAAGGAGATTGGAACTGAGCTCAAATGTTGTGGAAGGCAGGAGCTATTTCGGGAGAAAGATGGAAGAGTGGAGTGTGTATGCTACATTTGAGTGGCGCTGAATGGCGTTTCTGTGAGCTACAATGAAGCCGTACTAACCCTGAACTAGCACCCCATTTCACCAGCCGTCCGCAACTCACGCGGGGCACCAAGACCTTACACCTGTGGCGATGCCTCTGCCAAGCTTCTACACCCTCATGAAAAAATACTACTGCATTACTACTCATCACTACTTCACAAGAGCTACACAAAACCTGCTAGTTTTGCTACTTGATTACTATTGTGATGTCTAGTACACCAGTCATCATTTTTGTAGTAATGAGTGATACATTGGTACGTTTCACTACTGGTGAACACTACATATTTACAATTCAAATCACTAGATTTGACACCAGTGGCTTGCGAAATGATTCCCCCCCTTGGCATTTTTCCTATTTTGTTGCCTTACAACCTGGAATTAAATAGATTTTTTAAGGGTTTGTATCATTTGATTTACACAACATGCCTAACACACATTTTTGTGTGTGTAACAAACAAGAAATAAGAACAAAAAAACAGAAAAAAAACAAAAACATAACTATTCAACCCCCCAAAATCAATACTTTGCAGAGCCACCTTTTGCAGCAATTACAGCTGCAAGTCTCTTGGGTTATGTCTCTCTAAGCTTGGCACATCAAGCCACTTGGATATTTGCCCATTCTTCAAGGCAAAACTGCTCCAGTTCCTTCAAGTTGGATGGGTTCCGCTGGTGTACAGAAATCTTTAAGTCATACCACAGATTCTCAATTGGATTGAGATCTGGGCTTTGACAAGGCTATTCGAAGACATTTAAATGTTTGTCCCTTAAACCACTCAAGTGTTGCTTTAGCAGTATGCGTATGGTCATTGTCCTGCTGGAAAGTGAATCTCTGAATTTCCCTGTATTTAGCGCCATCCATCATTCCTTCAATTCTGACCAGTTTGCCAGTCCCTGCCGATGAAAAACATCCCCACCACATGAAGCTGCCACCACCATGCTTCACTGTGGTGATGGTGTTCTCAGGGTGATGAGAAGTGTTGAGATTGTGCCAGACATAACATTTTCCTTGATGGCCAAAAAGCACAATTTAGTCTCATCTGACCAGAGTATCTTCTTCCATATGTTTGGGGAGTCTCCCACATGCCTTTTGGCGAACACCAAATGTGTTTGCTTCTTTTTTCTTTAAGCAATGGCTTTTTTCTGGACAGTCTTCCGTAAAGCCCACCTCTGTGGAGTGTACAGTTTAAAGCAGTCCTATGGACAGATACACCAATCTCCGCTGTGGAGCTTTGCAGCTCCTTCAGGGTTATCTTTGGTCTCTTTATTGTCTCTCTGATTAATTCCCTCCTTGCCTGGTCTGTGAGATTTGGTTGGCAGCTCTCCCTTGGCAGGTTTGTTGTGGTGCCATATTCTTTCCATTTTTGAATAATGGATTTAATGGTGCTCCGTGGGATGTTCAAAGTTTCTGCTATTTTTTTAACCCAACCCTGACCTTTTTGGAGAGCTCCTTGGTCTTCATGGTGCCGCTTGCTTGGTGGTGCCCCTTGCTTAGTGGTGTTGCAGACTCTGGGGCCTTTCAGAACAGGTGTATATATACTGAGATCATGTGACAGATTATGTGACAGTTAGATTGCACACAGGTGGACTTTATTTAACTAATTATGTGACTTCTGAAGGTAACTGGTTGCACCAGATCTTATTTAGGGGCTTCATAGCAAAGGGGGTGAATACATATGCACGCACCACTTTTACATTTTCTGTTCTTTAGAATTTTTGGGACTATTTTTTGTATGTCCATTACATGAAATCCAAATAAAAACCATTTAAATTACAGGTTGTAATGCAACAAAATAGGAAAAACGCCAAGGGGGATGAATCATTTTGCAAGGCACTTGACTACTGTGTAACTACTGAGATTTTTGGAATCTACATCTTAAAACCTACACGTTCCCTACGGAATTACTACGTAATGCCTACACATTACTGCTGTATGTCTACTTAATCCCTGTTGAATTACTACTGCCATTTGTGTGTGTAGTGTTGTCACTACTGAAGTAAGTGGAATGTGTATGTTTATCAATATGAACATACTGCATATTTCCATTCAATCACACATAGAGTACTTATTAGCTAGCATGACGAAAACAGAGGCTACATAGCTACATTTCTCTCTCATCGTCACTCAATGCATAGGTTTACCTCCACTGTATTCACATCCTACCATACCCTTGTCTGTACATTATGCCTTGAATCTATTCTTCCTTGCCCAGAAACCTGCTCATTTTACACTACGTTCCGAACATACAAGACGACCAGTTCTTATAGCCTTTAGCCGTAACCTTATCCTACTCCTCCTCTGTTCCTCTGGTGATGAAGAGGTTAATCCAGGACCTGCAGTGCCTAGCTCCACTCCCATTTCCCAGGCGCTCTCATTGTTTGACATATGTAACTGTAAAATCCTTGGTTTCATGCATGTTAACATTAGAAGCATCCTCCCTAAGTTTGTTTTATTCACTGCTTTAGCACACTCTGCCATCCCGGATGTCCTAGCCGTGTCTGAATCCTGGCTTAGGAAGACCACCAAAAACCCTGACATTTCCATCCCTTACTATAACATTTTCCGACAAGAGAGAACTGCCAAAGGTGGCAGAGTTGCAATCTACTGCAGAGATAGCCTGCAGAGTTTTGTCTTAGTATCCAGGTCTGTGCCCAAACATTTACATTACATTTAAGTCATTTAGCAGACGCTCTTATCCAGAGCGACTTACAAATTGGTGCATTCACCTTATGACATCCAGTGGAACAGTCACTTTACAATAGCACATCTAAATCTTAAAGGGGGGAGAGGGAATACTTATCCTATCCTAGGTATTCCTTAAAGAGGTGGGGTTTCAGGTGTCTCCGGAAGGTGGTGATTGACTCCGCTGTCCTGGCGTCGTGAGGGAGTTTGTTCCACCATTGGGGGGCCAGAGCAGCGAACAGTTTTGACTGGGCTGAGCGGGAGCTGTACTTCCTCAGTGGTAGGGAGGCGAGCAGGCCAGAGGTGGATGAACGCAGTGCCCTTGTTTGGGTGTAGGGCCTGATCAGAGCCTGGAGGTACTGAGGTGCCGTTCCCCTCACAGCTCCGTAGGCAAGCACCATGGTCTTGTAGCGGATGCGAGCTTCAACTGGAAGCCAGTGGAGAGAACGGAGGAGCGGGGTGACGTGAGAGAACAATTTGAGCTTCTACTTTTAAAAATCCACCTTTCCAGAAACAAGTCTCCAACCGTTGCCGCTTGCTATAGACCACCTTCTGCCCCCAGCTGTGCTCTGGACACCATATGTGAATTGATTGCTCCCCATCTATCTTCAGAGCTTGTGCTGTTGCGTGACCTAAACAGGGACATGCTTAACACCCCGGCCATCCTACAATCTAAGCTTGATGCCCTCAATCTCACACAAATGATCAAGGAACCTACCAGGTACAACCCCAAATCCGTAAACACGGGCACCCTCATAGATATCATCCTGACCAACCTGCCCTCCAAATACATCTCCGCTGTCTTCAACCAGGATCTCAGCGATCACTGCCTCATTGCCTGCATCCGTAATGGGTCTGCGGTCAAACGACCACCCCTCATCACTGTCAAACGCTCCCTTAAACACTTCATTCAGCAAGCAGGCCTTTTTAATCGACCTGGCCTGGGTATCCTGAAAGGATATTGACCTCATTCCGTCAGTAGAGGATGCCTGCTTATTCTTTAAAAGTGCTTTCCTCACCATATTAAATAAGCATGCCACATTCAATTGAACCAGGAACAGATATAGCCCTTGGTTCACTCCAGACCTGACTGCCCTTGACCAGCACAAAAACATCCTGTGGCGTACTGCATTAGCATTGAATAGCCCTCGCGATATGCAACTTTTCAGGGAAGTTAGGAACCAATATACACAGGCAGTTAGGAAAGCAAAGGCTAGCTTTATCAAACATACATTTTCATCCTGTAGCACAAACTCCCAAATATTCTGGGACACTGTGAAGTCCATGGAGAATAAGAGCACCTCCTCCCATCTGCCCACTGCACTGTGGCTATGAAACACTGTCATCAACGATAAATCCACAACAAGCTTTCCACCTGGCTACTCCTACCCTGTTCAACAGCTCTGCACCCTCCACAGCAACTTGCCCAAGCCTCCCCCATTTCTCCTTCACCCAAATCCAAATAGCTGGTGTTCTGAATGAGCTGCAAAATCTGGACCCCTACAAATCAGCAGGGCTAGACAATCTGGTGCCTCTCTTTCTAAAATGATCAGCCGAAATTGTTGCAACCCCTATTACTACTCTGTTCAACCTCTCTTTGTATCGTCTGAGATCCCCAAAGATTGGAAAGCTGCCGTGGTCATCCCCCTCTTCAAAGGCGGAGACACTCTAGACCCAAACGGCCACAGACCTATATCTATCCTACCCTGCCTTTCTAAGGTTAACAAACAGATCACCGACCATCTTGAATCCCACGCTCAAGGTCCTAATCGATTTCATAACCGCCATCGATAAGAGACAATACCGAGCAGCTGTATTCATCGACCTGGCCAAGGCTTTTGACTCTGTCAATCACCACATTCTTATCGGCAGACTCAACAGCCTTTGTTTCTCAAATGACTGCCTTGACTGGTTCACCAACTACTTCTCTGACAGAGTTCAGTGTGTCAAATCGGAGGGCCTGTTGTCCGGACCTCTGGCCGTCTCTATGGGGGTGCCACAGGGTTCAATTCTCGGGCTGACTCTTTTCTCTGTATACATCAATGAGGTCGCTCTTGCTGCTGGTGATTCTCTGATCTACCTCTACGCAGACGACTACTTCTGGCCTTTCTTTGGACACAGTGTTAACAAACCTCCAGACGAGCTTCAATGACATACAATTCTCCTTCAGTGGCCTCCAACTGCTCTTAAATGCAATTCAAACTAAATGCATGCTCTTCAACCGATCGCTGCCCACACCTGCCCGCCTGTCCAGCATCACTAATCTGGACGGTTATCACTTAGAATATGTGGACAACTACAAATACCTAGGTGTCTGGTTAGACTGTACACTCTCCTTCCAGACTCACATTATTCATCTCCAACCCAAAATGAAATCTAGAATCGGCTTCCTATTTTGCAACAAAGCATCCTTCACTCATGCTGCCAAACATACCCTCATAAAACTGACTATCCTACTGACCCTTGACTTCGGCGATGTTATGTACAAAATAGCCTCCATCACTCTACTCAGCAAATTGGATGCAGTCTATCACAGTGCCATCCGTTTTGTCACTAAAGCCCCATATACTACCCACCACTGCGACCTGTATGCTCTCGTTGGCTGGCCCTCGCTACATATTCATCGTCAAACCCACTGGCTCATGGTCATCTATTAATCTTTGCTAGGTAAAGCCTCACCTTATCTCAGCTCACTGGTGACCATAGCAGCACCCACCCGTAGCACGCACTTCAGCAGGTATATTTCACTGGTCACTCCCAAAGCCAATTCCTCCTTTGGACACTTTTCTTTCCAGTTCTCTGCTGCTAATGACTGGAACAATCTGCAAAAATCACTGAAGCTGGAGACTCATATCTCCCTCACTAACTTTAAGCATCAGCTGTCAGAGCAGCTCACAGATCACTGCACCTGTACATAGCCCATCTGTAAATAGCCCATCCAACTACCTCATCCCCATACTGTTATTTATTTATTTATCTTGTTCATTTGCACCCCAGTATCTCTACTTGCACACTCATCTTTTGCACATTATCACTCCAGTGTTTAATTGCTATATTGTAATCGTTTCTCCACAATGGCCTATTTATTGCCTTATCTCCCCTTATCATACCTCATTGGCACATACTGTATATATACCTTTTCTATTGTATTATTGACTGTACTTTTGTTTATTCCATGTGTAACTCTGTGTTGTTGTTTGTGTCGCACTGCTTTGCTTTATCTTGGCCAGGTCACAGTTGTATGTTATGCAGGTGAAGGAGGACCCAAACGCGACTTAACAGAAACAGAGTTTATTAATGCTCAAAACCGAATAACTGAAATCCTCTAGATAGTAGAGGGGAAAACAACTGGAGAAGCGGCCACAGACTGCAGGTCGCTTCGGGTAGGCGCAGGCCGTAGTCAACTGAGACACCTGCTCACACGCAGCGTCTGAAGAAGGCACAAAACACGACAGGACAGGGTGATACACAATCACGGCAAAAAACACGACAGGACAGGGCGAAACGCAATTACAGCATGGAATACAAAACAAGGAACCGATGGAACAGGAACGGATCACAAAGGAATAAATAGGGAATCTCATCAGGGGAAAGGATCGGGAACAGGTGTGGGAAGACTAAATGATGATTAGGGGGAATAGGAACAGCTGGGAGCAGGAACGGAACGACAGAGAGAAGAGAGAGCGAGAGAGTGAGAGAGGGAGGGGGAGAGAGAGGGATAGGAGGGAAAGAACCAAATAAGACCAGCAGAGGGAAACGAATAGCATGGGGAGCACAGGGACAAGACATGATAATAAATGACAAACATGACAGTACCCCCACTCACCGAGCGCCTCCTGGCGCTCTCGAGGAGGAACACTGGCAGCAACGGAGGAAATCATAGATCAAACGGTCCAGCACGTCCCGAGAAAGAACCCAACTCCTCTCCTCAGGACCGTAACGAAAAACGATAAAAAGGGAAACTAGGGTACTACTCTAAAAAAAATGAGAACTAGGGACAGACTGAGACACAGCAAGGGCAGGGACAAGAACAGGAGAGATGCGATGGCAGGGAACAGACTGAGACCCAGCAAGACCAGGAGCAGAAGCAGAAAAAAATTACCAGACTTCTTCTGCGCGCAGTCTGAACACGCAGCCACGAAACGGCGCGTGTCACGCTCCTGAGTCGGCCACCAAAAGCGCTGGCGAATAGACGCAAGAGTGCCTCGAACACCGGGATGACCAGCTAACTTGGCAGAGTGAGCCCACTGAAGAACAGCCAGACGAGTGGAAACAGGAACGAAAAGGAGGTTACTAGGACAAGCGCGCGGCGACGCAGTGTGCGTGAGTGCTTGCTTAACCTGTCTTTCAATTCCCCAGACTGTCAACCCGACAACACGCCCATAAGGAAGAATCCCTCGAGATCAGTAGAAGCCACAGAAGAACTAAACAGACGGGATAAGGCATCAGGCTTGGTGTTCTTGCTACCCGGACGGTAAGAAATCACAAACTCGAAACGAGCGAAAAACAACGCCCAACGAGCTTGACGGGCATTAAGTCGTTTGGCAGAACGGATGTACTCAAGGTTCTTATGGTCTGTCCAAACGACAAAAGGAACGGTCGCCCCCTCCAACCACTGTCGCCATTCGCCTAGGGCTAAGCGGATGGCGAGCAGTTCACGGTTACCCACATCATAGTTGCGCTCAGATGGCGACAGGCGATGAGAAAAATAAGCGCAAGGATGAACCTTATCGTCAGACTGGAAGCGCTGGGATAGAATGGCTCCCACGCCTACCTCTGAAGCGTCAACCTCGACAATGAATTGTCTAGTGACGTCAGGAGTAACGAGGATAGGAGCGGACGTAAAACGTTCTTTTAGAAGATCAAAAGCTCCCTGGGCGGAACCGGACCACTTAAAACACGTCTTGACAGAAGTAAGAGCTGTGAGAGGGGCAGCAACTTGACCGAAATTACGAATGAAACGCCGATAGAAATTAGCGAAACCTAAAAAGCGCTGCAACTCGACACGTGACCTTGGAACGGGCCAATCACTGACAGCTTGGACCTTAGCGGAATCCATCTGAATGCCTTCAGCGGAAATAACGGAACCGAGAAAAGTAACGGAGGAGACATGAAAAGAGCACTTCTCAGCCTTTACGTAGAGACAATTCTCTAAAAGGCGCTGTAGAACACGTCGAACGTGCTGAACATGAATCTCGAGTGACGGAGAAAAAATCAGGATATCGTCAAGATAGACAAAAACAAAAATGTTCAGCATGTCTCTCAGAACATCATTAACTAATGCCTGAAAAACAGCTGGCGCATTGGCGAGACCGAACGGCAGAACCCGGTACTCAAAATGCCCTAACGGAGTGTTAAACGCCGTTTTCCACTCGTCCCCCTCTCTGATGCGCACGAGATGGTAAGCGTTACGAAGGTCCAACTTAGTAAAGCACCTGGCTCCCTGCAGAATCTCGAAGGCTGATGACATAAGGGGAAGCGGATAACGATTCTTAACCGTTATGTCATTCAGCCTCGATATCCACGCAGGGGCGCAGAGTACCGTCCTTCTTCTTAACAAAAAGAACCCCGCCCCGGCCGGAGAAGAAGAAGGCACTATGGTACCGGCGTCAAGAGACACAGACAAATAATCCTCGAGAGCCTTACGTTCGGGAGCCGACAGAGAGTATAGTCTACCTCGAGGAGGCGTGGTCCCTGGAAGGAGATCAATACTACAATCATACGACCGGTGAGGAGGAAGGGAGTTGGCTCGGGACCGACTGAAGACCGTGCGCAGATCATGATATTCCTCCGGCACTCCTGTCAAATCGCCAGGTTCCTCCTGAGAAGTAGGGAGAGAAGAAACGGGAGGGATGGCAGACATTAAACACTTCACATGACAAGAAACGTTCCAGGATAGGATAGAATTACTAGACCAATTAATAGAAGGATTATGACATACTAGCCAGGGATGACCCAAAACAACAGGTGTAAACGGTGAACGGAAAATCAAAAAGAAATAGTCTCACTGTGGTTACCAGATACTGTGAGAGTTAAAGGTAGTGTCTCAAATTTGATACTGGGAAGATGACTACCATCTAAGGCAAACATGGGCGTAGGCTTGTCTAATGGTCTGAAAGGAATGTTATGTTTCCGAACCCATGCTTCGTCCATGAAACAACCCTCAGCCCCAGAGTCAATCAAGGCACTGCATGTAGCACCCGAACCGGTCCAGCGTAGATGGACCGACATAGTAGTACAAGATCTAGATGAAGGGACCTGAGTAGTAGCGCTCACCAGTAGCCCTCCGCTTACTGATGGGCTCTGGCCTCTTACTGGACATGAAATAACAAAATGTCCAGCAACTCCGCAATAGAGGCACAGGCGGTTGGTGATCCTCTGTTCCCTCTCCTTATTCGAGATGCGAATCCCTCCCAGCTGCATGGGCTCAGTCTCAAAGCCAGAGGAGGGAGATGGTTGCGATGCGGAGCAGGGAAACACCGTTGATGCGAGCTCTCTTCCACGAGCCCGGTGACGAAGATCTACCCGTCGTTCTATGCGGATGGCGAGAGCAATCAAAGAGTCCACATCTGAAGGAACCTCCCGGGAAAGAATCTCATCCTTAACCGCTGCGTGGAGTCCCTCCAGAAAACGAGCGAGCAGCGCCGGCTCGTTCCACTCACTAGAGGCAGCAAGAGTGCGAAACTCAATGGAATAATCCGTTATGGACCGTTCACCTTGGCATAAGGAAGCCAGGGCCCTAGAAGCCTCCTCACCAAAAACTGAACGGTCAAAAACCCGAATCATCTCCTCTTTAAAGTTCTGGAATCTGTTAGAGCAATCAGCCCTTGCCTCCCAGATAGCTGTGCCCCATTCTCGAGCCCGGCCAGTAAGGAGTGAAATGACGTAAGCAACCCGAGCTCTCTCTAGAGTATGTGTGGGGTTGGAGAGAGAACACAATCTCACACTGCGTGAGAAAGGAGCGGCACTCAGTGGGCTGCCCGGAGTAGCAAGGTGGGTTATTAACCCTGGGTTCTGGAGGCTCGGCAGGCCAGGGAGTAACAGGTGGCACGAGACGTAGACTCTGGAACTGTCCAGAGAGGTCGGAAACCTGAGCGGCCAGGTTCTCCACGGCATGGCGAGCAGCAGACAATTCCTGCTCGTGTCTGCCGAGCATGGCTCCTTGGATCTTGACGGCAGTGTAAACAGCGTCTGAAGTCGCTGGGTCCATTCTTTGATCGGTTCCTTCTGTTATGCAGGTGAAGGAGGACCCAAACGCGACTTAACAGAAACAGAGTTTATTAATGCTCAAAACCGAATAACTGAAATCCTCTAGATAGTAGAGGGGAAAACAACTGGAGAAGCGGCCACAGACTGCAGGTCGCTTCGGGTAGGCGCAGGCCGTAGTCAACTGAGACACCTGCTCACACGCAGCGTCTGAAGAAGGCACAAAACACGACAGGACAGGGTGATACACAATCACGGCAAAAAACACGACAGGACAGGGCGAAACGCAATTACAGCATGGAATACAAAACAAGGAACCGATGGAACAGGAACGGATCACAAAGGAATAAATAGGGAATCTCATCAGGGGAAAGGATCGGGAACAGGTGTGGGAAGACTAAATGATGATTAGGGGAATAGGAACAGCTGGGAGCAGGAACGGAACGACAGAGAGAAGAGAGAGCGAGAGAGTGAGAGAGGGAGGGGGAGAGAGAGGGATAGGAGGGAAAGAACCAAATAAGACCAGCAGAGGGAAACGAATAGCATGGGGAGCACAGGGACAAGACATGATAATAAATGACAAACATGACATTGTAAATGAGAACTTGTTCTCAAATAGCCTACCTGGTTAAATAAAGGTGAAATAAAAACGAAAATAAAATATCAATGTGGCTAGCAAACAGCTCGGCTAAACACGAGCGTTTTGGATAGCAATCTTTTTTAATATGGTAAAAAAGTTATATAAAAAGCTAAACAACGACATGAAGGTATTCCTAAAACATAAAGGAAAGTTCAAACTTATAGATGGTGCCAGCATAAAGGCTATGAAAGAGGATGACAAAGGATGGATGATGATTGCATTGTCAAAAACAGTAGCTAGCTGACAACAACCAACTACTTCCTATTTTGTCTTCTTCTGTGGTCATGAAAAGCCAGTGTAGTCTGGCTTCAGTGTTGAGTAGTACAAGTCTCAACCTGATTATTACTGGAATCTACTGTTTTATTACTGAACACTACATAATAATAATAATATATGCCATTTAGCAGACGCTTTTATCCAAAGCGACTTACAGTCATGTGTGCATACATTCTATGTATGGGTGGTCCCGGGGGATCGAACCCACTACCCTGGCATAACTCTTCTTGTGTATCTTGAGTTGTGCATAAGATACATCTTCACGACACAATCCCTACAAGTCTCTACATCATCACTACTGCTCGAATAGGTTTTGTTAATATTTTTTTCATGGGGGCATTAAGATGCCCTGTAACTGTCAGTTTGTCCTTAGTAAACTGGTGTTTGCTCTTGTCTCGGGGCAATGTCATTGAGTCAACATATTTATACATTTTTGGGGGGCAGTGGGGGGGGGGGTGATTTGTGAAATGCGGAATCACCTGTGGATGAAATGGTGTAAAATCCTCATGAATAATTCACCATTGACTGGTCAAACAGGAAGGAAACTTTGATGGGACGTTCAGATTTGATCATATGTTATCCTCAAGCTAACGGTGTTGTTGAACTGTATTTGGACATGCTAAACTCAGAGCTCACTGTTGTGATGTATGTGGTATTGGCAATGGAGGTTAGCAAAGTGGTTTGCTTTGTTCCCAGAATTAGACAGAAAAATCCCCTTCTCTCCTGTCATCCACTGTTGCAAAGTGGTGGCTCTTGATTGACCCCTGCCTGCGCGGGGTGTCGGAACAGTAAACACACTCAGCAGCCAACTCCATCTCATGCCACAGATCACAATACACTGAGTGGCTCTCTGTTTACTATTCATCCACTTGCTATCACTTCCTTGTTTGCCTCTAGTTCTCCCCCCTCTCTCTCTGTCTCTCTCCCTCCTTATCTCCATCTCTTTCGCTCTATATATCTTTTTCACACTCTCAATACACGCAGGTCTTCACTAGACACACAGCCATAGATAACATTTACCATTCATTAAGCTTGCGGGACATTCACAAAAATGAATGTGTGTGTGTGCGTGGTAGTACATTGTCCTGTCTCTGTTATCTCCATTCATTTCCTGTCCATTATAGTTGCCCCTGGATGCAAAAGTATTGTTTCCTCCCAGCGCCTGGTGTTGGTCTGCATCAACAAACATCCTTTGACTTTGATTTGACAAATTGTTTGTGTTCCAGATGCACTGAGTCCTTTGGCCCCAGGGTACCGTTTGCAGAACAGCGATTTTACCTTTGCCTTGATCAATGACTTTACTTGGCCTCTATTAAAGGAATCAGACCAGGATGTATTTTCATAGGACATCTAACTACTGGAAATCTCCATCAGGGGGTCATCAGGGGGTCAGTTCAATAACTGAGCCTCGTGAATCACACTAATGCTCCCTTAAATCCCTCCGATTTACTCCACATTATTTCACCCCAGTTTGTCAGGTAACGTTATTTGAAGTTGTGCTTGGGCTTCTAAAGCCAGTGAACTAGTGGTTTAAACACTGAGTCAATGCCAAATGTGTCTCATGGATTTCTCACGTGCAGCTAAACAAGCAGAACAACAGATTTTTACCTTGTCAGCTTGGGGATTTGATCTTCCAACCTTTCGGTTAGTCCAATGCTCTAACCACTAGGCTACCTGCTGCCCCATTCATAACTACATTTGACTTACATTAGACAGAGAACAGTGAAATCCCATGTCATCTTGTTAGCTCTCTATAAAAGGCCATAAAAAGTATTGCGTATTTATTTACTCTGTAACTTTTACCATTAAATGTTGAGGAGGAATGATTGGTAAGGTGTGTTAGCTAGTACAGGATTGATGGTTGAAGCTGAGTCTGTATTGGTCCTTCCATGTCAGCCAGATAACACCTCTAGTTCCAAGGTGCTCTCCAAATGTTTCCCCAGATTCCACTTGGGGCCCTGGACCCAGTCCCTGTTCAGCTCAGCTAGCCTGGACACAAGCCCTATCAGGGTCTCATGTGTTAGTTTCACACCACACCAGCACCTCTTCCTCCCTCTCTGCCTGGCTGACAGGCACGTCCTCCACAGGGCAGAACGCCTCCGCGGGGAGGTGACACCGAGGTGTGTGGACTTAATGATGGGGCTGACGTTAACAGAACAGTGCCAACCACATGACTCCTCCAGTGCATCATCTGTTCTCCCTCACACCTCAGCCCCCACACAGTCGCAAACCTACAGTATATATGTGGATGTGTGACTGTGAGACACATGTGCCTTTGACATGTCTGACTAGCATCATCATTGACAGGTATTAAATACCATATTATTATGGTTGTCCATGGAAGGTTTGGCTGACAGAATACTGAACTCTGATCTTGTCTGAATTCTGCAAGTTAAGGATGTGCTGTGCTCTCTGATTATTAAGCATTGCGGGTTAAACACACACACAGAAGGGCAATTTGCTGAGTTCACCAGCTTGCAGTATAGCAGGTTTCAGCAGCAGTCTAGTGGACAGCTCCTCACAGCAACATGCTAAAAGTGAGGTCTCAGAGACCACTTTCTATGCCATGGCCTGTACCTAACATAGCACTGCTATACCATACAGTTATTCTGTTCAGAACAATAGTATGTATACACCATTTTTAAGAGTGTTTCCTTACTTGTCCTGCTATTTTCCAAATACAGTGGGGACATTTTGTTACTCATTAACTTATGAAATGAGGTGTATGGAAAGATGCAGCCGTCCCTGTCCTGTTTGTCCCGAGGCGGCTTCCGTATGTCCCGCCATCAGTCAGGAAGTCAGTGTGTCAGATGTTTTATTCAAGACAGCTGGGTGTATTATTGGCACCTGGCTGGTCCATCTGACCCACATCAAACAGCCCAGACACCCGTTCTACAAAGACACTGGGCTGTTTATCTGCCCCTCCCCCTCAGTCTGATCAGATCAAAGAAAAGGGAAACTTTCAACCAGGGGAACATTGGCTGAGATCCAAAGTTTATTTCAAAGCATGGTATCTCTTTGTGGGTCATTTGCGTTGATCAAATCACTCGTTTTGCCGTTCCCTTTTGGGACCAAAAGATGTATCTGTCTGTTTCGCCGCCGTTGTCTGTGCTTCCATTGTCCTTGCCAATGGCAGCATTCAACTCAACTGCCACAGAACTGACCGGTCCATCTAGACACACGTCAAAAGATACATCAGGCCCCGTCTCTCTCTGACTATCTGTCTTCAGTGTCGGTGACACGAAGCGGAGAAGCCGTAAACTGATGGGCAGGGAAAATCTTAAGACCTCTCAGTTGATAATGGCCTTTTCTCTTTCTACAGTGGAGTCCGTGGGGACGATTCCACACACTTGGTGTTTTTTTTAGATCTGCACATCTTTTTTTTTTATGTCCACTGTTCAAAGCAAATTGCGCTTTGAGATTTCACTTGACTTAATGGGATGTGGCTGTGAATGGCTGTTTCTCCGCGCCATTCAAAGTCGAACGTTCCTTTTTAAATCAAGTGGTTGATGTGCGGAGACTGGGAGCTCATCAGGACGCCTTCTGTCCTGTTGCATCCTTTTGATCACAGTGGCAACAACGGAGAAAAGCATCTGTCTCATGGTAGTCAGATCATGTTGTGACCTGGAACCAAATGAACACTGTAGCATAAAAACACTTCATGCACATCATTATGCTGACAAATAACCTTAATGTGGTATACATACTGTGAGCAATGCCTCGTCTTTGGGGACTTAACCTCAGAGGAGAATCAATGCTGCACAAAGGCAGTTGGCCCAATATTCCAAACATGCAGGATACTCTTACCCAGAATAGTATGATAGAAATGTCACAATGTCCATGTGAGAGAGGGGCTGGGTAAATGTGAGAGCCATGTCAGAGTTTGAAGTACAGCATGTCCTGTGTATATTTACAGGCTTACAATGTCACGGGTAAAGGACTGTCACAAAAATAGACATGTTCAAGTCTGTTCAATACAGTATGCCACCGTACATCTCAAAAATACCAACAACTAGATAGGTGATAAGTTAGCTTGGCGTGGGACAATTTAGTCAAGCATGTGTGTGCATGTGTTCTTACATGTGCACGTGTGTGTGTGTGTGTGTGTGTGTGTGTGTGTGTGTGTGTGTGTGTGTGTGTGTGTGTGTGTGTGTGTGTGTGTGTGTGTGTGTGTGTGTGTGTGTGTGTGTGTGTGTGTGTGTGTGTGTGTGTGTGTGTACCCATGTCGAGCATATTAGTTTTGAGTGAACCTTTGAGTTAGATAAGCCTGTGGAAAGGGTAAACCCTCAATGTAGATTAACACCACTTGTTCTTGCTACCGAGGATAATTTGTGAGTTTTAATAAAATCAAGCCTTTTCCTCCTTTTGAAGATAATTCAACCTCCAAATCAGAGCTCCTTGAAAGAAGCAGACCAAAGAGAGGGACCGTCCAGCAAATCACTCTCTGTTCCCTATAAAGAATTGTGGAAGTATACAAATATACATTTGCATAACAAGCCCATGTAACGATCGTCATTGGTGGAATTAGACCAAGATGCAGGTTAATCATATTCTTTAATGATAACCAGAAAAACAAGAAAGAGAGAACCAACGAAACGTACAGCCCTGTGGGGCTCAACAGCAACAATACAAGGACATGATCCCACAACATAGGTGGGGAAAAAGGCTACCAAAGTATGATACCCAATCAGAGACAACGATAGACAGCTGCCTCTGATTGGGAACCACACTCAGCCAAACACAAGGAAATACAAAACATAGAATGCCCACCCAAATCATACCCTGACCAAACCAAATAGAGACATAAATAGGCTCTCTAAGGCCAGGGCGTGACAGGCCATCTGCTGAGACTATAAAGTATTGGGGGAAAAGTGTTCAAAAGAAGCAGACATCAAGGACTTTACTGGACTTTGACAATCAGTTTTTATTTAACAAAGTCAATGTTTTTTTAAGACAATTTTTTTTTACAAATAGACCAGACAACACACCGACCATGTCCACGGTCGCGCAAAGGCACAAGTGAAAACCCTATCTTCCTAATAATGTGCTGTAAAATGACTTCCTCCCTTAGTGTCTGCGGTAGCTGCTACGGTTAGCCATCTGGCTTTACAGGTATTTTAAGGGTGCATTGAGCATTTAATGTGAAATCAGAGCAGTTTAATGGCATTCGGCACCTTTAGCCCCGTCAATTTGAATGCATGGCATAAACGTAATTCATCCATCTACGGTAATGGAATTCTACTAGTGTTGTATTAGTCACCCCCGTACGAGCCCTATTCACCCCATACTTCTATATAATGGACTGTGGCTTTATTTTATGTACAGCCATGTTAATGACTATCCCTCTTGATCATGGAAATGTTCCTGCGCCCATTAAAGCTATAATCCACTGTTGAAACAATAGCAAAGCAAGGACCACACCTCTGTTTTTGGTTAAAGAAATCTGAGGGAAGGGCCTGGAGAAATGTAACCACTCTCAAATTCATGGGCTGACCATTCCTGAAGTTATAGTTTTAACCATGTTTTGAGGCTACGGTATACCGTTTTGGTTCACAAACATTGGAGTAAAATAAGCATATATTTTGTATTCTGATGGGTTGTGACAATCTCACTAAGCTCACAAAGCATTTCTAAGTTCTATTCTTCAAGAATCAATGGGTATATATGTCATATGTTTTTAAGTTCAAAAAATGGACATAGCAAAGGAGGATTCCAGCTTTAGAGAAACAACAGGGCTGCAAAAAAGACTCGTGAAAATAAAATACTGCCTCACAATTTCACCTTACACATTTTATTTCAAACAAGTCTGTGACTTTTTCTTACCTGCTTAAAGGATCGGTCATGGAGATGGGGTGGAGCACAGGGTTGCAGTTATTAAGTTTGATCATGTTGACGACTACATTTCCTACCTCCTCAGTAGATCGTCTTCCTTGGATTTATCGTGATGATACATGCAAAGGCTCCCAAGGTTGCCATGTGTTATCCAACAGCAAATATCATTTCATGTTAGTAATTAAAGAGCATCTGTAGAAATCTGCGTAGGAATAAGTATCACCGTCAACCCATTCTGATCATTGTACATCGTTCATTCTTGTAATTAAGAATCAAATACTAACGTGTCTTTAAGCATCACATCGGCAGTGTCTGGGGAGCCTGATTGAATTCATTGGTCCAGTCGTTGGCAAAAAGGGGCCCTGCCAAAAGCGGGGAGTGGAATGGGAGGTGGTGGGGGAATAGAAGAGTGCTTATGAGGAATCTATGATTAGATTAGATTAGAAAACGTTTTTGTCCATTAAGTTTTCACAGAGTGGGAAAATGTCTTTGGCGCTCTGTCTTACAAACAGACAAAAGAACAGACATAAAAACATAGTCATTACCCACATTGAGCATTTCCATGTCAATTCATCAGTCTTATTAAGGATTGTCCCTGCAGAGAGGATTAAGGATTTATTAAAACCGTTAGTTGTGGCACCTTCAGTCTCCAACTAGACGGCAGGCAGCATATGGAAGGATGCGTACAGTGTGTGGGTGTTGTCGTTGAAGACCTGGAGTGCATTCCTTGTAAATGTTCTGTGTGTAGAGTTCTCGGAGTGGTGGCTGTTTGCTTCCGACTATTGCACTGACCTGATTGACAACATGTGCCAGTTGAATTACATGGTGGAGGGATTGATTAGCTTATTATCTACTGGCGGGGCTCTCCAGGATGCTGCGTGGAGATGGATGGGCTGCTGAGGACTGACGTTGTTTATTGGGTCGGTGTGCTCCGGTGGAAGAACGTGTCAGGCACTGACGCAGACGCGCCTCAGATCAGGTGAGCAGCAGGCTCACTCCTCACCCCTCCTTAATGGCCCTTGGACCCCCCCAGCCCCTCCCGGTACTTGGAACATGATTGATATTTATGCATTCCAAATGAGCCATTGCCAGGGCCCAGAGGTCTCTTTCGGGACAGCGAGTGGAGAGGAGAAACGTTTTTATTCCCATACTCTTTTTCTCTTTTGAGGTCCAATTTCTGGTCTGTGTTGAATTTCCTGACCTTCTGTATGGGCTAAAATCAGGGGTGTGTCTGTCAGTCAACTGACCCAGACAAGGCAGAAAGGCTGCCTCCGGTCCTAGTAAGATACTCATGATGAGAAATTCTAATCCTGCAAATCAATCCATTTACACCTGGGAAATGTATCGATTTTTCTACATAAACTATAACCTTCGGACAAATCTGTGTTTCACCGTAAAGATGTACAAACGTTATCTTCGCTAGCATGAAGGTAAGCATACAAACTAAGCTAAAGATTTCCTCTACAGGCCAAGGTCACCTTGAGGGTCCAGTAGCAGCATCTACAACTCTCAGCCAGCAGCTATACTGTATATGGCATGATGTCAATATCTTTACTCCTCCAGATGTGGCAGTATACTTTAGTTTGGTTTCAGAAGCTACTGGCAGGGCATAACATGACAACATGATGTCCTTTGACCTGACAATGACTCCTCCAGTAGCTCCTATGTAGAGAGAACGAGTGTAGTTTCTAGTAGCCATTACAGACGTACAGAGACACATCTGACTCATCTTTCCCAAAACAGCCGAGTGATTTCAGAGATGGCTTTCAGTCCCTCCGTCTGTCCCTTGCTAATCCACCGTTATCTCACGTCATTGTACTCTCATCTCTCAATTTTCCTTTTTTGTTTTGTTTTTGACCGAAGATGCCTGTTTTGTTTTCTGCCCCAGTGAAGTCATGCGATAAAACCCAACAAGACCCGGCAGAGATTAAGATAGGAAACAGTGGAGATAGAGACAGGATATTGGAGGAAATAATGTCAGAAAGGGGTCTGTGTTCTGTGGTTCATTCCCCTCACTTAGAACTAAAAAGCTGTCTTGTTCGACAAGCAGGCACGCACAAAACAGAGACCAGAGCTGAATTACCGTGGCTAATACATCCCAATGTTCCCAAAGTGGGCCTAAGCTTTGGCAGAGTGTCTGCTGCTGTTGGGCTAATAGGACATGATGAAAGTCAATGCCCAGGCTGTTTCTCCACCCACATAGATTTAAAGGATGGGGAAGCACAGGATTGTATGTAGGCAAAGTGGATATGGATTGATGCTGTATATTCAGACTGGGGACTAATGCAGAGACAGAGCAGAGGAGAGGTGTATTAATCTGTGATCGCTGCCATGGGTTATAGAGCTATTTATAATTCCTGGGAAGCAATCAATTCTGTGTCGCAGGCAGCAGAGTGGTGAGTGTTCAAGGTATAATTCACGGGGTGTTGGTTTGAATCTGTTTTGATAGACTACACTTTTCACGCTCTCTCTGAAAACGGTGGTGAGTTTCCCAGAAAAGACATGAGCCCTCACCCTGTCTGCACTTATCAGACACCTTTTCAAGGTGTATGCCTCTGGTTTCACCCCATAGAGGAGAGATTGAGAAATGTTGAATAACTAGGATTTTATGTTCTATTCCCATCTAGATGACTAGGTTTAAGGGTGCGTCTTGTGTCAAATAACAATAACAATATCACATTCACGCTAGTTCCCTCATGCTGTCCTTAGACAACATGAAATAAACATTTACTATACCTCCTTACACTTACTACCTCAGGAGGGAGAAATTACACTTTAAATAGTCTGTAGTCTCCATTTGATTTTTTTTGACAATCTGAATAAATTGGCTTCATGGGCCGAGTCTCTTCACACAATGGCCTCAATTACTCTCCTTGCTGTTATTATTGCAAATCGTGTTGCTTTTATGACTAAAATGACCATGGCATCTGGCACCATGGCATTTAGCATTGGGAATCATCAGAGTGCAAGCTCATGCTAGCCTCTTTACGGCCCTCCAGTTTGGAGGCAGCTGTAAGACAATCTACAATTGGTGCACTCTGTCCTTCTTCTTGACCATCCCATGTATGGGATCACACATCTCATACAATCCATCCACAGAGAGAGATAGCCACAACAATCATGTTGCCCATCTAAAGAGTCATGGGAAACCTGACTAAATATGTTTTTAGAGCAGAGGCCAGCGAGCACATTGGGCTCAAATAATCATATGTTTCTCAGAACGTTATGGGATGGCTGGGAGTAGATCAGGATGGGAGAACTATAATGGCCTCCTCCAAGGAAACTATTGAAAAGGCTGTTGACTTGCTCTGCTTTCTCCTTACTATCTCAAACATATACTTATGTCATTGGGTACTTAAACCGTTCATCCTCAGTCCCAGCAAATAGGATATGTACATCTGCATATATTTTCTTCAAGAAACTAGCTATATAGGCTAGATGTGACACTGCAGTCCTAAACTATGCCAGCATTGCCCTTGATTATAAGCAATGTTGTGCTGCCATTTTATTGACTTGGCCATAGCTTTTGATATGGTAGACCATTCCATTCTTGTGGGTCGGCTAAGGAGTATTGGTGTCTCTGAGGGGTCTTTGGCCTGATTTCCTAACTACCTCTCTCAAAGAGTGCAGTATATAAAGCTAGAACATCTGCTGTCTCAGCCACTGCCTGTTACCAAAGGTGTCCCCCAAGGCTCCACCCTAGGCCCCACACTCTTCTCAATTTATACTGAACAAAAATATAAAGGCAACATATAAAGTGTTAAAATAAAAGATCCCACAAAAAGCGTATTTCTCTCAAATGCTGTGCATATTTTTTGTTTACTACCCTGTCAGTAAGCATTTCTCATTTGACAACATAGTCTATTCACCTGACAGGGATGGCATATCAAGAAGCTGATTAAACAGCATGATCATCACAAAGGTGCACCTTGTGCTGGGGACAATAAAAGGCCACTCTAAAATGTGTAATTTTGTCACACAACACAATGCCACGGACATCTGAAGGATTTTAGGGAGTGTGCAATTGGCATGCTGAGTGTAGGAATGTCCATCATAGCTGTTGCCAGAGAATTTAATGTTCATTTCTCTTCCATAAGCCACCTCCAATGTCGTTTTATAGAGTTTGACACTGTGTATGGCGTCGTGTGGGCGAGCGGTTTGCTGATGTCAATGTTGTGAACAGAGTGCCCCATGGTGACTGTGGGGTTATGGTACGGGCATGCATTATCTACAGACAATGAACACAATTGTATCGATGGCAATTTGAATGCACAGAAATATCGTGACGAGATCCTGAGGTCCCCTTTTTTAAGGTATCTATGACCAGCAGAGGCATATCTGCATTCCCAGTCATGTGAAATTCATACATTAGGGTCTAATGAATTTCTTTCAATTGACTGATTTTATATTTTTGTTCAGTATACATCAACAACATAGCTCAGGAAGTGCTCTTGTCCATTTATATATATTTCTATTTGACCTTTATTTAACTAGGAAAGTCAGATAAGAACACATTCTTATTTTCAATGACAGCCTAGGAAGGGTGGGTTAACTGGGTTAACTACCTTGTCAGCTTAGGGCATCAATCTTCCAACCTTTCGGGTTACTAGTCCAATGCTCTAACCACTATGCTACCCGCCGCTCCTATATGCAGATGATACAGTCTTATGCTTAGCTGGTCCCTCCCCGGATTGTGTGGTAAATGTTCTACAAGGAAGCTTTCTTAGTGTCAAACAAGCTTTCTCTCCTCTCAACCTTGTTCTGAACACATCCAAAACAAAGGTCATGTGGTTCGGTAAGAAGAATGCCCCTCTCCCCACCGGTGTGATTACTACCTCTGAGGGTTTAGAGCTTGAGGTACTCACCTCCTACATGCACTTGTGAGTTTGTCTAGATAGATGGTACACTGTCCTTCTCTCAGCACATTTCAAATCTGCAGGCTAAGGTTAAATCTAGAATTGGTTTCCTCTATCGTAATCGCTCCTCTTTCACCCCAGCTACCAAACGAAACCCTGATTCAGATGACCATTCTACCCATTTTAGATTATGGAGACGTCATTTATAGATCGGCAGGTAATGGTGCTTATAGATCGGCAGGTAATGGTGCTCTCGAGCGGCTAAATGCTCTTTACCATTTGGCCATCAGATTTACCACCAATGCTTCTTATACTGTAGGATACATCACTGCACTCTATTCTCTGGTCATTTCTGTATACCCGACGCAAGGCCCACTGGTTGATGTTTATTTATAAAACCCTCTTAGGCCTCACTCCCCTCTATCTGAGATACCTACTGTAGCCCTCATCCTCCACAACACCCGTTCTGCCAGTCACATTCTGTTGAAGGTCCCCAAAGCACACACGTCCCTGGGTTGCTCCTCTTTTCAGTTCGCTGCAGCTAACGACTGGAACAAACTGCAAAAACACTTAAAGTGGACAGTTTTATTGCCATCTCTTCTTTCGAAGACTAAATCATGGACAATCTTACTGACACTGATGTATTGTTGTCTCTACCTTCTTGCCCTTTGTGCTGTTTTCTGTGCCTAACAATGTTTGCACCATGTTTTGTGTTGCTACCATGTTGTGCTGCTGCCATGTTGTGTCACTGCCGTGTTGTTGTTGCTAACCTGCCGTGTTGTCATGTGTTGCTGCCATGATGTACTGTTATCTTACTGTAGGTCTCTCTTTATGTAGTATTGTCGTGTCTCTCTTGGCATGATGTGTGTTTTGTCCTACATTTATACATTTTTTATCCCAGCCCCGTACCTACAGGAGACCTTTTGCATCTTGGTACGTAGTCATTGTAAATAAGAATGTGTTAACTGACTTGCCTAGTTAAATAAAGATTAAATAAATAAATAAAATAGTAGTTAATGATACAAATCCAACATATATAGTCTTTGAGTCCCAGAAGCTCTGTTCCTCCCATCCTGGCTAATAAACACAACGCATGCACATTGTTGTCATAGTCTGTTTGATGAGGAGGGATGTGCCGACCCTAATGAGCACTTCAGAGAGAGACGTTTCCTGTCGGTAGCCCACTTTTGGTGCCCTGAAGCTTTCTACCTCAGCAGTAGACGTCCCTACCAAGCACAATAAGAATGAAAAGGTCCAGGATGATTGGCAGGACTGGAGCAGGGGCCTGCACATGAAATAGGGTTCATCACGGCAGGTCATCACAACCAATTTACTAGCAACCAACCACTTAGATGACTCACTGCCGTACAATAAAAGCCATCCTTCAACTCCCATCCTTTAAAAAAATGTTTGATTTAAGTTGGCAAGTCAGTTAAGAACAAATTCTTATTTACAATGATGGCTTAGGAACAGTGGGTTAACTGCCTTGTTCAGGAAAAGAACGGCAGATGTTTACCTTGTCAGCTCAGGGATTCAATCCACCAACCGTTCGGTTACTGGCCCAACGCTCTAACCACTAGGCTACCTGCCACCCCATCCTAAATAACTGTTAATGGTGATTTTCAATTTGCTGTTGTTTATTGTCCAGAGACTGGATGCCTGGAAATGTAATATTCATCAGAATAACATGCCTCTGACACTTGCATAACCAAGTCACTCCAAGATGGCGTAGCAGTCGGACGTGTGTCTTTGTCTTGTTCCGTCTATTCCCATGTATATATCGTTTTTTTCATATATATTTTTTATATATTTTAATCTCACTTTCCATCTACAGACTAAATATACTCTCCTGCAGCCAGCCTCACCCAATGTGGTATGGATCTGCTATTTTTATCACCCATCAGAAGCTAGCCAGCTACCTAGCTACTAGCTAGTAGTCAGTTAGTCACTGCAAGCGGTCCTCACCGTTAACTCGGACATCAGCAAGCCTCCCGGTCAATTCCTGCCAGTCTGCACAGCGCGATATCAACAGAGCATATTGAACTGCTTTTTCTCTACAACATCTCCAGATTTCTACCGCTACAATACCTCTTTTGCCAATTGATCTGGGCCCTTTACTGCCGACACGGAGCACCGCCGATCCATCACGACTGGTCTGCCGACGTAACCGTCCGAGGTGGTCTCAACAGGCTCTTCCGTTGCAACGTCGCCGGATGCCCATCTGCTAGCCCCTGCCCACTAGCTGTCTGAATCACCGTGTCTCCAGCTTGCCTGCCTTAGCAGTGACTACGGAATTGGCTCCCTGACTCATCTAGTGCTACTCGTTGGACCTTATGATCACTTGGCTACACATGCCTCTCCCTAATGTCAAAATGCGTTGTCTATTGCTGTTTTGGTTAGTGACTTTTGTCTTATTTCACCGTAGAGCCCCTAGCCCTGCTCAATATGCTTTAGATAGCCCTTTTGTTCCACCCCCCACACATGCGGTGACCTCACCTGGCTTAACTGGTGCCTGTAGAGACCAAACCTCCCTCATCATCATTCAATGCCGAGGTTTACCTCCACGGTACTCTCATCCTTCCATACCTTCGTGTGTACATTATGCCTTGAATCTATTCTTCCTTGCCCAGAAATCTGCTCATTTTACTCAATGTTCCGAACATACTAGACGACCAGTTCTTATAGCCTTTAGCCGTAACCTTATCCTACTCCTCCTCTGTTCCTCTGGTGATGTAGAGGTTAATCCAGGTCCTGCAGTGCCTAGCTCCACACCCATTTCCCAGGCGCTCTCATTTTTTAAAACTTCTGTAACCGTAAAAGCCTTGGTTTCATGCATGTTAACATTAGAAGCATCCTCCCTAAGTTTGTTTTATTCACTGCTTTAGCACACTCTGTCGTCCCGGATGTCCTAGCCGTGTCTGAATCCTGGCTTAGGAAGACCACCAAAAACCCTGAAATTTCCATCCCTTACTATAACATTTTCTGACAAGATAGAACTGCCAAAGGTGGCAGAGTTGCAATCTACTGCAGAGATAGCCTGCGGAGTTCTGTCTTATTATCCAGGTCTGTGCCCAAACAATTTGAGCTTCTACTTTTTAAAATCCACCTTTCCAGAAACAGGCCTCTCACCGTTGACGCTTGTTATAGACCCCCTTCAGCCCCCAGCTGTGCCCTGGACATCATATGTGAATTGATTGCCCCCCAACTATCTTCAGAGCTCGTACTGTTAGGTGACCTAAACTGGGATATGCTTAACTCCCCGGCCTTCCTACAATCTAAGCTTGATGCCCTCAATCTCACACAAATTATCAATGAACCTACCAGGTACAACCCTAAATCCGTAACCATGGGCACCGTCTTAGATATCATCCTGACCAACTTGCCCTCCAAATACACCTCTGCTGTCTTCAACCAGGATCTCAGCGATCACTGCCTCATTGCCTGCGTACATGATGGGTCCGCGGTCAAAACGACCACCCCTCATCACTGTCAAACGCTCCCTAAAACACTTCAGCAAGCAGGATTTTCTAATCGACCTTTCTCGGGTATCCTGGAAGGATATTGACCTCATTCAGTCAGTAGAGGATGCCTGGTTGCTCTTTAAAAGTGCTTTCCTTTCCATTTTAAATAAGCATGTCCCATTCAAAATAAATGTAGAACTAAGAACAGTTATAGTCCTTGGTTCACTCCAGACTTGACTGCCCTTGACAAGCACAAAAACATCCTGTGGCGTTCTGCATTAGCATCGAATAGCCACCCGCGATATGCAACTTTTCAGGAAGTCAGGAACCAGTATACTCAGTCAGTTAGGAAAGCTAAGGCTAAGTTTTTCAAACAGAAACTTGCATCCTGCAGCACTAATTCAAAAATAATTGGGACACTGTAAAGTCCATGAAGAATAAGAGCACCTCCTCCCAGGTGCCCACTGCACTGAGGCTAGGAAACACTGTCACCACCGATAAATCTACGATAATTGAGAATTTCAATAAGCATTTTTCTATGGCTGGCCATGCTTTCCACCTGGCTACCCCTGGCCAACAGCTCAGCACCCCCTGCAGAAACTTGCCCAAGTCCCACTCCCCCACTTCTCCTTCATCCAAATCCAGACAGCCTATGTCCTGAAAAAGCTGCAAAATCTGGATCCCTACAAATCAGCTGGGCTAGACATTCTGGACCATCTCTTTCCAAAATTATCAGCCAAAATTGTTGAAACCCCTAGTACTAGCCTGTTCAACCTCTCTTTCGTATCGTCTGAAATCCCCAAAGGTTGGAAATCTGCCGCGGTCATCCCCCTCTTCAAAGGGGGAGACACTCTAGACCCAAACTGTTACAGACCTACAGTGGGGAGAACAAGTATTTGATACACTGCCGATTTTGCAGGTTTTCCTACTTACAAAGCATGTAGATGTTTATAATTGTTATGATAGGTACACTTCGACTGTGAGAGACGGAATCTAAAACAAAAATCCAGAAAATCACATTGTATGATTTTTAAGTAATTAATTTGCATTTTAATGCATGACATAAGTATTTGATACATCAGAAAAGCAGAACTTAATACTTGGTACAGAAACCTTTGTTTGCAATTACAGAGATCATACATTTCCTGTAGTTCTTGACCACGTTTGCACACACTGCTGCAGGGATTTTGGCGTACTCCTCCATACAGACCTTCTCCAGATCCTTCAGGTTTCGGGGCTGTCGCTCGGCAATACAGACTTTTAGCTCCCTCCAAAGATTTTCTATTGGGTTCAGGTCTGGAGACTGGCTAGGCCACTCCAGGACCTTGAGATGCTTCTTATGGAGCCACTCCTTAGTTGCTCTGGCTGTGTGGTTCGGGTCATTGTCATGCTGGAAGACCCAGCCACGACCCATCTTCAATGCTCTTACTGAGGGAAGGAGGTTGTTGGCCAAGATCTCGAGATACATGGCCCCATCCATCCTCCCCTCAATACGGTGCAGTCGTCCTGTCCCCTTTGCAGAAAAGCATCCCCAAAGAAGGATGTTTCCACCTCCATGCTTCACGGTTGGGATGGTGTTCTTGGGGTTGTACTCATCCTTCTTCTTCCTCCAAATACGGCGAGTGGAGTTTAAACCAAAAATCTATATTTTTGTCTCATCAGACCACATGACCTTCTCCCATTCCTCCTCTGGATCATCCAGATAGTCATTGGCAAACTTCAGAAGGGCCTTGACATGCGCTGGCTTGAGCAGGGGGACCTTGCGTGCACTGCAGGATTTGAATCCATAACGGCGTAGTGTATTACTAATGGCTTTCTTTGAGAGTGTGGTCCCAGCTCTCTTCAGGTCATTGACCAGGTCCTGCCGTGTAGTTCTGGGCTGATCCCTCATGTTCCTCATGATCATTGATGCCCCACGAGGTGAGGTCTTGCATGGAGCCCCAGACCGAGCATGATTGACCGTCATCTTGAACTTCTTCCATTTTCTAGTAATTGCGCCAACAGTTGTTGCCTTCTCACCAAGCTGCTTGCCTATTGTCCTGTAGCCCATCCCAGCCTTGTGCAGGTCTACAATTTTAACCCTGATGTCCTTACACAGCTCTCTGGTCTTGGCCATTGTGAAGAGGTTGGAGTCTGTTTGATTGAGTGTGTGGACAGGTGTCTTTTATACAGGTAACGAGTTCCAACAGGTGCAGTTAATACAGGTAATCAGTGGAGAACAGGAGGGCTTCTTAAAGAAAAATGAACAGGTCTGTGAGAGCCGGAATTCTTTCTGGTTGGTAAGTGATCAAATACTTATGTCATGCAATAAAATTCAAATTAATTACTTAAATATCATACAATGTGATTTTCTGGATTTTTGTTTTAGATACCGTCTCTCACAGTTGAAGTGTACCTATGATAACCATTACAGACCTCTACGTGCTTTTTAAGTAGGAACTGTATCAAATACAGTTCTCTCCACTGTATATCCGTCCTGCCCTGCCTTTCTAAAAATCTTCGAAAGTCACATTTAAGAAACAGATCACGGAATATTTTGAATCCCACGTACCTTCTCCGCTATGCAATGTGGTTTCCGAGCTGGTCATGGGTGCACCTCAGCCAAGCTCAAGGTCCTAAACGATATCATTTACATTTACATTTACATTTAAGTCATTTAGCAGACGCACTTATCCAGAGCCACTTACAATCATAACTGCCATCGATAAAAGACAGTACTGTGCAGCCGTCTTCATCGACATGACTAAGGCTTTCGACTCTGTCAATCACCACATTCTTGTCGGCAGATGACAGCCTTGCCTGGTTCACCAACTACTTCTCAGACAGAGGTTAGTGTGTCAAATCTGAGGGCCTGTTTTCCAGACCTCTGGCAGTCTCTATGGGGGTGCCACAGGGTTCAATTCTAAGGCTGGCTCTTTTCTCTGTATATATTAATGATGTCGCTCTTGCTGCTGGTGATTCTCTGATCCACCTATATGCACACAACACCATTCTGTAAACATCTGGCCCTTCTTTGGACACTTCTCCAGATGAGATCATTGTCGTACAGCACTCCTTCAGTGGCCTACAATTGCTTTTAAATGCTAGTAAACCTAGCTAAATGCATGCTCTTCATCTGATCGCTGCCTGCACCCGCCCGCCTGACCAGCATCACTACTCTGGACAGTTCTGACTATGTGGACAACTACAAATATCTAGATGTCTGGTTAGACTTTCCTTCCAGACTCACATTATTCATCTCCAATCCAAAATTCAATCTAGAATCTGCTTCCTATTTTGCAACAATGCTCATGCTGCCAAACATACCCTTGTAAAACTGACTATCCTACCGATCCTTGACTTCGGCGATATCATTTACAAATAGCCTCCAACACTCTACTCAGCAAACTGGATGTAGTCTATCACAGCGCCATCCATTTTGTCTCCCACGCCCCATATACTACCCACCACTGCGACCTGTATGCTCTCGTTGGTTGGCCCTCACTACATATTCGTCGCCAAACCCACTGGCTCCAGGTAATCTATAAGTCTTTGCTAGGTAAAGCCCCACATTATCTCAGCTCACTGGTCACCATAGCAACACCCACCCGTAGCATGTGCTCCCGCAGGTATATTTCACTGGTCAACCCCAAAGCCAACACTTCCTTTGGCCGCCTTTCCTTCCAGTTCTCTGCTGCCAATGATTGGAACGAATTGCAAAAATCACTGAAGCTGGAGTCTTGTATCTCCCTCTCTAACTTTAAGCACCAGCTGTCTGAGCAGCTTACCGATCACTGTACCTGTACACAGCCAATCTGTAAATAGCACACCCAACTACCTCATTAGTTACCTTGTTATTTATCCTCTTGCTCTTTTGCACCCCAGTATCTCTAATTGAACATCATCAACTGCACATCTATCACTCCAGTGTTGATGCTAAATTGTAATTATTTCGCCTCTATTGCCTATGTATTGCCTTACCTCCCTACTCTTCTACATTTGCACACACTGTACATAGATTCTTCTATTGTGTTATTGACTGTATGTTTTTTTTGTTGGTGTAACTCTGTGTTGTTTTTGCCACACTGCTTTGCTTTATCTTGGCCAAGTCACAGTTGTAAATGAGAACTTGTTCTCAACTGGCCTACCTGGTTAAATAAAGGTGAAAAAAAATTAAATATGAATAATGGAAAAAGGGCACAGGCTTCAACATAAACATACTGATGGATGCACTATGGAATATGGGATGAGTTGAGTAATAGAATGCAACGCCATAGAAAATCATTGTGGATGAATGACATGCTAATTGAATGTAATCGCGTGTCATTTAGCCGCTGTAGGGAAGTCTCAACCTATGAAGAGTCCTAGATAGTATATGAGGTTGTTCACCCAAGCATAATCATCTTTGGCATGATGAGATCCTCTGTACTGTCCTGTACTCTTGTTAAGCAATAAGAAATTAGTCCAGCAAAGTTGAACCATATGGCCCTATACTAAGAGGCCTGGATCGATGCGATGGTCGCCCTGGTCATTCTCATGACAGTTACCCTGACCTGTCAGCATTCATATCTCAGGGTGGTGACGTGATCTTCCTGACGCAGAGGCCAGAGTTGTGACGGAAGACAGCGGTGCAGGAGGTAGGGTCTAGAGTCTGTCCAAAACCCCTGTGCCCTCCTCCCTCCATCCCCCTGCTCTGCCGTTGGCTCCGGTGTGAGTAGTGAAAGGTCATTCTCTGCTGTCCTGTATTATCTGCCCTTTCTGTTCAGCCAAGATCCCCCACTGCTCTCCAGCCTGCTGTCTCTGTGCCCTGAACCACATAGCCTCCACCAGTCAGACATGAGATTAAAAACTGTGTCTGTCTGTCTGCACACTGTCCTACTGTCCGGTCTTCTGTCTCTCTGCCTCTCTGTGCTCTGCACCACACAGCCTCTTCCAGGCAGAGATGAGATTCAACACTGTCTGTCTCTCTGCACACTGTCCTACTGTCCGGTCTTCTGTCTCTCTGTGCTCTGCACCACACAGCCTCCACCAGGCTGAGATGAGATTAAACCCTATTTGTCTGCAGTGTCCTTCTCTCTGGTGATAATTTCCCATTTCAAACAAACATGGAGCTTCTCTAATTACCACCGAGCCTGATTAGCAGTGTTGAACCACGGAAAATACTTGAATTACTTCCAGGTTGGCTTTTTTTTGTCTCAATGGCAAGGACTCTGGCTCTCTTTTGTATCTCTATTTCTTACCTCATTTCTTACCTCCCGTTTTATCCCCCCACCATTACCTCCCTCTCTCTACCCACCCCCCCCCACACACACACACACTCTCCCTCTGGTGATCAGTTATTGAAGTATTATCACAATGGGGTTGCCAAAGGCTTGCAGTGATCAGGATGTGTCTAGCTACCACACAGAACACAACACGACAAGTTTCCAGGCACTGAATGTCTTATCCATGTTTTTGGCAGCGGTACAAATATTTGGCAAGATTAAGTCTGATGGATTACTTGCAGTCCTTAGTTTAGCACCAATAGTCACTAGACACAAAATGACAGCACGGTAAGAGCCTGTAACTGTTCACAGGTCCTTAGTCTGATTGCACATTTCTTAATTAATCCATGCTAACAGTCGAAACAACAACAGAGTTATTCACAATGTGAAAGAATGGTTACATAGATTAGTCTGTAATCACCTCTCTCCAGGCATACATGTGTTGCTTTCTTACTAATGTAATCATGCTGCTTGAACTAATTAGTTTGCAAAAAGGTTTTTTGTACTTAAACCAAATTGTTATGATAAATCTTGAAAATAAAACAATTCAGCTATAAAAATAGTGTGTTGCAATCGCTGGTGGTCATAAAGTAGCAGTTTGCCTCTCTCTCTCTGCTCCGTGATTATGCATGTAACTGGCACAGAGTGAGTTATTTATATTTTGGAGTGTGTCGCCCCACTGCCATGATGTGTCGCCTGATTGCCACAACTGTTTTTCTGGGTCAGACAGAGCTCTCTCTCTCACACACACACACACACACACACACACACACACACACACACACACACACACACACACACACACACACACACACACACACACACACACACACACACACACACACACACACACACACACACACACACACACACACACACACACACACACACACACACACACACACACACACACACACACACACGAACAGTGTATATTTCTCACCTCGATGCTCCTCTTCCTCCTCATCTAAATTTAAACGTGACTAACGGCAGGGCGATAGCGCTCACCCTCAGTCAAGATGGAGGACCCCCCTCCTTCAGCAGTCCCTCGCACGGCCTAGCAGGGCTGTTTTTCATTTGCTAGATCCATGTTGTTTTCTAACTGTCATTAATCAGTGCAGTGTGTAAAGCACCAAGTCCCATTTACACCTGAGCTTTTTGTGTCTCTCTGCCAATGACAGACAGATAATTATCGTTGTCTGTGAATAATGCATAGGTAATAAACGTGGTGCTGCCCGCTATCGTTTGCCTCTTTCAGTGGCCCCAGGGGAACCTGTCAGGTGGGTGCTCGCCTGGACGCTGCCTGCATTGCCAGGCTGGAGCTTGGCATGGCCCCCAGCCACCCCCCTCTCTCTGTCCCTCTGTCTGTTGCCTTTGTGCACTAGATGGCACAAAGGCAACAGAGCAGAGGTGCACTATAATCTATGTAACAGTGGGCGTAAACATTACGGCAGCCAAAATGTATATTACCTTGTAGTCGAGATCAATATGACAAATGACTGGGGAAAATAGAATTTGGACTCATGTAGTACATTAGGCAATTCAAGCACTGCGTATGTGCCATGGAAAGGCAGCAATGCTTTGTATTTCTCATCAGGTTTTCTCACATAGACCTATACATTCTACTCACATACTCCTCATTGTAATTACTGTGGGCATTCTGGTAATCACCTGTACTACCGAGTGTAGCTAATGACTGTTGACTCATGCTTGTTCTGTCTCTTTAGAAAACTAGCAAGAGCAGTTGCGAGTAATTTAGCATAAAATCAAATGATGACAGTTTGAATAGGATGAAACCACATTTACCTACAATGTGTAATACACCCTCTGTAATTGAATTTCAATAACAATACTGAAACAAGCCAAGACTCACAGCAGAAAGCAGTAGGTGTAAAACATGCTTCAGTGACTCCACACTACAGTGTATGATAAATCACTTCCTGTTTGTCATAAACATACGGAACGTGACCTCCGCCTAATCCCTAACGTGGCCATATTATTTTAGGTACCAGGGACAATATTAGGAACGTCTTCCTTGAGATGAGTAAATGGCATTCCCGCCGAGCGCTGAAGTGTCATCCGGCCCGGGCTCATCACGGCCTTCCCTGTCACCACGGCTAACGGCGTTTGTCACCCATATCAATCATCCCACCTCTGCCGCAGCCACCTCCTCGGTCATTGTTTCAACGTTGAGAGTTTTTTCTTGCCGACTTCATGAGCACCATCCATCATACTCAGAGGAGCTTTCCTCCTCCTCTCCAGCTCACAAGTACAGAGAAGATAAAAGGAGGAACTTCTTCTCCATACTTCTGTATACTTTTCTCTTTTATATTTTTTCGTACTGTAGGCTGTCTTTGTTTTTCACCTGTGAGCTCCTTCTCTCCCCGTTGGGAGTCCAAGTGTTAACTATTTGGATCACTTAAATGGAGTTTTCCTCAACACACATGGGACATGGACTCTTGTCACTTTTAGTAAGGCGATTCAGGTAGACCCAATATGTTGTCCATCTCTCTACCTCCCCTCTCGTCTCTCTCTGGGGTGAGGTGTGCTTATTTCCTGTCCTGGCAGAGGGAATCGGCCCCTGAAGGGAAGATCGAAGCAGGGGGAGAATAAAGCCTCAGTGTCCCCTGTCACTTTGTGTTTTAAGAGCTTACATTACTGTTAACGTAGTAGGGCTTCAATGGAGGAGTCTTCGGGGGATATTAGCGCTTAGGGCTCTAGGGGCACAACTTCAATTGGTTATTGATTTCAGATCTCAATGAAAAAATACAACTTTATTTTGGGCTTATCAAGCTGCGAAAACTACATATCCACAATATTACAGTTTATATCGCTGATATTGGCTGCTCTTCTCATGTAGGATTACAATTCTTTCTGTCTTATTTTCTGCCGGTTCAATCAAGGTCTCAGTCTGCAGATATCAAATGTGTCAGCAAATGCAAGTTAAAAGCCCTGACCTGGATCAGATGGGAAAATCAACCCAGTAGCTAGTAAATCAAATCAAAGTTTATTTGTCACGTGCACCGAACCCAACAGGTGTAGTAGACCTTACAGTGAAATGCTTACTTACAGGCTCTAACCAACCAAGAGGCTATATACAGTAGAGAGGCTATATACAGCAGCGAGGCTATATACAGTAGCGAGGCTATATACAGTAGAGAGGCTATATACAGTAGAGAGGCTATATACAGTAGCGAGGCTATATACAGTAGCGAGGCTATATACAGTAGAGAGGCTATATACAGTAGCGAGGCTATATACAGTAGAGAGGCTATATACAGTAGCGAGGCTATATACAGTAGAGGCTATATACAGTAGCTAGGCTATACAGTAGCGAGGCTATATACAGTAGAGAGGCTATATACAGTAGAGAGGCTATATACAGTAGAGAGGCTATATACAGTAGAGAGGCTATATACACAGCTATATACAGTAGAGGCTATATACAGTAGAGAGGCTATATACAGTAGAGAGGCTATATACAGTATATACAGTAGAGAGGCTATATACAGTAGAGAGGCTATATACAGTAGCGAGGCTATATACAGTAGAGAGGCTATATACAGTAGAGAGGCTATATACAGTAGAGAGGCTATATACAGTAGCGAGGCTATATACAGTAGAGAGGCTATATACAGTACAGAGGCTATATACAGTAGCAGTAGAGAGGCTATATACAGTAGTGAGGCTATATACAGTAGCGAGGCTATATACAGTAGCGAGGCTATATACAGTAGCGAGGCTATATACAGTAGTGATGCTATATACAGTAGCGAGGCTATATACAGTAGTGATGCTATATACAGTAGTGATGCTATATACAGTAGAGAGGCTATATACAGTAGAGAGGCTATATACAGTAGCGAGGCTATATACAGTAGCGAGGCTATATACAGTAGCAGTAGAGAGGCTATATACAGTAGCGAGGCTATATACAGTAGTGCTATATACATGCTATATACAGTAGTGATGCTATATACAGTAGAGAGGCTATATACAGTAGAGAGGCTATATACAGTAGAGAGGCTATATACAGTAGCGAGGCTATATACAGTAGCGAGACTATATACAGTAGCGAGACTATAACAGTGGCGATGCTATATACAGTAGCGAGGCTATATACAGTAGCGAGACTAGAACAGTGGCGATGCTATATACAGTAGCGAGACTATAACAGTGGCGATGCTATATACAGTAGCGAGACTATAACAGTAGCGAGGCTATATACAGTAGCGAGACTATAACAGTGGCGATGCTATATACAGTAGCGAGACTATATACAGTAGCGAGACTGTAACAGTGGCGATGCTATATACAGTAGCGAGACTGTAACAGTGGCGATGCTATATACAGTAGCGAGGCTATATACAGGCACCGGTTATTCGGTGCTGATTGAGGTAATATGTACATGTACCGTTGAAGTCGGAGGTTTACATACACCTTAGCCAAATACATTTAAACTCAGTTTTTCACAATTCCTGACATTTAATCCTTGTAAAAATGCTCTGTCTTAGGTCAGTTAGAATCACCACTTTATTTTAAGAATGTGAAATGTCAGAATAATAGTAGAGAGAATGATTTACTTCAGCTTTTATTTATTTCATGCACAAAGTAGATGTCCTAACCGACTTGCCAAAACTATAGTTTGATTTCAAGAAGTTTGTGGAGTGGGCGAAAAACGGGTTTTAATGACTCCATCCTAAGTGTATGTAAACTTCAACTGTAGGTATGGTTAAAGTGACTATGCATATTTGATAAACAGAGAGTAGCAGTAGGGCAAAAGAGAGGTTGGCGGGTGGTGGGTGACGGGACACAATGCATATTGTCCGGGTTCCAACGTGCAAAGGCACCGGTTAGTCGGGCTAATTGTGGTAGTATGTACATGGATGTATAGTTAAAGTGACTATGCATATATGATAGAGCACACAATGCAAATAGTGCGGGTAACCATTTGATTACCTGTTCAGGAGTCTTGTGGCTTGGGGTTAAAAACAGTTGAGAAGCCTTTTGGTCCTAGACTTGGCACTCCGGTACCACTTGCCATGCGATAATAGAGAGAACAGTCTATGACCAGTACTAACTCTAGTACCAGTACTAACTCACAACAATGATGTTGAAGATAGAGTAGGTGATGAAAGTTCCTATTTTTCTCCATTACAAGCCATTTTGGTTGCTTCCTGGTGGGCGTCAAGGCCAGTCAGCGCAGTTTGTGATTAGCCAATCACAACCATTCATTATGCCCTGTGTTTGTGCATCTGTCTCAAGCGGTCTCTTAACCTGAACCGTCTCTGTAAATCGGAACAATCCAAGAAATAGATTGAGGTGTCGTTTCATTGGGAAAACGCTCAGTGGCTTAGCACTCAGGGGAGGACATGGAAGAAAGAATTGACCAATCCTACAACGTCCTTCTTCAACTGTGGCTTTAAGACCATGGCTGGTTGTGTCTACTGCCTTGTGGGAATATATAAGTTGACTGTTCAGTGAACAAAACAGCATAGAGTTCATCAATACAGTACAAGACACAGGCTAAATGTATGTGTGGCTGTTGAAGATTGGAGTGTGTGTGTGTGTACAGTATTAGTGTTCAGTATGTGCACGAGGTTTACAAGGTTGTGTGAAAACTTGAGGAAACCTGCAACGTGACATAAGATGGTTACACAACTGCAAGAAGTGGTTGTTGAATATGCATACACAGCGCTCTCCCACCTCCCACTTACCTACCCTTTACACCCCCCACCCCCCCAGCGCAATCTTCACATGCAAATGCCCCAGTCTGTGGGTGGGCTGTTGCTGTGGCAAACCCGGGAACATAAATTACATTTGCATGTGATTGAGGAGGACCGGGTTCCCAGTAGGACCGCATCACAGTAAATAAGGACAGTAAGAGGGGGTCGTGATTGCACACTTCCCTGGCGCACTTCAAAGCACTCAAAATGACAGCCTCCCTTCCCGCCTGCGAGGGGGGCGGCGGCGCTATCTTTTTAGGGCCGCCTCTGAGCTGTCACCCACTGGAGTTCACTTCTGACACTGCAATAGCAGGACAACTCAACGGGTAACACAGCCTCTGGTTGTGAAGTACATTGTTGTGGTTCTGACATGGGTATTTTCTGTCTTGATATGAGTTTGACTCGTCATTGGTCTTTACTACCTGAAGTGGCCATGGTGTGCATTTTGATAGAAAATACAGTGGAAATTCTAACAGAAGTTTTGGAAAGGTGAACTGTAATGAGGTGAAAGTGTCAATGAACACTTTATGATTAGACCGTTATTAGGAGAGGAATTAAATCAACTAGCTACTTACATCGCTTAAAGGCCCAGTGCAGTCAAAAACGTGATTTTTCTGTGTTTTGAATACACTATGAGGTTGGAATAATACTGTGAAATTGTGGAAATGATAATACCCTTTTAGAGCTGTTGGAAATGGTGCACATATCCCAGAAAAGTTGAGAAATCTTGCAACTATTACCTTTGATGGAAAACGTAGGAAAACTGAATTTTGAAACCGTGGAGAGGGAAATTATTTCATGATATCGCAGTTCACATATTTACTACGACTAGGAGAATCCTGTTTCAAATCATATGAGAAAGCAAATATTCAACTTTATTTGGAAAGGAAAACCAGATAAAGTTAAATCGACATAAACTATTGTAGCATAAATACTGGAGGCTGAGACAGGAGGGGTCGGCAGACACTGTGGCCCCGTCCGGCGATACCCCCCGGACAGGGCCAAACAGGCAGGATATAACCCCACCCACTTTGCCAAAGCACAGCCCCCACACCACTAGAGACAGGAAGATCACATCATATTCCTATATTGAATTATTTCTTATTGTTGTTGCATTGCCAAGAAGGAACCTGCAAGTAAGCATTTAGTTGGACAATGCATAACATGCACATCTCGTACATACAACTGCTAAAAACTGGAATTGCATTATAGTCAGCCAGTTTTTGTGCTATCCTTCCTTCCCACAGATGCACACATACACATACTAACACGTACACAGGCAATGAACCGAACACCACCAACATCCCCATCCAGCACAGAGTAGTTCGCATGACGCAACTAGATGGCTTTATGTAACATCATAGCATGTATCTCTCCTGGAACTGGAGCAGAAGAGCATGTGAGACTCAACACTGGAGTCTCTCTCTCTCTCTCTGTCTATCTCTATCTCTCTATGTCTTTATTTCTCTCTCTTTCTCTCTCTCCTCTCTCCCCTCTCTCTTTCTCTCATTCTGTTGTTTTCTCTCTTGCTTCATCTCTTTCTATTTCTCTGTCTCTCTCTGTCTCGCTCTCTCTTTCTCTCTCTGCCAAGCCTGTTCAACACGTATTGACATTAAATCACATGAGCACAATGCACGCTTGTAGTCCACATCCTTTTATTCTACATTTGGAAATGTCAAAGAACTGCGACCTGTGTACGAGCGTGAACCATGATGAGAACTTCTAACACGAGTCTATGGCTGGTTACATTTTCGTTAGACACTAATGAGCAATCAACGTGATTTTTCTGAAGAGACCCGCAGTAGCGCTGCTAATTACGTTCTTTTCTAACCTGCATACAGTAGATGCAAATGGAGATAAGATCAGCAACACTGGGCCTATTGGGCTGTGGCTGAGCATGGCCCGAACTGAACCCATTGTTTACCAAGCATTGATAATTCATGTAATGTGGCAATGGGAAATTATAGTCTTAATGTTGCCATTTCCAATGGACATTAAGTCCCAATTAAGACTTGGAATTGAGCATTGTGAAATGAAAGGACTCGTCTGACATTGATTATATGCATGATAGAACGCTGCAGCTGAACCAATCAGATATTCCAATTGCAGAATGAACACGAGAACATGCCAGGCATAATAATCAGCTGTGCTTGACTTGGAATGAAATAGGTGCCGATACTGTTTATGTTTCATGTTTAGGTGCAGGAACTCCTCACTACTTTTGAGCTAATATTCTATAAGAGGTGCAGGAACTCCTCACTACTTTTGAGCTAATATTCTATAAGAGGTGCAGGAACACCTCAATACTTTTGAGCTAATATTCTATAAGAGGTGCAGGAACTCCTCACTACTTTTGAGCTAATATTCTATAAGAGGTGCAGGAACTCAAGCAGAATATAATTTCAGGTGCCGGTCCTCCGGTGAGCTCCTGCCCAAATCAAGTACTGATAATCTGAGCAATTAAAGCATTTTGCATATATAGCCCATCAGAACTCTTTGTCTGTTCCCGCAGTAGTGAATGCACTGACTGTACAAGTTAGCCTAGAGTGTATTAATGTGGTTTTCTATGTACAGTGACATTGGGTGTGATGAATGGCGTCTTAAATACGATTTAACATCATTATAATAATCTAAAATGTTCATAAAACGCTGTAATGTACATCACAAACTTCTAGTTATTTTTTCCCCCATGACTTCTAGACCCATTCGAGTGCACCAACCCCCATTGTTACTGTATGAAACCTCAGCTTGGGTAACAGAGGACTTAATCATTCTAACTTGTGATGTGCTGTTGGGCTCAATGGAGTGGAACATGACACAAGCGAGTGTACAGTCCCACCATGGCCTTCTGCCAGGGCCATTTTTAAAGTGCCACTTAGGCTCCTACAGATGAAGGATCTTAATTTGATCACCCTGTTGCAGGAGAACATTCTTGCAATCCAGCAAATGTAAAAACCTGTAGTGTATTTGAGGTTAAAATCGCTTCTGAAGTTTGTGATTTCCACTTTGAAATCTTACACAAATGTCTGTTAATTATAATCCACATAATAATTCACATTTCCTGTTGCTGCAGGATTATTTTCCTGCTGTAGAAAACCGGCTCAAATGAAGATCCTACAGCTGTAGTAATGTGCCCAGGGAGAGAGGGGGTTTAGGTTACTGCTCTGCTCCAGTTGCTGCTCAAACATCTCAGGACTGGATGGGACAAGAGGGGAGAAACAGAAACATACACTCTATGTTTGTTTTTAGTAGGGCTATGACATCAATCACAGGAGGGTCACAAAAGAAGAAGTCAAGTATGAAAATGAACGCTCCGGGAGTAACAAAACAATATGAGAGAGAGAGAGAGACGGAGGTACGTCAAGTAACATACTGTAGAATCTCTTCTATGGCAGTCCCTTGACAACCCAGTGGAACGTACAGGTTGAGCTGTGTGTGACGGCTGCAGAGGGTGATTATCTGGCGTTCCCCGGAGACAGAGCGTCTCCATATCTTCTCCATAGCTTCTCCGAGAGTCATGTCTATACAGTACAGTATGCTCCCATCCAGGTCCAGAGGTCAGCTCATAATGACTGTTTCGATGGGATAGTGGGTGACTCATCAGGCCAGTAAACAGACAGGCTAATACATAACCTCCAATCAGTGCAGGAGAGCATGTTTGATGCAATCACATGCATGTACACTACGGTCATATAGTTCTAGAATCACAGTATACTGTACATACACATTAAAGCATACATTCACACTGTTCTATGGTTTCTCTGTCTTGAATCCCATGCTGTAAGAACATTCATTGAACGCAGTGAGGGAGGGACATTTAATTCCTATCAAGAGTCACCCCTTGGGACTTTGCGGGCTGATTAAAGCAAAACACAGCTAACCTTTAAATGCAATTAAAGTGAGATGTCAACTGGAAGCGAACCTACAGGTTGTGCAGGATGTTCACTTTCTCCTTCCTGTTTTATTCTGTCTATGGAGAGCAGAACCTCAGGCAGCATGTCTCTGGTTCTGGAGACAGAAAGGAGAGGGACAACACCAATTGAGTAATTGGTCTGCTGCTCGAGGTGTGGATTTGTCCTCTGTACAATGCTTGATGCCATTTCACTTCTGAATGACTGGCTGATTGAAAAGCCAAAATGAATACTGCGGATGAGAGAATGCACTTTTCTTTGCTAATTTCACAGCTCCTAAGACGTTAGATTGGCTTTAATATTAGGGCTTAACGGAGTCACCAATCACACACATTAAGAACCATTACGGTGCATATCAACCTCGAGTGAAAACGGGGCAATCAACAAGGCATACATGCCTTTTCTTGAGCATGATGAAATGCTTGAGGGGTTTTGCCTGTCCAGCTGAAATGTTTTCTTTTCAAAACACATTATCACAACCCAATATCATTGGTTTGTCCCACAGTTCCTTGAATGGGTGTTGACAGTCTGTAAACCTGGCCTTTGTATGACACGGCAGCCTAGCTGAGGCGACCCACACTCCTCTGTCTCTTCCTCCAGGCCTGTGCTCTGTTGTTAATTATGGATTATGACCATGACAAGAGGTGGGTGGTGGGGCGTGAGGCAGAGGCACTTCAGCCTGAACAAAAACAAGCTGATTAAGCCTGAGGGAGCTGCATCACGGGAAACGCTGAGAGGAAGATGGGATCATTAATCAGAGACAGAGTGACTGAGTGAGTTTCCCCTGAAATCAGCACTCCAGTGTCACCACGGCTCATCCCTGACCTCCCCAACTCCACAGACACACTTGTAAGGTCATTCACATCATCATCATCCACAGCCGGTTCATATTTGGCCCTGCTGTGTGTTTCTTGACCACTAGCTTGAATTCCGTCCAATTGGCGACAGATTTTCATGCGAATATTCTAAAGTCCACATAAAAACAATATGTGCATCTTCCCACCAGGGATGTGCTACCATTGCATTGACTTGTTGCAAATCCTCATAATGCTGTTACTGTGGGTTTTTAGGAGGATCAACTTTGTTTTGACTATGTACATGCATCTGGAGAAACCATCTCTGTTTTGAAGGTTTCGAACTGGGGCACTTTACACATGTATTGTGATGTTCAAGGCCAGTGCTATGTGTAATTTTCTGAGAAAGGGTTCTGTGATTGTGCTCTTTTTTTGGTCCACCACATAGAACTCAATGGCAGCCTAGCAGGTATTATGAAGCCAACATTAGGTCTCCGTGGTGTATTCACCAACTGTAAGTACCATTAGTCATTGTGCAGCTCTGCGACTTTCATTATACCAATGGCTTTCATGGATCATAATAATATATTATTTTCAATCATTATTTTTCAATGTTCATACAAAGAGTTTCATTCCAATTCTTAAACTCTCTCTCTCTCTCTCTCTCTCTCTCTCTCTATATATATATATATATATATATATATATATATATATATATATATATACATATTTTCAGAAATTTTGCCAAACTAGTTTTTTTTCTTTTTAAAGAACTTTTGAAAGAGAATAGTGTGTTTTTCACATCTAGTGACAGACATTTTGCTTCAAATATATCACTACAGGGCTTCCATTCATACAAACAATCATATTTTGCAAAACTCTATATATCCACCTCACTTTCAGAGACTAAATTAAGTAGCACTGCAAGGTTTTCCACAGTCAAATGTGATGTTCATACCCTGTAGTTTTGTTTAAGCCTCGTCAGCTGCCAGCCTCTGGGGCACCTTGGCAACTTATGAAGCCAGGTCAGTCAGACAGTCAGTCAGTCAGTATAAATCACAAGCTGTCTCTCTGTCTTACCCACATCCCCACAGACAGGTCTAATCAGCCGCTGGACACTACTCCAGCTCAGGAGTCATCTTCTGTCCTCCTAATCCTCATTGACAATGCAGTGACCTTAACCCTTCTGCTGTGTTCCCGGTCGAATTTGACCGATTTACAAGTTCTCTCTGAAACAAATGTAGTTCATTTAATCTGATTGTCATAAGGTTCCATGACTTTGTCCACACAGACGATCTGAACACACAAAATACATTTGGATGATTTTTATTACATTTTGGATGTTTTATTGAACTTTTGTACACTTGTGGTGTTCCCGTTCACTAGAAATTAATGGGTGAGACTACAATTAGTGTATAAAATTGAGTTCAGGCATACACACACACACACACACACACACACACACACACACACACACACACACACACACACACACACACACACACACACACACACACACACACACACACACACACACACACACACACACACACACACACACACACACACACACACACACACACACACACACACACACACACACACACACACACACACACACACACATCACTCTCCTTCTTGGCTTCCATGGCAACCCCCACAGGAATCCTTCCCCAATAGAATCTTTCCCCCACGGGAACCACACCTGTTGGTATTCTCACAAACAACCCCAACATTGTTTCAGTAATATATATAACTTTTCTCGCAGCTCTGGTATATGAATATTTTTTGAGGCCATGGTCACAATTCATCAAACGATATACTGTATGTGAGGCTCTTGATCATATCTTTGATCATGACACTGGTGAGGAGGAGCGAGTCCTTGTTAAACTTCGACACAAAGTACTCTGTGAGAAATAGCACAATATGTTTCATCTGACTATTTGTTATCGTCAAAATAATCCATACATTATGCTTTTTAAAAAATTCAAAAACGAGGTGTATGAGCTCAGGTCAATGAGGCCTACAGGCCATTAAGAGTAAATAGTAGGTCAAAACTTATAATGTAAAGGACTGAAGTTGATAAAAAGATCTAACACAACATCAGGTGATAATATATGTATTATTATAGATTTACAATCAGCTATAATGCGACGGTCATTTTGGACCGGGAACACAGAATGAATTGACATGAAACGAACACAACAGGAGGGTTAAGCGTTGGCACGGAACTGGTATCTGACGTCACCGCCCTTTCCCCGCCATTGAAACCGACGTGAAAGATTACAGCCTCACTCACTGTGTGCCGTTTTCCCCATCAGCCCTGCAACTGTATCAGGTACTTTAAATGCAGACGGTTGGGTCTGTGTGGCTTTGAGTGGTTGTCCGGAGGGCTAAAAAATGACCACAATGTATTTTCGCACATCAAAACACATTCAGTTATTCAAACCATGCCCAGCCTGGCTGGGGATAATAGTGCTACAATACGGCTATTAGTTCCGTTCCACTCTAAAATCTTTAATCTTCAAGACATTTTTTGAAGAAAAGAGGCAGAGATGGAACCAGAGAATTGTCAAAATTGTAACAAACTTCCTCCTCTCCCGTTCTGTCAGGGTTGATCGACACACCGCCAGTAGAATCATTTGGAAATGAAACAGAAAATGTCAAACTGCACCCCGTACAGACGCGTCGCGCTCCTTAGAATACTGAATTCTCCACAGCGCCTGTCCGCAGCAAGAGGTCTGTACGCACCCTGATGGTTCTCCAAACAGAACAAAATGGAGATAGAAATAGGCCTATCAGTAACAGTAAGCACACATAACAAGGATGGAGAATGTAACCACACACAATAGAAAGGAAAAGCTGGCCTTCAGGCAGTTACAGGACTTTGACATGTACTTATGATCTTGCTCCGATACAATACAATGACAATCTATTTCAAATTCTCCACAATAGCCTAACCTCGGGTTGTATTGTGTTCTAAATCTCGAAACGATTGTGTTCTTTTATTCACAATAATCCAAAGAAATAGATATATACAATGGTACGAAGTAAGTTGGTTAAAAGCTTGGTACCATCCGACTGTAGATACAGGGCAGGTAGACCCACCTACAGTACCCACACCAGGCTCCACCCCAGGGCCCTTCTCTCCCAGCCCAGTAGCCTGTGAGACAGACAGTACGGTGTAGGGAGTTGAGGAGTGGACTGACTCCTTCTCTTCTCATCCTCCTCATCATCACTGTGATCCTCCTCCAGCCTGTTGGGCCAATTTAATCCCCAGCCCTCTGGTGCCAGCTGCATTCTGTCCATGCCTGCGTCAAATTAACCAGATTAAAACATCCTAATCTACGGGGCTCGAGGATGATGCGGTCGGTACGTGTGTCCCTGCCTCCAAGAGGACTTGGGCCAATCCATCTCATTACTGAGAGCATGCCATAAATAAGAATGGAAGTTAATAAGGAAGGCATGGTTGTCGTAGACAGCTGCTATTGATGAGGCATTACCTTAATGCAAAGTCATGCCTCTGAAATTAAGGAACTGAACATGTTTTGAATACCTGAGACAGTTTTTCCACATCCCGATTTTGTATGAAAATTCACTCAAAACAACTGGTGTCTGGAATGGTGATATGGTTGAAATGGTTCTATAAATACTTGCTTTTGACAGGATTTAAAAAAAAAAAACATTTATTAGGGAGTGGGGTCAGAGCTTGTCATGGCAAGAACACACTTTCCTAATTTCAAAAGTTTATGTGAAGTAGCTTATTTTCCCCAATATCCCTCAGTCTATTGTGTCATATCAGCAATCTCCCACATTCTCCTCCTCTTCGTATAAGCGATGAATTGTAAAAATCATTTCTGCCAGTAAAATAGCAGAGATATTGTGAACGAATGAATCAACTGCACTGGGCATCTAAATGCCAAAGCGCTTCTCAAGCGGTGCCAAGCTGAACTATCACTTCGTATATTCTAGATATAGGCCAATCTTACTCTTTTGAAATCCCCACTCGGTATTCAGCTGCCTCTTCATAGGACCATGGCCTTATGCCGTGCAGTTAGTTCTTGTGTGGACTGACTCCAACGGAGGCTGCTAAAGGGGAGGACGGCTCATAATAATGGCTGGAACGGAGCGAATGGAATTGCACCAAACACAGATATGTGTTTGACATAGTTGGGACCATTCCACCTATTCCCACTCCAGCCATTACCACAAGCCCATCCTCCCCAATTAAGGTGCCACCAACCTCCTGTGACTGACTCCGTGGAGGAGTAACAGCTTTCCGTTACCTTCGTTCTCGTCCTCTTACCACAGTAATCAGATGGATCGTCTGTCTGTGGCATCGTGAACGTGCTGTTCTTATGTAGGTGCTGTGCTCTATAGAATACGACACTACGCTTTCCCAACTGTTGACAAAGTCGTAGCGTGACAACAACTAAGAGACGACTAAATGATTGCTGATAGATCCAACATACGTATGATCTCATTCATCTCATTTCAAGTGAACAAATATACAACTAATTATGTTTAACGTCTGGATGCAATCCATATCTGAATGGCTTAATTTGTCTAATTTGCTGTTAATTTAGCTTTCCACCATACGTAGTGGTGAACTCCTGAGGCAAAGACTCAATCTGGGTGAAGCCGAAGCAGGGCTGAGGTTCATACCTCATACCTCATTTCACCCCTTATCACTGTCGTACACTAACGAGTGTTGCCTAGTAACCAGTGAAGCAGCTCTCGTGAAGTTAGCTTTTCAAAGAGAGTCACGCTTGACGGGATTTGTTTTTGCTTCCCATGTGCCATCTGTATCCACATTAACATCAGAAAGGTCATCCTCTGCTTGAGAAACAATTATAGGGCATAATTACCAATCGTTTGAGATGTTTAATGGAATAACAACTCCGATGACTGTATCCATATCTGTCCAGAAGGCAGGTTAGTCATTAGGCTCTGGGCTTGCTGTAACATTCTGTACCCATCCATTGCTCCGTCTTTTACCTGCTTTGGCAACATCTGCTCTTGTTGTTGATGCTTCTTTTTATATTGAATTTGATTAGCGATTGAAGCGGAAATCAATTGAGGTTTGATGTTACATTATGACATATAGACACACATACATTTAGTATTCTAAATTCTACTCGCTTCTATGGCTGCCCTCTCAACCTAAATTACCTGAACAAATGTACAGCTCTACTTAATCCATATAAATATAACTTGCGTTGTTTCAGAGCATACGGTTGTAGTTGGATTAGCATTTCATATTCTGTCAGACAAGCCTAAATATGTCCATAGGGGCGGCCGGACAAAAGCTCTCCAGTGTGAAGAGAAGCTTGAAATGGAATTACCATTACTCAAGTCATAGCCCGTAACATCATATTATCACACATTTAAATACCCTGTATGCTCTCCCATCATGAAATAATGATTTCCATTGAGCCCTGTAGAGAGAAGGAGCCAAATATGAGTCAAATTAGAAGCGATGCAGAATGTGTCGTCCGTGATTATTCTGCAGGTGATTATCTTGCACCTGCAAAAGCCAAACAATGCTTTTTGATTGCATGAGTATCCAGCGTGTGGATTCGGAGTGCTGTCATTCAGCTCAAAATTGCTCACCCAGAGGATTCTATTGAGGTTAGGTCAACGCTGTTTGTTGCATTCCCAGCTGAATGAATGGTCAACTCTCAAACTGATGATTCATGAAACTTTAATGTGGTACCATTCCCACAAACACACCGTAAGAGCTGATGGGGGGGGGGGGGGACTAACCAAAAATGCTCTTACAATATGAACAATACAGTCCACAAACAATATACTTTTACACAACTTTACATTAGCATGCTTCATATATCAAATGCATCAATAGTCATGAGAATTTCTACCCAAATAGTTGATTACGTTCTAATAGATTGCTAATGTGGCGCAAGATGAACTAATATTAGCCAGAACAAACGGTGGAGCTAGGCTACGGCTAATAACATCATATTGCTAGCAGAACGACAATAAAACAAATATTAGTTTATTTAAAAAATGTAAGATTTGAAACAAGACCAATATTGAAAGACAGTAAATACCTTGTTCTCTTTCTATCTAGGTGTTAAGTTTGACGTTGTTTCTTGGATACTTGAATAACCTTGAGACAAGTGTATTGTCATAGTATTTACTCTATGATTCTATCTTATCTTTGTTTCTGTTGAATGAGACTGTGTTGGCTTGATGTTCAGCCTAAGTAGGTTGTGGTGAGCAGTGGTGGACACTGTGTGTGCGGCCATTTCCTCCACTCGGTTATCCAAGTCTCCAATAAATTGACCAAGACTTCACAATATCTTAAGTCTGCTTACGGTTCCTCTAGGTGCCATGACCTCCAATACCCTTGAAATTCTCTCCTGTACATCCAATATCATGGTGTTTACTGGATTCTGTACTGAACAGAAAGGCCATTGTTGGAGGTTTGCTATTCACAGGCCGGATCCTAGTTTAGCGGTCTCTGTCAAGGTCAGACCACAGGAGAGGTGGGCAAGACCGGCCAGCCTGCCAATGCTGTGTCATCATGAGGGACGTCCAACTGAATGTAATTACACTGCCTGATGATTCAAGTGCTCAGTGCTGGCTCCAGAGGTGCGCACACAGTAACCTGCTCTAAACGTAGAGATACTCTCTTTTTTATAGACCTAGTTCTTCCCAAAACGAATGCTCATACACTCCTCCTCCCACTGTGCCACCATCTCTTACATTGGTCTGCCTGTGGCAATATGGACATTTGCTGCAATTATTCTCTGTTAGATTGAACAGTGATTGATAATCTAATAGATTTTCTAATGGATCCAATGCTGTCCACTTTTCTACATGCTGATGTGAGGAGAAGGCCCGAGACAATACTTTACCTTCCGCCTCAGTTCCATCTACCTCATTAGTTCTGCTTAACTACGTTCATACGAGGCGCCCACGCTCCTTCAGTTTAGTTTTGTGGAGCTGCAATAATGTGTAAAGGTGGGCTGTCTGCTGTGATTGCTACCTGCTGGCTCTGTCAGGAGAAACCAGCTGTAGGTTTGATGTCTCAGTGCTGCATCCTCATCAGACTCTGTCCTGATCAGTCAGTATTCACTCCCCCAGCATGGCTTTAAAACAAGTCTTAAACCCCCAGTTCATAACTGAAGATATTTTAAAGGTGCTTCCTGTTCGATTTTAGATTTACTGGTAAAGGCTTTGGAGTTTTGCTTATTAGCAACAACGAAAAATCCCACCCTCCAGTATGGACAGGGGTCAGTGGACGTATAAGACTAGGAACTGAAGGATGCTGGATGACACTCATTTCTAGAATCAAAGTGACAGGCCTGTTCCATCAATGTGTGCTCTTTTAGGTCCAATCAACCAACCAGACACCAATAAAGTCCCCCAGTCTCCTTTACATTCCTGTCATCTATCCACATAGCATTTGCATACATTGATTTATGATTGTCTGTCTGTCTCACCCAGTCACCTAAGTAAATGGATAGAAATTCAATTTATTGTGAGATGTCAATTAAATTGGTTGACAAAGGGAGCTTCCAGACACAGCAATTTGGGACGCTTTCTTCTTCTCAGAGCCTGTAGCGCCATGATTATCAATGGTGTTTTGATATCAAGGGAGAGAGAGAGAGAGAGATGTTGACTGACAGGTCTGGCCAATGCTCGCGCTACCAGATCATAACTGACGGCCAGCTTCTGTGGGTAAGAGAAATACAGGGACTAAGGAAAAGAAAAAGAAAGTGTTGCAGTAGCATATAATTATCCTACCAGCTTCAATAGACTGTTGAATTGAATTTGTCCAAACTCTCTGTGGCTCGCTTTGCCTCCGTATTAATAAACGGTTGTTGTTACAGTTCTCTATTCAGCCTGCCTGGCAAACAGAGGCCATTTAACAGAGTGAAAGTAATTGGGTTATTTTCAGGCAGCAATTAGTTATTGGAGGGCAATGACTATTGTTTGCAGTGTTGGGAGGACTACCATAGTGTGTGTCCATGGAGGCTGTGTCGGTGAAGATTTAGCATTTTGGGATATTTTGAGAGGAAAGAGGGGCCATGGGATGGAAGTTCCATGTACCAGAGGCTGAAATGAACCTGACTCCGATTGGGGACAATGTCTCAGAGCCAAATTTAAAGGGCAGTCCCACTGACTTCGACATTTCCTCTGGTTTTCTCATTGAACTACTGTAGCAACAACTATCGGTCTTGAGGCCTCTTTCAGCTCCCTCCAAAACAAGTAATTATGTCAGCTAAATAAAAAGAGTCTGACTCTGTAATCACACATCTCTATGTGTAAGTATTAATAATGCATCGCTTCACACTGCGTACTAAACCAGCCCCAGACACTCTTTGTCAACAGCAGATAAACAAAAAATGTGCAAACGGCCTTGATTGCAGAGAGGATCATTTCCATCCGAAACCTGTTGAAAACGAGATCCTGGTGGGACGACGCCATCCATTATACCCACATCAAAATGAATGTTGCCCCGTGTGAAAGGGATTGGCAGAATAGAGGTTGATCATAATTGCTTAGTTCGCGAGGGCCCGGGCAGACTTCCTCTGCCAAATCTATTCTTCCAATCCAAATCTATTCCTCCAATCCAAATCTGTCTCCGATCAGCTTGTTCTCGAGGCTGCGTGGTGGGATGATGCTGCTGGCTTCAGGGAGGAGGGAAGCAATGGAAAAGACTCCATGGCTTCTCTATGGAGGAAGACTAAGATTGTCAGATTAGTGAAAGCTTGCCTCCTTTCCCAGTCAGGGGCAATGTCACCATGCCAGATATTGGCTCTGTGTTGTTACCACTAAACATTATTCCTCCCCCACTAGCCCTCTTCACTGGTTTCTATTAAATACATATTGTAAAATAAAATCTATGTCGTCTGGCCATCCATTGTGTGTTAATGTTCTCTCATAATTGCATGTGGACATGTTGCGGTGGTGTTAATAACCATTAAATGTGTAAGCCTGTGGCAGAATATGAATGGATCTGTAATGAATACTCAGGGAGAAAAAGGGTGTAGATTCACTCGCAGGGCGCGGCAGGTGTTTATCTTGCCTTTGCAGAAGCCAGGAATCGTGGTCACAGGCAGGCAATGGTCATACGCAGGTAGGCAAACAGGCAGGTGAATCAAAACTAGGACTAAAGGCTATAACTGGTTCTCACAAACGAGCTTGGAAAAGGCTTGGGAGAGTCAAAATGAACAATACCTCACAAAGGCACAAACAGAATGAACTGAACTAAATAAGGAGCTGATGAGACCAGATGAAATCAATGAACAAAAATAAAAGACAAGGCTATGTTCAAGAACACAAAGAAACAGAACACAAGGTTGACTAAGAAAAGAAATACAGAACCTTACAGGATCCTAAAGACATTGTTGCCATGAACAGCAGGATGGACAGCTGTTCCCTCCCATTACAGCCGTGTAACTTTGAGGAGAAACTGGGATAATCACTTGATATATTGGGTTTGTTTGTGCAGAGACACTAGCGTCGTATGGTACATTGGAGGAGTGTGAGGCAGTAAAGTGGTTTAATCCTAAATCATCTTAATGGAGTAATGATTTTTTATGATTTTACTAGTTGTTTACCGGCAAATGACGTGTTCGTTGTAAATAAGGTTTATTGAATGTGCATTTACACATATCTAATAATGAACTATCATTGACTTTTGGAATTGATAATAATTTCTTCGGGGGAGGTTTTCAAGCATTGGTTATTGCTTACACTTCCCCACCTTCTCCATGCCCATCAAAATCATGGTCACCAGTATAATGGCTCACAAATCCAAATGAAGTCCTACCTGCTGGGGTGGCTGGGTAGCCTAGTGGTTAGAGAGTTGGACTAGTAACCGCAAGGTTGCAAGTTCAAACCCCTGAGCTGGCAAGGTACAAATCTGTCATTCTGCCCCTGAACAGGCAGTTAACCCACTGTTCCTAGGCTAACATTGAAGATAAGAATTTGTTCTTAACTGACTTACCTAGTTAAACAAAGGTATAAAAACCTGAGTGGCCTCCCACCAGCAGTCCCATTCCCCTCCCCTCTCTGCCCAACCCCGTCCCCATGTCTTTGATGTCTGGAGTAATTAGCCATCACCTGTGAAATAGAGAGAGGAACCAAGGCACCTCCGTGCAGCACTCCATTTTTCCTGGTAATGATGATAGTTTCTTCCAGGTAACGTTCCAGCGCATTGCCTATGAAATGTGGCGAAACATGTGGCCCAGACTTCCACAGCGAGGCGGCCCGACAGGAGAGACACCAAATAAAATCCTGCAGATTTTGCTATCTCCTCCTCACAAGACTGACCTGAGAAAGGTCAAACGCAAATTATTTCGGATGTTGATTCTTCCTCACTGTGGATGAATTTGATTTGCGAGCACCATTTTGGCAAAGAGAAAATTGGGTACACAAATGATGTGCCCACAAATAGAGGCTGTTTTTATACCAAAAAAACAGCTAATAATCCAGCAATGGTACATTCCACTGTATGTAACTCATCGCTGAATGATATTGCTCCATGGTGCCTTACAGTAGTAATGCTTGTCTTGTAATGCTTGTTCTTTATGGCAGACGTACATTGTTATTAGCCCCACTTGTGTAAAGCCATCTTTACACAAAGGGGAGCAATGTAATACTTCTCCCCCATTGATTTTGTGAATCTTGTGCTGCATGCCAGAATGGCAATAAAGCCTCTACAATGTCAGTCCACACCTCTGACAAGTTTGTATATTAAATGCCTGCTATGGGATTTAGCGTAATGTAAAAATGTTAAGATGGTCCTTCATTTGTGTTGAGGGGGAGGGTTGGGAGGGTTGGGCAAGAGAGTAATTGTGAGATGTTCCGTAGGGTCCATTGGATTGTGAATAAATTGTACAACCTTGTATGAACACACAGTCCCTCACTGAGCAAAAGACAGGGGGGTTAAATAAACCACAATTTGTGAGAATGATTCCGATATCATCAGCATGATAATTGGTTTCTTCTGCTCTGCCGTGAAGAAATGCTGTTCCCTGACCATTATTCTAAAGTGCAATGAACTGAGCCATCACGGAAACAATGTAACACAGTATTTTGACCTCTTCGCATCAGACCACTGTTTAGCTAACCCCCACACACACTTCAACTCAACAGTTTAACCTACCACCTAACTGAGCTTTCAGTTGTCACTTGCTTGAGCCCGTTCAATCGATAGACCACGCCAGGCCGTGTCACATTAATGCAAGATGTCTCCATTGAGATCAAATAGGCATCTTGGCCTTTGTATGGAAAACGCTACAGAAGACATATGTGATGAACCTGCCCTATCAGGGCAGCAGAGTGGACTAGTGGTAGTGCGTCTGCTCCCTAGACAGTCACAGACAACCATGGATTGTCTCCGGTGCTGACAATTCTTGGTTCCCAGAAGGTTTCAGGTAGGTTAAGATTAACATTCCACTACCTCTTTTTTTGTCCAGTTTCTGAGTTGTCTTAGACAGCAACTCTGTTATAATCTGAACGTTAGGAACGTTCTTCCTCATCTCCTTGCAGTCCACCTCTATGACAGCGACACACCCTGCCTGGCTGCGTCTGCATTAACGTAGGATGCATTGTGGGTTGGTCATTGTCACATGCTACTTTAATGCCTGTCATAGAGCCCGGCTCGCTCTGTGCTCAGCAGCGGCAATGAATTAGAGACATGAAAAGGTGGAGTAACATTTTGTGAGGTGAGCTCAAAAGTTACATATATAACCTAGCTGGTTATCAAAGGCCAAACCAGTGGAATCAAATGGCATGAAGGGACAGAGTAGATGGGAGTTCAGGAAGTCATTATTTACCTGCAGCATTACCTCAGAGGGCAAGAGAGGACCATGAACGACATAGACAATCAACAAAATTGTGTTGAAAATGTGTTTCGAAAAGGTTCACAATAAATAATGGCGGAGTTCATTTGGCTGAGGTGTGCAATCTTGCGTAAAAGGGCAAAACTGTTGACATCAATTATGAAAGGCACAAATCTATCCATTAAATCGAGTACTTTGTCGTTTCTATTCATTTAATCCTGTTCACACTTCCACTGTGGTACTGTAGCTCTAACCCTGTCTACAGATCCTTTTCTCTCAGCTCATATTCCCCAGTTCAATGCTTCCACTGTGGTACTGTAGCTCTAACCCTGTCTACAGATCCTTTTCTCTCAGCTCATATTCCCCAGTTCAATGCTTCCACTGTGGTACTGTAGCTCTAACCCTGTCTACAGATCCTTTTCTCTCAGCTCATATTCCCCAGTTCAATGCTTCCACTGTGGTACTGTAGCTCTAACCCTGTCTACAGATCCTTTTCTCTCAGCTCATATTCCCCAGTTCAATGCTTCCACTGTGGTACTGTAGCTCTAACCCTGTCTACAGATCCTTTTCTCTCAGCTCATATTCCCCAGTTCAATGCTTCCACTGTGGTAACTGTAGCTCTAACCCTGTCTACAGATCCTTTTCTCTCAGCTCTTATTCCCCAGTTCAATGCTTCCACTGTGGTACTGTAGCTCTAACCCTGTCTACAGATCCTTTTCTCTCAGCTCATATTCCCCAGTTCAATGCTTCCACTGTGGTACTGTAGCTCTAACCCTGTCTACAGATCCTTTTCTCTCAGCTCATATTCCCCAGTTCAATGCTTCCACTGTGGTACTGTAGCTCTAACCCTGTCTACAGATCCTTTTCTCTCAGCTCATATTCCCCAGTTCAATGCTTCCACTGTGGTACTGTAGCTCTAACCCTGTCTACAGATCCTTTTCTCTCAGCTCATATTCCCCAGTTCAATGCTTCCACTGTGGTACTGTAGCTCTAACCCTGTCTACAGATCCGTTTCTCTCAGCTCATATTCCCCAGTTCAATGCTTCCACTGTGGTAACTGTAGCTCTAACCCTGTCTACAGATCCTTTTCTCTCAGCTCATATTCCCCAGTTCAATGCTTCCACTGTGGTACTGTAGCTCTAACCCTGTCTACAGATCCTTTTCTCTCAGCTCATATTCCCCAGTTCAATGCTATGCCTCCAATGGCTGAATTTGCCACATACCTCTGTCAAACTTCTGAAATACTTGGATGAAGGACCATAAAAGGTTAATAATAACATGCATTAAACCTTCTAAATGAATACTAATCTGCCTGCTCTGCAGTTACACTGTGTTGTATATAGCCAAACTTTGGCCCTATAGAAGAGGTTACCCCTGGATTTCTCTGGCTTGCTTTACTGTCAGTGTGCTCCAGAGAGTACCAGCATGCCACAGAGCCAGTTAGTCTGACAGAACCAGTCCAACTAACAGAGGGAGCCAGAGGGAAGGTACTGTATGTGTCCAGCGTAAATACCAAACTCTGATCCAGCCAATCATGGCACCCTGCAGGCATCGTCTGATTGGCTTGGCCTTGCGTCAGGGAACACTCTCTCCCCCGACGGCCATTACAGAATCCCATCATGCCCAGAGTCATTTTCTCTCTCTTGATTTCTGGTTCCAGTGAGAAACCAAGTGTGTAGGTCAAACGAATTGCTGCTTTTTACATTTAGGCAGCATTGAAATGCCTTCTGTCTGCAAGTGGGGAGGCAGGCCTGGGGAGTGGGGAGGCAGGCCTGGGGAGTGGGGAAGCAGGCCTGGGGAGTGGGGAGGCAGGTCTGGGGAGTGGGGAGGCAGGCCTGGGGAGTGGGGAGGCAGGCCTGAGGAGTGGGGAGGCAGGCCTGGGAGGCAGGCCTGGGGAGGGGAGGCAGGCCTGAGGAGTGGGGAGGCAGGCCTGAGGAGTGGGGAGGCAGGCCTGAGGAGTGGGGAGGCAGGCCTGAGGAGTGGGGAGGCAGGCCTGGGGAGTGGGGAGGCAGGCCTGGGGAGTGGGGAGGCAGGCCTGGGGAGTGGGGAGGCAGGCCTGGGGAGATGGGAGGCAGGCCTGGGGGAGTGGGGAGGCAGGCCTGGGGGAGTGGGGAGGCAGGCCTGAGGAGTGGGGAGGCAGGCCTGGGGAGTGGGGAGGCAGGCCTGAGGAGTGGGGAGGCAGGCCTGAGGAGTGGGGAGGCAGGCCTGAGGAGTGGGGAGGCAGGCCTGAGGAGTGGGGAGGCAGGCCTGAGGAGTGGGGAGGCAGGCCTGGGGAGTGGGGAGGCAGGCCTGGGGAGTGGGGAGGCAGGCCTGGGGAGTGGGGACCCTCTGCTTGATGCACAAAAGGAGTTCAACAGGGAATCAGGAGGAACAACACTTCTGCTGTTTAAATGTTAAAATGTGTTTCCCAATTGATGTTATTTTTGTAAATTGCCTCCATTTCCAATCAATTCCATGCACATTGCATCTGTAGTAGATTAGAGACCCCTTGTCGATTAGGATTTGGACTGGGGGTTGTGAGAGGGATGCAAATGGCTGATAATTTAGCCGATCATCTGATGAACCTCTGAATCCATTAGACAACTAAGCACCAGTAGATTACTGATGAAACTGAGGAAGGTCCATTAATTCCCCAAATGAAAGAGGTCTCTTCTACTAGGGGGTGACAGACTTGCTAATGACCCTCCCTCAGCACAACCATGCTGTTCGCCTATTGCTCCCCCCAACTGAAACCAAAAACTATTGAAGAGCTTCTGTTGTTGTTCGTGTCGAGTTTGTCATCCAGTTGGCTCCATAGTGAATTACATAGTGCCGTTCCAAAGAGGTGGCAAAATCTAAGCTGTTTTGCATTTGAGGGGGTAAAGCACCTTTAAAACATTAAAACGGATAGGCCATTGGGGAAGTTGTTGCCTGGTCCCCAGAAATCACACACACACACACACACACTCGGTTACGCCCTGAGCATAGAGAGCCCTTGTTTCTCTATGGTGTAGTAGGTCAGGGTGTGACGGGGGGGTGTTCTAGTTAAACATTTCTATGTTGGTGTTTTGGTTTGGTTCCCAATTAGAGGCAGCTGGTAATCGTTGCCTCTAATTGGGGATCATATTTAAGTAGCTATTTTTCCCACCTGTGTTTGTGGGATATTATTTTGTGTTTGTGCACCACGTAGTCACATTTCGTTGTTCGTTTATTGTTTTTGTTTTGCTTAAGTTTCACATCATAGTAAAGATGTGGAACTCTACGTTCGCTGCGCCTTGGTCCAGTTCTTACGACAACAGTGACACACACACACACTGATAGGACAGCTATTTTTAGACCTGGCTTGACACCCTCAAATGAGCCATATCTTGTGCTCTGCTTAGCCAGGTCCTTATTTGGAAAAGCAAAGAGTCAATGAGGCTAATCTCCCTGGGCATTTGAGCTCTATTCTGGGATGATAACTATGGGCAGCCTCCAAGGGGGAGAGCGAGCAACCTCGTGTTTATTTCCCAGCCCGTTATTTTCTCCTACGCCGGAGAATGATTTGTCTAATCTCTCATGAAATACATTTTTAGTGGAGGAACAGCGGTGGCGACTCTCAAAGCCCTCCTGCTGGCCACTCCCAAATATCATTGGCTAATTAATGGCTATTTACATCTCAGTCTCCTGGAGCAGAATGGACATCCTATGCTATTTATTCTCAGCCATATAGAATTATGACTAGAGACATGTTTTTTTGTCCTTCATCTACGTGGAAACAGATAAATAAATACAACTTTTTAAAAAAAATTGGTATTCCACCTTGGTAGTCTACTTAAGCATTCAAGTGGCAGTACTTGAGGAGGTTCTAAGGAGGAGAAACTTTTTTTTTAAAGTTCAGTAAAGTGAATCTTAAGGGGGTTTCTGAGATTGTTGGAATCTGTTTCAAATGTTAATCACCCCTAGACACCCCTGTCTAAAGAGAAGGTGCTGTCAGTGAGATTCAAAAGAAGCTTGAATATGTGCCAGGTCTCTGTCCTGTTAGATGCCATGTTTCCACCCTTCCACACTCTTCCACACACCATGGACAGCCAATTAGAGGAGATTTCTGTCCATAAGCCCCAGCTATGTCAGAGGTATGACCAGTGACAAGGTGTAATGAGACACATGGCCTTTCCCTGGTGGCATTAGTCAGCCTAAGAACAACCACAGCCACAATGACCGACCGAGTTCAACTTCTGCACACCCGGATGATCAAAGAGCCTCATTTCTGTTGAAGCACAGAATGTAATCGCTTGACACCCTCTACCAAAGGTAACAAACAACTGTTTGAGGATGGTTACCCCTCATAGCCTGTTTCTCATCAAGTGTTGGTTGTGCTCAATGGAATCCCACAGGAAAGGATGCCAATTCTTTCCCTCAGGTGGACGAGAATGGTCTTCTGCTCCGGGTCCACGGGGGCCAGTTGGGCTGCCTCATCACCCTAAACAACAAGGGGCCGTACTGAGGCCCCCCCCCCCAAAAAAAAACCTCCTTCCCACACCATCGATGGGTTATTGTGTTTCTTTACCGACGAGGATGATGCTCATGGTTTATGCATGGAGGTCTTTTCTCTTTGAAACACAGAGAGAACGAGCAGCGTGAGTGGCGCCATTGAGCCTGAGTGAATGCTTCGAGATCTGTTTATTGACATCTGGTTGATTTCTATTCCTCTCTGTAATCCGTGGCAGCCCTGGTTGTTGTTATCATCTGAACCTGGTTGAGTGGCTGGAATCCATTTTGTTGCTTTGTGTGTGCTTCATTGTGTGCCATCTGCCTCCTGCAAATGAACCCACAATGTCAATTTCTGTGTCCTTTTGTTCTGGCACGGATCACTCGCGCCCACCCTGAAATGGGAAATGGATGTGACTTACATGTTTAGGACTGAGTGAAGTTTTGAAAATAATTAAATGCATTTTATGTTAGTATCTAGTATCTAGTATTTTATAATCCATCGTTATAAGAATATGTAGCTGTATTCAACTTTGCAAAATAAAAGTGTTCCATTTTGATGCACTGAGTGCTAAACCGAGCCAAATGGAATAATGTTCTGGCTGCAACCATGCCATTAAGGGAGGAAAAATGGATTTTGTGAAAAACAACCAGACGACAAAGGGGTAGAAAGTTAATGTTCTTTTAAAAAGCCTCCCATCTGTCCATTTTTATGGCTCCGAATCTGTCAGAACTTCTAAATGAATAGGATCACCTCTATGTCAACATTGTGAAGTAAAGCCCAGTAAAATGCCTTCAGTAAGATGCTACAATGCTGCCACTTCAGCTATCAGTGGCTTTATCCATCACTTACTGAATAAGGAGTGTAATCACAGCTCTTAGTTATCACTCACTGGAGTTTGAGTCATGTGAGTGCATCATCACTAGGCTGTGAAAGGAAAATGTCACCTCCACAGGAACAGGATGGAGAGGAGAGGGGCCTGTTAAGTGGAAGTACGTTGTCCTCAATGCTTTCTAAAACCAGAACCCGAATTAATCACAAAGGTTGTTTGCTATCACGCACAGCCTTGGGCAATTCAATCACACCAGGGCGCCATTAGTGCTGTTGCCAAATTTGAAAAAAGTACAAAGATGGAAACAAGTATGAGGTCATTAGTGATGTCATACATTTTGGCATGAAGAGGATCTCTATGGTTGAACGACCTTTTCTTCAATTCACTGATCATTGTTCGTCTTTCATCAATCCACATCCAATGTAAAACCAACCCCAGTAAAATAGGTTAAAGGTCTGACAGAAGCTAAACTGGATTTATTGGCTAATAGTTGTGATATCCTGTACAGCTTCTGGTTGAAGGCCGTGGGCAAGGTGCATTTTGAGAGTACAAGCAGAACCACAGTGGCACAGTTACAACTCTATTTCCAACAGAATTGTTGACTCAGCCAAGTCATGGCACAAATGGGATCTTCCACAGAGCCAAGCTTGTTTGATCAAGTCATCTGTGACACATCACGCTGGGAAGGTCTTTGTTTAAGTCAGTGCTGTCTATTACATAACCCATTATGATGTATGCTGTTGCTTATATATGATTTGAGAAGCATGTGTAAGGCATATGAAGACCTTATGAATGCTCTATAAAGCCTTTATAAGGTAGTTATCTTGTAACAGTGTATGCATATTCGTGTGCATCTACAATGACTTTAAATGCCACTTGAAAATATTCAGAGCTCCTAAATATGTACATTTTACAGACTCTTAAAAAAGCAATACATGACTAAAATGGAAATGTATCAACTTTTCAAAACTGGCAACTTGTTTTTGCAACTGCCACGTGATAAATCTAGGGCAAGATGATGTACCTTTTGCATAATTCAATAGTAAGATGAATGAGTAGGGAGAGGAACTTTAGTCTGACAGGGTCCTTACAAGTCACCATATTTTCAACACCACTCTCTGTCAGATTAACAGGCCAGTAAAACAAAGGAGAAACCGTTCTATTTTTCATAACATACCCTAACATATACACGTGTTAATCTCACTTCATCTCCGCATTTAAATCCAGTTACTGATGTGGGAGTGCATTTCCATGTCAAATGATCTGTTCACGTCCTGAAACACCATGTCGCTGTCCATGGTGCTGAATTCAGATACGTACAGATAAGTAAGTTCGGATAAGCATACAGCCTAGTCGTCGTGAAAAACGATGTAAACAAATCGGGAGAGGCTACCTTTACTGGGATACCTCTATAAACATACAAACAACTTACTTTTGTTCATTAAGATACAGTAATAGGAGTCATACCATATAGGCTACCACATGACGAGTGCAATTACACGATTCACATGGAGAGGGAGAAAGAGAAGCACATGATCATTGGTTGAATACTATTCGGCAGTCTGTTGCCAGACGTGGGCATAGTCACTACACTAGTCTATGGATCTTGTGGCTGGATGCGAGTATCTGTTGCATCCGTGGATTTAGTAGGTGAGTAGCTCATCCTTTTGATGCGTTAGTTGAAACAAAATCTAGCAACATCGTGAGAAAATTAAATAGATATTTTGCCCATTCATTTGGAAGGAAACGTGCTTATTTGTCTAACACGTTGCTGTGTGTAGCCGCTTGATCTATGAGTGTTATTTTGTTCATGGGTAGAGCGATTATTGCATATAAATAAAAATACTATACATTCGTACATTGTCAGTAGCACACAACATGAAATATCCTTCGTTTTCGAGACAGAATAAGTTTTGTTCTGTAAAGGAAGCATCTTTGATTGACTTGGCAATGAGCCAATCTCTTATTGGAAGTTGGTTGGTGCTGACTAGGGTCATTTAAACAAATAGAAAGTCAAATTGAGCGAATTAGTTGTTCGTTTATTGGCAACAATCTGACAATTCTTTAGATTAAAAAATGATAGCCTGCCCTGTTCCGTAGTAAGAACAATGAAATCGCGCTTGTTACCTTGGTTCGCTTTCTAAATATTGCGTTGTTTAGAGATATTTACATTCGAATGTATCTTGTGTTTAGAAGCTTTAACACAAAGTTTGAAACAGTAATGATGGTTTCTTCTACATTTAGTGCATTTCCTTGATCATAGCTAATGGTTGCAAATAGGGGCATGCATAGTCTATGCCATATGTACTCTACGGCAGGGTCCCCAACTGCAGATTTTATTTGACGAGTAAATCAGCTCCAAGTGATTTGAATTTTGGAAATCTGTTCCAAAGTATTCCCACGCATAATACAAATATGTGATCTATACAAATGTTTATACGTATTATGTTTTAGTAAAATATGTCTGTTCTGGGCTTCTTGAGGTCAAATGACAAATTAATTATGTTCTGTCCCCTTGACCATCCAAGAAAACAAATCGTCCCGCAGCTGAATCTAGTTGATGATCCGTGCTCTGCAGGTCAACATGCCTCTCTCAGTAGGTGTGTGTGTCGGCATCAGCAACCTCCAACTATCAAGCTTTTCTTAATTACCAGAATCCATTTCTATTACCAAGCCTCTCTGGAGTACAAACCTACTTCTTTCTCACTTTTAATTTGTGTGCACTTCTACGCACGGGTCCTTATTTGGTCATTCAGATAATAATAATTGAATCTTCCCTTTTCAGATCTGACGTGGTACCCCAGTATGTTAATTAACGGGTATCATATTGGCTCAATGTAAAACTCATGCATTTGGGCTATAGAAAAACTGTTATTCAAAACAAGTGGTCCTTCTGTAGCTCAGTTGGTAGAGCATGGCGCTTGTAACGCCAGGGTAGTGGGTTCGATCCCCGGGACCACCCATATGTAGAATGTATGCACACATGACTGTAAGTCGCTTTGGATAAAAGCGTCTGCTAAATGGCATATATTATATTATTATTATTATTATTAAAACATAATGATCCAAATGTTCACATTAAGGTAACATTTATGAGGGCTACTGGGAGTCTAGCTTCGTCTGCTGTCAATATGATCGTTCTCTGGACCAGTTTCTGTTCACATTGCTGTTTTACCGCGCTGTAACGGCTGTCGTGGGTTGAAGAAGATGAGGACCAAGGTGCAGCGTGGTACGTGCTCATCTGTTATTATGAATTGAACACGGAATGGAAAAACAACAAAAGAGAATGAACGAAACAGTTCTGTCTGGTACAGAATCCAAAAAAACGGGAAACAACTACCCACAAACACAGGTGGGAGCAGGCTACCTAAGTATGGTTCTCAATCAGAGACAACGATTGACAGCTGCCTCTGATTGGGAACCATACCAGGCCAAACACATAGAAATACAACACACCGAACAAAACATAGAAATGAAAAACATAGAATGCCCACCCCGACTCACGCCCTGACCAAACCAAAATAGAGAAATAAAAAAGGAACTAAGGTCAGGACATGACACATGCTCACCTACTTCACGCTATACAGCATTAGAGTTGAAGCAGAAGCTTCTATTCAGGCAAGAGGGAGCCTTCTTCTTTTGTGAGAAAACACACTCATAGCCATGGTCGAGCTTCACTGAACCGTATGTTTGTTTTATGTTGCCTTGGCCTACTTTCACTCTTGTACAGTGTGATTCTCTCTCTCTCTCTCTCTCTCTTCTCTGTGACTGCTGCTCTCGGCTGACCCTCGTCTCGTTCTCTTGGATGGCCCTAGGCAGTTCTGCCTTTATATTGAATGTGTTTGGTCACGCATGCCAGATCGAATACCACTGTCTGTCTCTTTTGCAGTGAAACCAGCCAAAGGAAGAACCAGAAGGAATCTACACCGACTGAAGACGTTGTAAGTGTTTCCTTACATTTTTCCTTGAATCAACATATAACATTTCACACATTGTGTTGTGCTTTGCAGCGGTGTATATTTCTGGCCATCCCATCCCATCCCAAATCTAATGAAACAAACTTCCGATCTGTCAATTTCGATTCTAAGATCAACAAATAACCTTAGATTCATTCGATTTTCATCTCTCTTATCTAACGCAAGAGGACAGATAAATACAGATCACAGTGGCCTACTCAACAAAGTAGTATTTTTCAAATAGTTTTTCTCAAAATTCTTTATATATTGTCTCATACAGTAATCTGTACTCTTAATAATCATAAGTATTGTTCTTATTATTATATTTAGTAACTACACTGCAATTCCCCGATTTAGGAATACTGTGGCTTATATGCTCTTACTGTATCTACATGCATTTAGCCTATTGCACCTGAGCAGTACACACACAGTGAGTTACCCCATGGGACATCTTATTGAAACATTTTAAAAGCAGCTGACGCACATACTGTCACTCAACTTACCATATCAAGTTAGTGAAATGACCAGGGAACCAGAATGCCTGATGTCCTCTGGTCTCGTTTGGGATGCAAACATTGTCCTGCTGCCTGCTCTAATGAGATCTCTTGGCTAGAGAATCTAATATTCACCACCGAGGCTACAACATGGCCCCCAAGCCAGTGGCTCTGGGGACTGTATGTTAATCCAATGGAGTGGAGTCATCTGTGATCAAGAAGAACTAGAGAGGCAATAGAATAGAGCCACACTTCAGAGAAGAATGTTCTGTAAGGGATCTGTAGTGTGTGTCACATTACCAATAGATGGCAGTGAAACATGACATTTTCTCTCCACAAGTCCTGATTTAGGATCAGTTTTTGTTCTTTTAGGTCACAATGAATATGATTACATGAACAGGGGAAGCTGATCCGAGATAAGCACTCTTACCCTTGACACATACGGCCCTCGTCTTTACAGTATAGTATGTATGTTTGCTTGTTGTTGCTGGTGGCTGGTTTGGAAGGACAGGCAGTTACAGTATAGACAAGAGTAATTAACGCTGCCTCATTTGACATGATGGAGCACCAAGTTATGATGGAGCACCAAGTTATGATGGAGCACCAAGTTATGATGGAGCACCAAGTTATGATGGAGCACCAAGTTATGATGGAGCACCAAGTTATGATGGAGCACCAAGTTATGATGGAGCACCAAGTTATGATGGAGCACCAAGTTGTCTCCTGTGGTGAATGGAGCTCCCTGCATCTGTCCCAACTGTCACCTGTGATTGATGAACTGCGTGTGTCCCAATACGTCTTCAAGGCTTTTCGCTGCTGTCCCCCACCTCCTTGTGTTTACTCTTTTCCAAGTGAGTCCCTCCTCTTCTCCACATAGCCTCCCCACCTTTGAGGCAGGGACAGGGGTGTACTGGCAACAATCACACCCCCTTAATACATTTAGATCCAGGACATAATCCGGACAGTGTTTCCTGGCATTAAGTGCATATCCACACCTGACATGTTGTTGTGGGAGATGGGCCAGATCTGATGGGAGGACAGTAGCAGGTTTATAGGCTCTCTCACCACCAAGGTCGAGCCTGTCAGTGTCTCATAACACCTTCCATAGGCTTTGGGCTTCGGGGCAGTCGCCTGGCCCTGTTCCACAACACTGATCCTGATCCTCTATCTGGGGAAGCCCTTTGAGGGTTCCCATCACCTGCCTCTCCCATCACCTGCCTCTACCCAGTCTCCCACTTTAGTGTGATGACAGAGTTTAGAGAGCGTGCGCCCACATAGATGCTAAATGGTATCAGTATAAGATATTGTCACAATCACAGATTTGCAACAAAGCCATGATGTATTGGGTTTGAGACAGGTGACGAGTTGAACCAGGGAACACTTGTTATGATTTTGTGTTTTCCTCTGATACTTGGTAATAACTTTACAGTTTACCGGCTCACTGAGAGTCATCAATCTGCTGGTGGATGTCATCTTGCTCTCAGCTCCCAGCTGCTTGGAGAGGCTGACAACCATCTCATTCACTCAGTGCTCAGTCAGTCAGTCATATCTCCCAGGGAGAGAGAAGTGAGTGGGATGGAGATAAGTTCTGCAAGATGGAGACCCTTCATTTAATGCAGAGCAGATAGACATGCAACAGAAAACATTCACGGTCACACAGATTGATACAAACAACTTTGAATTCACTCTTGAGCATCATAGTATTGTTTTGGAGTCAATATAGCACGGTGATTAGAGACAATTATAAACTGGGTGGTTCGAGCCCTGTATGCTGGTTGACAGCCGTGGTAGACCGTACACCACGGGTATGACAAAATATATATATTTACTGCTCTAATTACGTTGGTAACCAGTTTATATTAGCAATAAGGCACCTCAGGGGTTTGTGGTATATGGCCAATGTATCACGGCTAAGATCTGTATCCAGGCACTCCGCATTGCATCGTGCTTTAGAACAGCCCTTAGCCATGGTATATTGGCCATATACCACACTCCCCCGGGCCTTATTGCTTAATTATAAAGTCGACAGAAAAACGTTGGTTCACAGAGTGTAATAATTGACATGAGGAGCTGTGAGGATGGGGTGTAAGGAGGTTTTATGGGGATGTTTTACAGGGTGTTTTCATCACCCTAGCTGTCTATAACCAGACTGACTACTTCCCCCGCCAGAGTGCATGAAGGTCTCTCAGAGTGGGCTTTCAGACCAGACCCATTTTAGACATAGTTCTCTCTCTCCCTCTTTGGCCAGGGTATTACAGCAACCAAAATGAGTTCCTCTTTCTCCTCAGGCAAGGTTAGTATTCACCTGCCTTCCCTTATCTAACGGGACAGGCTATGTTCGTCTTTGAATCTCAGGCATTATGCTATTTCATTTCCTCCCTAATTCGTTTAATCAGCCGCTGGGTCCCGCTCCTCAGACAGGGTCGGAGTGACAGCAAACGGAATTCACATCTCATTCTTTGTCCTCGGTTTCTGCACCATGCAAACTCTGTGATTGTTCTTTAATAACAGAGTGTGGATGTATCCAGGTTACCATTGTGGGGACGTAATTTAATACCTAATGTTGCCCCTTTGAGGAAATTACAGGGAAATTAAGGGCTCGCTTTGAAATGAGGTCTTGCGTGGATACTGTTTCACTGAGAATAAGGCCGTACAGCTTTTAATCAAACAGAGTAGAACATTAGCAGTTCATTTGATAATCAGTTTAACTTTGGCAATTCAAATTCTTCAGTCATTCTTTATCTCGGTGTAGGTTTCAAAGTCAACTTCTCTCCTCAACCTTCATCCCAAGGAGCATTACGTTGCCTCAGCAAAATGGATGACTGAACGAGATGCAAATGCAAAGCATGGTGAACGACGACACTTGTCAGCATTAAGCAATGTCTAAATGATGCAAGGTCACGCAACGAGGTGGACACACTGAGGTCAGTGACTGACGAGTGAGAAAGGCATGTATGGCATTAGCCCTGGTGGACCTTAGCCTAATCTGTCAGGGAGTTAGACCCAGAGCGCTGCTACGCTGCTTAATGAGAACCGACCAATCACATCTAATCACTACTAAAGCCTGCATCTCCACTGGCCTGGTCGGGGTGCATACCAGGATTGTGGAACTATAAGAGGTCTAATGGCATAAGCCTTTTATTTCATAGTTTCTGTCAGCACAGCCTCTTGATCCTTATCCAGGGAGCAGTGAAACCAACCCTCCGGTGAAGCTCAGGACAACACTGATGGGTAAAAAAGCAACATCAATGTGTTCAAAATAGCTGCGGGGTTGGCTTCTTCCAGAATGCTCCACTTCCCATGGCGTTCGCCGTGTCCTCTGTGATCCAACGCGTCTTGGACACATTGCGGTCACCATGTGGCTGGTGGAGATCTGAATAATGCAGAGATGAAGACTGCGAATGTCCCGTGAGAAAAGTGTGTTCCTTGAGAATATCGTCTAAGCTGTCCAGTACATGTTTCTGACTCATTAGCCTTGTTACAGAGGAGTACAGTATATCCTTTACCAACCGAGGTCAGGTGACCACTGCATTGTAGGTATTTATGTACCCTAAGACCAATGGAACCATGTCAGATTCAGAGGCTGTGTTGTTTTGAGGAACTCCCTGAACCATCCAAAGTGTTCTCAGTGTCTGAAGCTGAACTTCTCGCAGGAGAACCCAACACATCTCCAAGATGGATTCTCTTTCATGTTTCTGGGCAGGCTTCATGTGTCTGGTCTGACCTTCTATCAGTGGTGTCCCACTCCCAACTAAGCCAGGGGCATTTCCTGATCTACAGGCTTCTCTATCCTCAGCGGGAGAGACTCACTTCAAAGGTGTGGCCAGTAAAATCAGGGCATCTTCGTGCTCAACCGCAAAGTCTTCTGCTGAATTTTTTACGGTCAGTGGGATTCTCCAAAATTTCTGCCCTGGATGTCAGATATTGGAATTGTGTTATGATTCGCCTGCAGATACAACTGTCACAGCATGTCTTCTCTCAAATGTCTTGCTTATTGCTGAACTCTCTCATGTCAACTCGTATTGATAGACTCTGCCCTCTGTGTTGACCTCCATTACTCAGTGTAGGTAAAGAGCTACCACCTTCACATGATACCTCCAACGACTTCTATCTTCTAGGCAAAAACAGCAGGAGAGCTAAAGAGCCAGCAAAAGAGACATAGAGAGGGAGAGAGAGGCAGAGAGAGAGAATGAGAGCTAGGGAGAGAGAGAGAGAGAGAGAGAGAGAGAGAGAGAGAGAGAGAGAGAGAGAGAGAGAGAGAGAGAGAGAGAGAGAGCAGTCGCTCGCATTAAGCAAATCATTTCATGCACGGTGGCAGCGTTATGAAGAGAAAAAAATGCCACTGAGGATCCTATCAGAGGGATCAAATTGAGGATCGTATTAGTGGGATCAAAGTGAGAACTACGTCAAATATCTGGGGCAGGTTTCTTAAACTGTTCTGTCATCAGCCAGCGGTGATTCATCCGGATGCCTCGTTGTGCCCAAAGCAGCTCCGTAGATCTACTAATGCTAAGTAACATTTGGTTTGTTGAAAATGTTATAGGTCACATTAGGAGGGAGGTTGAAATAGCTCTATTTGTGGGATGGGGAAATCTTTCTGTGTGTGTGTGGCAGGGGGATATGCAGCCTTAGTCCCTCTTTCCATGCTGTTCAGGGAGTGTTATGGTGTTTTCTCCCCAGGATTAGGCCCACTGACTACAAGTGGGTCCATATTCACTACTGGGGGAATAAACAGTGATAGTGTATGAGTGAAATGTATGGATGTTTTTCCAAAGTTCCACATCTCCACAACACTGTCAGATACACAATGTCTGTCTGGGACTTTCTTCTCTTCTCTTTCTTATCCCTCTCGTCCTGTGTGGAATAATGGCCTCCTCCATTCATTGTCTCCCTCCTCTCCAGGAAATCAATAGCGATGATAACAAGCTGAAGAGAGGTCCTCAGTCAAAACAGCCCATTGAGCCTAAATGTCACCGTTTGGAGTCCAAGATTGATTTATTCTGGCAAAATACTGGTTGCTATCTTGGAATTGCCTCCTTTCCTCATTCCCTCTCTCCCTTCTTTCATTATCGTCACGATTCAGGAGAGTGTGCTTTTACTTCTCTGTACTTTCAAAGTCTCGTCCAAAGTTCAAGTAAGCAAACATTTTACTTCCTTAATCTCGGCCTGCAAGGGGCTTTAAACGAGAACTCCTAATAGGCGGCCTGATTTAAGCCACCACAGCGCAACTACTTTAGACTCATAACTACACTCGCTGATGGCTTGATTAATTACGCTGAATTGTGTGTTTAGAAAACTTAATCTGTCTGGGAAATATTTAAACACACTCAATCACAGTGATAATGCCTCTTCCACTTCAGACTGTCCAATCAGCAAAGAGCTCAGGGGCCAACTCTTGGATGGATCGACATAGCTAATCAGAACTTGCTGTAGGTGACGGTGAAACAATGCTTTTAACCTCTGACACAGCTATGTGTTTTCAAACGGTGTGATGGTGTGTTGCCAATTTCATATGCAACTCACTGCACAAAATAAACCTCCATAACTTAATCTCACTCTGCCTCTGTTAGAGCCTGCTAGGCTAATGGAGTCCGTAGTGGTTTTAACAGGTAGTCCTTTTAGTGTTTTTCTTCACACATTAATATAATGTTCTATGTTTAATGTGCTTTCCTGGGCTCCTTTGGGATACAGCTCCATAACCATTCTCTCAGAATGAAGGTTGAATCTACTTTTGTGTTTTTAGGAACACATTATACATTTGGGCACTGTTAGTCACATGAGTTTGTGGGAGAGTAAACTCATCTCCAGGCAGGGCCAGATTAATTTTCTGTAGGGGTTTACCTGGCCTGAAACTCCTGGGCCCAGGCCCGTGGGGGGGCCAAGAGGCAGCAATTTTTTTATAAAAAAAAATATATATATATATTATTCACAAAAAATATACTGTATATATTAAATATACTACCATTCAAAAGTTTGGGGTCACTTAGAAATGTCCTTGTTTTTGAAAGATGTTTTTTTGTCCATTAAAATAAATTTGATCAGAAATACAGAGTAGACATTGTTCATGTTGTAAATTACTATTGTACTATTGAAACGGCTGTTTTTTTAATGGAATATCTACATAGGCGTACAGAGGCCCATTACCAGCAATCATCACTCCTGTGTTCCAATGGCACGTTGTGTTAGCTAATCCAAGTTTATTATTTTAAAAGGCTAATTCATCATTAGAAAACCCTTTTGCAATTATGTTAGCACAGCTGAAAACTGTTGTTCTGATTAAAGAAGCAATTAAACTGGCCTTCTTTAGACTAGTTGAGTATCTGGAGCATCAGCATTTGTGGGTTTGATTACAGGCTCAAAATGGCCAGAAATAGACTGAAACGCATCAGTCTATTCTTGTTCTGAGACATGAAGGCTATTCCATGCGAGAAATTGCCAAGTAACTGATCATCTCGTATAACGCTGTGTACTACTCCCTTCACATAACAGCGCAAATTGGCTCTAACCATAATAGAAAGAGGCATGGGAGGCCCCGGTGCACAACTGAGCAAGAGGACAGGTACATTAGAGTGTCTAGTTTGAGAAACAAGTCCTCAACTGGCAGCTTCATTAAATAGTACCCGCAAAACACCTCTATGGATGCAACCCAGTCATTTTTTCAAATGTTCCATTGCCATACTGGCTGACAAAATTCTTATCTCTTGCTTTCTAGCTAGCCAACTACGGCTAATTTACAGTCACGTCAAACAGTGCAGCCAAAATAACAACAAATTAGCTGCATTTGCATTTATTTAAGCTGTTTTCTAGTGACATTTACTTGGATACATCCAAAACCATGAGCTAATAAGTCACGATTTCAGCTGGCATAGAAAATGTGCTCTCTCATCAGGACACTGTTGTTCAGAGGAGCTAGCTAACAGCACAGCTAATAGCAATTACTTCAAATGGAACCTGGAAAGGCTGCACTTCATTTAGTTTTACCTGTTTTCTATTGATATTTATGTGTATATATCCATACAATTATGCTGATTCATGATTTCGACTGGCTGAGAAAATCTGCCTGTCTGTCTCATCCCGACTCCCGACACATTTATTACTATGCGACAGCTGGAGATTGAATTTGAATATTGAAACAATGTTTCAAAAGTAAGAGAGACAGACAGTAAAGTTTATACAAATCTCAGTGGTGAAAACAAAATGTTAGTCTAAGAGAAATGTGTGATAATGTCTAGATGCTTTTTATAGTGGAGATTAAGTTCATAAATTGTCTGGCTGGGCGGATGAGACAGCAGATTGTGCAGTCAGATGGAACAGGGTAAATAGACATTTTAATGTCATAGATTTAGCCGGTGGTAACTTGTGGAAAAGACACCGGATGGAATGTGGTTTTAACCAATCAGCATTCAGAATTAGACCAACCCATTTTATAACTTCCGATAACTACCATCCATATATGAGTGGCAAAGGCCAGTGAAAAACCAGCGCCACACCATCACACAATGTCCCAACTCCAATGAAGTCTTGTTCACAGTGGAATAGGAGGAGTAGGTCTGCTGATTGTGAGTTGAATGACTAGGTCCCTGCAGACTCTACAGACTGGGGGCTGCATCATTGCTCTGGTCTAGCTCCTGCTTCACAGAGGAAGAGGGAGAGAGATTTCTCTGCCCACGGACAGCAGAGCAGCCCGAAGCCAAAACACCCAGATGCTTATTTAATTCCTCGCTGGCTCACAGTGGGCTGTAAATTGAACATGGGAGCATAATTCTGGGTGTCTGTTTGTTGTGTTTAAACACTGGCGAGCCGTCTGCCGGCGTCGCTTCATCAGCCGCCCCCCCCGACTTCTGGGCGGATCTCCACCCCTCCCCGCTGCAGAGGTGTGTGGAGCAGGAGAGGAACCGAAACCAGCCCAGAACACCTGCTAAGGAGAAAGAGAGTGTAAACTGAAAATGTGTAAACTTTTTCTGTTAATGAAATGATTCAGGAACTGAAACGTCTCAGCTCTGAAGTAACAGTGTTAATTTTGCACAGCTCTCTGAGTCAAAAGGTATGATAAACAGAAGTGAGGCCTGTGCACAGAGTGAGGGGTTTTGTAGCCAGCTATTGTATCAGGGCACTCGGCCTCCCCTCCACACAAAGACACAACGGTGCCATCCCTTATCCTCTCCAATGAGTCACAATAGCGGTGGTCACGATGATGTCGGACATGGCACAGTTACCAACCCAGTGGGTGCCAGATGTGAGAGAAACCATCGTCGGCTTGTAAGAGCTTGAATTGGTTATTCATTTAAACATGCCTTTGCATGTTCGGTGGAACCACTAATAATGAGTCAATTTTCACAATGCAGAGTTTTTCGAGGCATCTGTCCTTCTTTCCTGGAATAGACCCCAGAGAGTTGTATGGCATTGAATCTTGTCTGGAGGTTAGTTAACAATGTGTACAAGGAGGGGCCAGAAGTATACTGAATGGTGTCGTCTGCGTAGAGGTGGATCAGAGAATCGCCAGCAGCAAGAGCAATATTATTGATGTATACAGAAAAGGGAGTCGGCCCGAGAATTGAACCCTGTGGCACACCCATAGAGACTGTCAGAGGTCCGGACAACAGGCCCTCCGATTTGACACACTGAACTCTATCAGAGAAGTAGTTGGTAAACCAGGCAAGGCAATCATTTGAGAAACCAAGGCTGTCGAGTCTGCCAATAAGAATGTTGTGATTAACAGAGTCGAAAGCCTTGGCCGGGTCGATGAATACGACCTGGCCAAGGCAATGGCAAACATATGGTGGCGGTTTGAGCCTCTGATTGCTTGTAATTAGGATTATCCATAATCTCAGGGGTTGGGTGAAAGTGAGTTATAAACTGGGTGGTTGAATGCTGATTGGCTGAAAGCCGTGGTATATCAGACCATATACCACGGGTATGAAAGAAAAAATCTTTTTACTGTTCTGTGTTGCGTCATACATAGGAACAGCCCGTAGCTATGGTATATTGGCCATATACCACACCCCCTCAAGCCTTATTGCTTAAATATACTCTGTTACATCCTGTATCGGTTTAATTTTTTATTTTCTACCTAGTTTATCACACTCTGCTCCTCATTGATGTCACTCGTCCGTTCACTCTGTATTAGGTGAGTGTTGAATGTCTATTAGCATTGCATGGAGAATAGGTTTGCAGTAGAGTTGCTAAGAAACCACAGAGCTTCCCCAGAATGTGCTGTTATTTCTGATAACCACGTCATGGCTTTCACACCTCTGAGAATAAGTACAGCAGCCTAGACTTTAAAGACAAGCAGACTAAAGGAAGACAGAGTAGTTCTCCCAAGGATGGAAAATCATTCTGTCTCAAGTAGATTTGAGAATTTTGAAAGATGAGCATGCATCGTTGAGCTCTATCAGCTTTTGGGGTTGTTTTTTATTCAACCTCGCACAACAACACAGGCATAGGCAGATAAGCCATTTTTAGAATGTGTTCTAAAAATGTGTTGTGAGCTAGCATAACCCCCATGTCACCCTCCGCTCACTGAAGAGTGAGATGTAGCACATTGAAATGTCAGCTCCTCTTAGTGTCGTCAGTTTTGCTGAGGGCTGCGGTATGATTACCATACGGTTGGCGTTACCTCATCATCCTCCGCCCTGTTTATCTGCCTCTCTCCTCAGAGACGCGGGGCAGATGGACACAACACACACAGAGCACCACAGAATGTAGAGGAGAGTAGATCCGAGTCAGCCCGACTGTAATGGCTGACAGTCTGACACAATATACAAGGCTGATGACAGTGGGCAGCCTGTGGAATTGGAATGGGTTGAAACCATTAAGAGTGAGGTTTCATTATACATGGTTTGGCAGCCATCTTGGATAAATATACACAATGAATTGTGTCGAATGGCAGTAACAAAGTTTAGAGGGAGTTTTATGAGTTATACCATACCAAAGATTCAGCACTGTTTACAAAAGCAAGGGTGGGCCTCCAAGTACTCTGTCACAGGGGCTTGGAAGCTTAGTCAGGCTCTTAACAAGCTGTAAAGGGCTTCTCACAGAGTAAAAGCAAAGATAAGCACAAAAAAACTCATGTCTTGCCGCAGTGGTGCTGGAAGTGGGTGACAGCTTGACACCACTGTGTCTTGGTTTCTCTCTCAGATGGGCCCACTCTGAACCCTGACCTCAATCTCCATTTTGTTTACCCCAGCTGACTAACCATGTGCTATTTGGCTGTGAGTACCCTCTGTCTCTCCTTTAACCCCACAGAACATAGTGAACGTTTTCATCCTGATCCAGCCAGTACCCCCCCCCCCCACACTGCTTTTAATCTGCATCTAAAGATGAAAAGAGAATGCAGGCATCCGTTGGGGCACCCACTCTGGGTAAGAACAGGAGGAGTGAGGGAGCACATGAAAGTCTAGGCCTGGTGCACAAAGAGGCCAGGGTAGAGGGGAGACAGTCATTGACCCCCCCAGGCCCCCAGAGCAGAGGCTTTTACAGGGACAAGGCCAGCTTTGATCATCCACTGGTAAGAGGCACTGTGGATAAGTGTGTGAGAGGCAGAGGGGAAGAGAGGCAGAGGGGGAGAGAGGCAGAGGGGGAGAGAGGCAGAGGGGGAGAGAGGCAGAGGGGCATAGAGAGAGAGAGAGAGAGAGAGAGAGAGAGAGAGAGAGAGAGAGAGAGAGAGAGAGAGAGAGAGAGAGAGAGAGAGAGAGAGAGAGAGGCGGACGGTCAGTGATCTGAGGGTCTTTGTAAAGTCACAGTAATGCGCCGGCATCCATTTTGTGCCCTCGGTACATTGTGAATTGGCCTCTGATGAAAGACAGTGGCAGGAAGGTGCACTTTGATAACTAATCCCAATGCTGTTACCATGTAACATAATCACAGCGGCTATTACAGTCAAAATGGAGACCTGTAGACTGAAATGGAGGGACATGGAAGTAAATGGCTCTCGATAATCAACAGGAGAAGGAGAAGATGGAGCTGCAACAAAAGACTGGATCTGTGTGTATTCTCATGTGGCCACCATCTCAGCATGCTATGCATCTGCTATTATTACACCGTTGATGAAGCCAGGTTGTGTCACCCTGTTACTGCGACATGTAAGGGCTTGCATAATTGGTTATGGTTCAAGCTGTAGATTTCCTCAATAACTCAGGCTTGTGTTGGTACTGCATTGAATGGTGTTCATCTCAAAAGGAATGTAGGTCAAATAGAGCTAAAAACAAGACCCATGAGACGTCTCCCCTCTGCACGTAGGTCCCACTGTCTCCTTCTGTTCTCTTCTATTACAGGGAAAAGGTTCACTCGGGTAGTCATCCAGATATGCAAATCATCCATGGATGACAGATCCTGATGCGACACACCTGACATCGTGATGCATGATGTAACCGTTGCAACGGTCTCTCTTCTCTAGTCAGGGCTCAGATACTAAACTACCACACACTCTGCATTCCCCAGGTGCCATTGGCTCCACCCCAACTGTCGCCATGGAGACCCCTTATGTCCCCGTTTTAATCACCTGTCCTTGACACATATGGAACTACATACACAAAGCCTACACACAGTATGTACACGCAGCTTCAGGTTTGTTCCCGTGATGCACACAGGCAGCTGTTCTGCCACTGCCCTGTGGAGGGGAGCGCAGTGGATCCTCCAGTGGACCACTCGCATGCAGTTCACAGTGCACACTCCCAGGAGGTTTAATGAGTGGGGGAGGGCCGGCACACAGCAGCAGCAGCAGACTCTCCTCACTGTCCGTCTCAGCTGTTCATTATGGACCTGCTGCTCTGCTCCCCACAGCCAACACTCAGGAAAGAGTTAATTGCGTCCTCCTAGATGATTTCCCATCGGTTTAGTTTGGCTGAGAGAGCAGGCAAACACACACACATGCGAACCCAGGCGCGCACACACACAGATGCGCGCACACACACGCACGCACACACACAGACACACACACGCACGCACGCACACACACACACACCCTGTGTGTACTGTGGTTAGTTAGTCACGTGCAGAAGGTTTGTTGTAAAATGCTTTGGGATTTCAGCTCCATGGTAAACAGGTTATTCTAGAGAGCAACATTGGTCTGTTTGTCCTGTATTCCTGACCACATCTGTGTGTCTATGTTCCTGCCTTCGAATGAAAACGCTACCAGAGAAATCAGCCCAATCGAAGACCCATCCTTCCAAAACCCGATTGGGTCAGAGAGTGTCTGTCTTGACTCATTCAAACCATTCTCCTCCGGAAAGATCAATGCAGACCAATACAAGTTAACTTACCCCTCAAACACACGTGGACTCTTTTCCAATGCCCAGATACGACGGTCCATGAATTTGTTCTGAGAGTCCTCAATGATTTTCCACCAGTAGTCCAATGTGATCTCCAACAAATTGAACGTGGAAAGCATTTGACACATTAGACATTAGGTGTTATCGTTGAATAACATTACGGTTAATGTCCGCTCAGAGTTCTTTCACTAGTATACTGTCACACGGATACAGAATTTACTGTGAAATTGGACTACCGAGCCAAGACCTTTTCTCTCCACACCCATAGATAATGACCAGCAAAGATAACTTGAGGGAGAATAATTGTTAAAGGAGCCTTACTCATAATAGCATATCATTTACATAGTTTCCATAAAAGGGACATGATTATGAGAGAGAGTTGATCATCTCTGTCTCAGACTTCAAGCCCAGGCATTTCAAAGTTGTGTTTCACAACTAATGTTAGAGCAGGCCGAGGAAGTTTTGTGTGAAGCAATGCAGTCACGACTGATGAAATTTTCTCTCCCCCCCTTCTTTCTCCCTGCTTTGTCTTCCCCCTCTCTCTCAGTGGCATCCATCTCTCTTAGAGATCCACCATGCTCTCCTGCCCCAGGGGGCAGCCTGGATACTGTAAGAAAGCCACTGGCCTGTGAGAGAATAGCAATCACTTTACCTTGGATAACCCCGAGCGCATTGGCCACAGTAGTGGGGGGAGAGGAAGAAATAGGAATCAGCCATCCTTGGAGGAGCCCATGCTCAAATGGCCCTCTGTCAGCCAGGCGTACTGCTCTCTCCCTCTCTCTCTCTCTCTCTCTCTCTCTCTCTCTCTCTCTCTCTCTCTCTCTCTCTCTCTCTCTCTCTCTCTCTCTCTCTCTCTCACACTCACACTCACACTCACTCACTCCTATGGCACTCGTATATCAGACACGACACCTGTCAACCTCCATCATGGTCATCGGTGCCCTAACAGGCCCTATCTCTGGACGGGGCTGATTAAGCTGGACCTAGAGACCTGCGATGACAAAATGTGCGCCGGACCGAGTCATCCCACGGTGTATGAGCAGGTGACTGCCAGACCATGGGAAACAGGAGGGCTGTATTGTTAAATGACTGTGTTCCCATCGAGCCCTGGCTTGGACCACTGGAGGATGAATAAGGAAATAACAGCCAGAGTCCTGCTGCCCAGGAACCATTTCCCCTCCACTGCCAGCTGGTGGACCCCATCCATCCCCACCTCCCCTCCCCTTGCTCTCTACTTACCCTGGTCCACAGGCAGGTTAGAGATGGAGCTCTCTGCTCACCCTGGTCCACAGGCAGGTTAGAGATGGAGCTCTCTGCTTACCCTGGTCCACAGGCAGGTTAGAGATGGAGCTCTCTGCTTACCCTGGTCCACAGGCAGGTTAGAGATGGAGCTCTCTGCTTACCCTGGTCCACAGGCAGGTTAGAGATGGAGCTCTCTGATTACTATGGTCCACAGGCAGGTTAGAGATGGAGCTCTCTGCTTACTATGGTCCACAGGCAGGTTAGAGATGGAGCTCTCTGCTTACCCTGGTCCACAGGCAGGTTAGAGATGGAGCTCTCTGCTTACCCTGGTCCACAGGCAGGTTAGAGATGGAGCTCTCTGCTTACTATGATCCGCAGGCAGGTTAGAGATGGAGCTCTCTGCTTACTATGGTCCACAGGCAGGTTAGAGATGGAGCTCTCTGCTTACCCTGGTCCACAGGCAGGTTAGAGATGGAGCTCTCTGCTTACCCTGGTCCACAGGCAGGTTAGAGATGGAGCTCTCTGCTTACCCTGGTCCACAGGCAGGTTAGAGATGGAGCTCTCTGCTTACTATGGTCCACAGGCAGGTTAGAGATGGAGCTCTCTGCTTACTATGGTCCACAGGCAGGTTAGAGATGGAGCTCTCTGCTTACCCTGGTCCACACGCAGGTTAGAGATGGAGCTCTCTGCTTACTATGGTCCACAGGCAGGTTAGAGATGGAGCTCTCTGCTTACCCTGGTCCACAGGCAGGTTAGAGATGGAGCTCTCTGCTTACCCCGGTCCACAGGCAGGTTAGAGATGGAGCTCTCTGCTTACTATGGTCCACAGGCAGGTTAGAGATGGAGCTCTCTGCTTACCCCGGTCCACAGGCAGGTTAGAGATGGAGCTCTCTGCTTACTATGGTCCACAGGCAGGTTAGAGATGGAGCTCTATGTGACAGACAGTTACTCTGTGAACAATTCAATTCAAACTGTTTTTTTTGTCTTTGTTTGCTTTGCTAACTCAGATGTGGAGGTGTATTTCAGCACCCTCAATGGAAAATGACTAACCTCTCTACCCTCATCTTATTAAAACACTTACAATCAACCATTTTCACAGACCAATTCGAAAAGCTACAGGCCTTTGTGCTTACCCTGTATTTGGGATAACGACTGCACTCACAGGGGATCTTTTGATCAAGGCGTTGTTGCCATTGCAGCGGGTATCTGAGGGCTGCGTCCCCACTAAACGCTCTGTCTCCAAAGTTTTTGTTGTTGTCAGAGAGAGTGAGTCACCCCCAAAGTACCTTGAGACAGGGATTAAACACGGCAGCTCGTCTTCATCACAGTAATCTTGTTTGCTCAGAGGGCAGTGTCTATAGAGGACGGAGCACAGCCACACTCACTGTCACAGGGATAAGGGTCTACCTTAGGGACGATGTGATCACTAGCTACCTTCTTGTTCTTTAAAGGAGACAAGGGTGAACAGCGTTGGAGCTGGGTTTGTGGCTGTGTGTACACATAAAGAGCTTCTGTATGTGGTGTCGCTGCGGCTCAAGGACGACTAAAATATTTACAATCACTCAAGTGGACCTATAATACTATTCAGTACAAACGGCCGCATTGTAGAGTGCTGATCACAATATTGTAAAGGACAAAGGAGTACAAGGTCTTAAATATCCAGATATTGTGAATTCACTGTTGATGGCAGCTGTTCGAATAGTTTCCATGTGCTTTGACATGGAACATGGCTGAAAACTACATGTTGCTCAGCACATGTCTGCAGGACATGAGCCCAAAAATCTACACAGTTCATTTTTTGAAGTGTAGAAAAATGTCTGCCAGAGTTCAGGGAGTTTACAATTTAAATTGATCGCCTGGGTTTGTACTGTAATTACTCTCACTGCGAGCAGCCATCAGAAGTAGCGTATTGCAAATGTGTCACAACGGGATAGCTAATCCACAGAAATAGCCTGTTAACACGGGGTGGCATGTCTCCACCCAAGACTTATGGTTCAAGCTTTGTGGGCATGCCGAGGGAGGTTGGTGGGAATAAGAGTCAGTCTGGGAGAACTGAGAGAATTGTCAAAAAAGTTGTGAAAAAATACTATTCGGAGAGACAAGACTCGAAACAATAACAAAAGCCTTCTTGTTGGCTTTCATTTGTCACCTGTTCCTCCGCTGCATCTCCTTAAGCCTCGTAGCACTCTTATTCCCGTCTTGATATTTCACCTGTTCCTCCGCTGCATCTCCTTAAGCCTCGTAGCACTCTTATTCCCGTCTTGATATGTCACCTGTTCCTCCGCTGCATCTCCTTAAGCCTCGTAGCACTCTTATTCCCGTCTTGATATTTCACCTGTTCCTCCGCTGCATCTCCTTAAGCCTCGTAGCACTCTTATTCCCGTCTTGATATTTCACCTGTTCCTCCCCTGCATCTCCTTAAGCCTCGTAGCACTCTTATTGCCGTCTTGATATTTCACTTGTTCCTCCGCTTCATCTCCTTAAGCCTCGTAGCACTCTTATTCCCGTCTTGATATTTCACCGGAGCACGTGTCTACAATCAGACAGAGTACAAGCGGGGAACGAAAGAACATTATCAGCACCGTACATTGCTTGTGGCTGACAGCCCTTACAAACAGTCACCGCAAGGCAGACAGACAGGCAGTCTAGTCTCCCTCTCCTGAAATAGTTAAGGACAAGTATGGAGGAGTGACAACATGCTCGGTCTTTATGAGTGAGTGTAAGGTTGAAATGAGAGAAACCAGATGGAAATCAGATGGAAATCAGTATGCTTTTCTGCCTTCGTTCTTCAACGTATGGAATGTGTCAGAGCTTCAGCAGAAAGTATTAGAGGAATGCACTAACTGTAAGTCGCTCTGGATAAGAGAGTCTGCTAAATGACACAATTTTTTAATGCAAATGTAGGGTATGAGGGAGTGAGATTGTTCTTATCTTTGTCCTAGCTGGCTAACTATATGTCCTATATGCCTACGTCTCTGTCAACTAACAGACCCAGGGTAATATGCTTGTGGTGTTGCACACAAAGCCCGCCAAAACAGACAACTTAACAACTGCTTTATAGCATTAGCTGTGGGAAGTCAGAGGTCCTCAATATGAATACAGCCGTAGACCCGCGCATCACAATAGAGTTGGTCTTAAAGTGTCGACCAGGGAAGGTGCATCACTTATCATTGGTAGTGTGGTAGAGTGGACTTTGCTGGGGGCAGATGATGAGCCTGGTCAAGCTCCAGTCGTACAGGGACCGCCTTCTGTGTAGCCTAGAGGCATGCTGAGTAACAGTTGCTAATCATCTCCATGGCGCTCCCCACCACCGTAGAGTGACCACAGAGGGGGTTGGAGGACGGGCCTGGAGGTGCCTGACTCAGTTACACCAGCTCAACCTGACTCAGTTACACCAGCTCTGTCAGGAGGAATTGGCCAAAATTAACTTGTTGTGCGAAGCTTGTGGAAGGCTACCCAAAACATTTGACCCAAGTTAAACAATTCTACCAAATACTAATTGAGTGTATGTAAACTTCTGACCCACTGGGAATGTGATGAAAGAAATAAAAGCTGAAAGAAATTATTCTCTCTGCTATTATTCTGACATTTCACATTCTTAAAATCAACTGGTGATCCTAACTGACTTAAGACAGGGAATTCTTACTCTGATTAAATGTCAGGAATTGTGAAAAACTTAGTTGAAATGTATTTTGCTAAGGTGTATGTAAACTTCCGACTTCAACTATAATTATACAGTAAATACTTAAGTACCTTCTCCGATCTACAGTACAGTACAGAGCCCGCTACAGGTATCACTCTATAGAAATCCATTTCCCCAAGTGTTCTAGTCATTGGACGTTCCTGCCTTCCACAGAACTGCCTGGTTTCACAGAATGTGCTCCAACATGTTTGAGTGATGAGACTTCTCTAGCTGTCAAGAAGGATGTTTCTTACACTCCAGGCTTTCTGTCAACACCAATCATCTCAGTGGGTAGATTCTGAGGCAGAGAACACCAGTATCCTGTCCTTCTTTAAGGGGAAAGAGGACATGGGCTACTATGTTTATATGCCTGTTTTGTTGAGGCATTGTATGGTGTCCCAATGCATGATGAGAATACATACTAAAAGCTAGATTCATATTCGTAAAAGACAATGGCTTGGCTATTTTCAGAATCTAAATGATTAAAACTGTGCGAAAATATCTTGGTTCTTCCCTCTATCAGGAATCAAGGTAAGACCCAAGTGCAGACTGTGTTCAGCAACAATGTTTATTGTAACCACAGGGGCAGGCAAACGACAGGTCAAGGCTGGCAGGGGTCGATAATCCAGAGCAGAGACCAAGGTGCAGGATGGCAGGCAGGCTCAGGGTCAGGTCAGGCAGAGGTCGGCAATCCAGAGCAGAGGCCAAGGTGCAGGATGGCAGGCAGGCTCAGGGTCAGGTCAGGCAGAGGTCGGCAATCCAGAGGTGGAGCAAAGGCACAGAACAGCAGGCAGGCTCAGCGTCTAGCAGTGGTCAGGCGAGAGGGTACAGGGTCAGGACAGGCAAAGGTCAACAACCAGGAGGACGAGAAAAAGAGGGGAAAACAGAAGCTGAGACAAAATGCTGGTAGGCTTGAACATCGAGCCGAACTGGCAACAGACAGAAAACACGGGTATAAGTACCCGGGGAATAATGGGGAACATGTGTGACACCTGGAGGGGGGTGGAGACAAGTACAATGACAGGTGAAACAGATCATGGTGTGACACCCTCCTTGTTTTCTACATCTGATGATGACATTTTCACAAACATCTCATTGTCTTGACCAACGAATATGACTTCTCATGAGATGCTTTGCCATCGTATTCCATGTTGGATCCCCCTTCAGAAACGATGGGATGGTATGAGCCAATGGTCAGGTCATTACACCAGCTGACATATCTGGAGCGTTGGGTTTCTGCCTCAGTGCCTGTAAGGGGGAGCAAGGCTCTGGTGATTGGCACGGCCAAGTCCTCAAGGTCATGTTTGTTTTTACCGCTCACCCCTCACTGTAGATTACTGGGGTAACATATCTCCTGTCACCCATCCACCCACCCACCCCCCCCAGCACTGGTCCTTAACCAGTACACACATCTACAGATGGTTTCCACCACGTGTCTCCTTCATGTTGTAACCCAAGCCAGGGAAATATACCAGAACACAAACCTTGTATGTATGTTTTGTCTCCCGTCGGAATACTAAGAGATGGAAATGTAATCTCTCCCTTTGGCATCGCACTGAGCTGAGGGTTGGGCTTGGTCGTGATCGCAGACCATAGCTCTCAGGAACCCGGCCAAGGCTGCATGGGGCCTTATATTCATCACTGTGCAACGAGAAGGATCGCATCATTCACCCGGCTGCTGCCCGAGACCCATTCAAATCGGCCAGCGTTAAGAACGAATAATATGATATGAGGATGATAGAGACAGACTCACATCTTCAGGCAAGCAGAGAGGTGGAGGGAGAGAGGGAGATGGAGAGTGGTGGATACCCTAAGTGGAAATGCAGGATGGAGGAATAACACGGTGAAAGGAAAGATGACGGGAGGCGGTTGAAAAGCAGGCGCCACGCCGGGAAAATGAAGACTTATGTGAAGCACCACAAAGGGTGATTGGCTGTTGCAGACACTGTAGCTGACCAATTGTAGGAGTCACGAAAGCCAACGCTCGCGGTTTGGATATCATAACGACATTGTGTTCCTACGATGACTTATTTTCACACTCATCTAACCAGGCGGCGGAAGTGGTAGCGAGCCCATTGATTTGCCCGAAACCATTGTTCTGTGATTACTTGTCACAACCCTACTGTGCTCTGTGTGTACATTGAGTAATATGCACAGGAGAACAGCTGGAAACTTTGGCAGTGCTACACCTAATGTGTGTGGCAAGGTTCAAAGCAATCCCACTGGTTACTTAATGTAGCATAGACACTCAAACAAGTACACACACACACACACACACACACACACACACACACACACACACACACACACACACACACACACACACACACACACACACACACACACACACACACACACACACACACACACACACACACACACACACACACACACACACACTGCACCTATCTGGTGTATGTGACAATAAAAATAACATTGGAAAAGTACACACTCTCGCATCCTAAAGAGATGAATGACTTGTGATGAGGTGTGTGTGAATGTGTATGTGTATGTGTGCGTGTTTGTGCTAGTAATGTGGTGGAGATTTCATTCATGCACATGTATTATACCAAGCATCACCATATCATTGTCTCCTTCCAAGTTCTTAGCGTGCTGCATGTCATCCTGACTGAGGATGGCTGTGCTGGGGGTTAATATCAACTGTTGTTGACAGAGTGGCACCAATTGTTAGGAAAATGGAATTCATGGGTGTCAGGATTTGGCCAGGGTTGTTCCAGTTTTTGGTCACTAGATGCCCCCATTGTGCCTTTTGACCTTTTGTTTTCCCTTGATCCCCATTATTATTTGCACCTGTGCCTCGTTTCCCCTGATTGTATTTAATCCCTTTGTTTTCCTCAGTTCTTTGCTCTGTGTTTGTATGTTAGCACCCAGCCCTAGTACTCTGTGAACTCTTGTTGATCCCGGTGGACTCTCTTGTGGAATTCTGTTTTTTGTTCTTGTTTGTTTGTTTTTGAGTATCTTTTGAGGCTTTTTGTGCTTTACCTTCCACCTTGTGGATTTACCTTTTTTGTCTTGGAGGATTACCTTTGTTCTTGTGGAATTCCTTTTGAGGTTGTGGAGTTACATGTTTTCCTGAAGAACTTCACTTTTTACTTCATTAAATACAACGTCTCAAGTACTGCTGTGTCTGCCTCATCTTCTGGGTTCTGCCGACTATTCGTGGCTCAGTTGGTTAAGTGACTGTTTCTCACTCCGGAGACCCGGGTTCGTAACCGGGTCCTGACAGAAACACTAGAGCCAATAATGAACCCAGAGGCAGCCAGTTCCCAGGACCTTGTTGCCATGCTGTCCCACCACCAGGAGACTGTCCAACGCCACGAAGCCTCCCTGGTTCAGCAAGAGGCCTTAATGGCTAGACATTCTCATCTTCTGTCGGAGATGCTGACTTCCATAAAGCAGATATCTGATCGACTTACCCCGGCAACAGTTCCCGTCCCAGTACCTCAGATTCACGTACCCATGGCAGTTCACCCTCTGGCTGAACCTCGTCTTCCACCTTCCCAATTGTTCTCAGGTGATCCAAGTGCTTGTAAAGGGTTTCTCACCCAATGTTCTCTCTCCTTCGAGCTGCAACCCTCGTCGTTCCCCACCGACCGGTCTAAGATCGCATATATCATCACCCTGCTGTGGGAAAAAGCCCTGGCCTGGGCTACTGCTAAGTGGGATGCCCATAGTTCCTGCTGTGCCAGCTACTCTGCCTTTGCTGAGGAATTCAAACGAGTGTTTCAAGGCCCAAGCAGTGGTCCTGACTCAGCCAAACAGCTCCTGACTCTCCACCAAGGTCGGCGCAGCGTGACGGACTATGCCATCCAGTTCCGCACGGTGGCAGCAGCGAGTGGCTGGAACAACGAGGCGCTCACGGTGTGCTTTCTGAAAGGCCTTTCCGACACTATCCAAGATGAACTGGCCACTCGGGGACCACCAGACAATCTCGAGTCCCTGATCAAGTTGGCCTCACACATTGGCCAGCGTCTGAGAGAGAGAACTCAACCGTAGACCTCTAGCCCCTATCAGTCCCAGCTCCGAGTCCCCACCTTTATCCTCGCTGGCTCCACCGGAACCCATGCAGATTGGGCGCATCTCCCAGGCTGAGAGAGACCGCCGGTTGAGGGAGCGACGCTGTCTATACTGCGGCAAACCGGGCCATTTCCGTTCCACGTGTCCCGGGCTCCAGGGAAACGCTCTGTCCCGTACAGACCGGGGGAACTGTAACGGGAAACATAACCTCCTCCCATCCGTCCAACTCCCGTCTGCTCATTCCAGTCACCCTTTCCTGGGACAACCACAAGCTTCACCTTCAAGCCTTGGTAGACTCTGGAGCCGCAGGTAACTTCATGGATAGTGTCTGGGCGAAGGAGAATGGCGTTCCCTCTGAACCTCTAAGTGACCCCATGAGGGTTACTACATTGGAGGCCCAAGGCCCTTTGGGATCTGGACTTGTCACTCATGTCACTACCTCCTTGCGACTTTCAGTTTCACAACACCAGGAATTGATGAACTTTCATTTGATCTCCTGTTCCGAGTTCCCTCTCGTCCTTGGATACCCCTGGCTTCACAGCCATAACCCTCACATCGATTGGTCTGTGGGCACTATCGAGCAGTCGGGTCCTACGTGCCAAGCTACTTGTATTTTCCCGAATTCCCCCGAGTTCTACTCCCGAGTCTTTAGAATCCATCGACCTGACCCGAGTTCCCGAGTGTTACCATGACCTCAAACTGGTATTTAGCAAGCAGAGGGCCACCATGCTACCACCCCATAGACCTTATGATTGCCCCATCGAACTGTTTCCGGGCACTTGCCCCCCCCAGGGGTCGGATCTTTTCCCTATCTCCACCCGAACGAGCTGCTATGGATACCTACATCAAGGACGCTCTGGAAGCAGGCCTCATGCATCCATCCACCTCCCCGGCGGGAGCAGGGTTTTTCTTTGTGGCCAAGAAAGACGGTGGATTACGTCCTTGCATCGACTACCGGGGACTCAATGCCATAACCGTTACCCGCTACCCCTTATGGCCACAGCCTTCGAGCTGCTCCAGGAAGCAGTTGTTTTCACTAAGCTTGACCTGCGGAACGCATACCATCTTGTGCAGATCAGACCTGGTGACGAGTGGAAGACCGCTTTCAACACGCCTACTGGTCACTATGAATACTTGGTGATGCCCTTCGGCCTGACCAACGCCCCAGCGGTGTTCCAAGCGCTCATAAACGATGTGCTTAGGGATATGCTTAACATATTTGTGTTCGTTTACTTGGATGACATCCTCATATTTTCGAGCTCTCTTCAAGAACACACTAAGCATGTCAGACAAGTACTCAAACGCCTCCTAGACAGCCATCTGTATGTTAAGCCGGAAAAATGTGAATTCCATTCATCCCGAGTACAATTCCTGGGATTTGTAGTGGAACCCGGTCGAGTCCAAATGGACCCCAGGAAGGTAGGGGTGGTAGCGGATTGGCCCACCCCCAAATCCGTTAAGGAAGTTCAGCGTTTCCTGGGCTTCACTAACTTTTACCGCAAGTTCATCAAGAACTTCAGCTTGGTGGCAGCCCCTCTCACAGCTTTAACCAAGGGTGGCAATGCAAGGTTTTTGTGGGGAAGAGAAGCTGAGACGGCCTTCCAAGGAGTCAAGCAGCGCGTGCTCTCTGCTCCCATCCTGATACTACCGACTACGGATGAACCGTTTGTTGTGGAGGTAGACGCCTCAGAGGTTGGTGTTGGAGCTGTCCTGTCTCAGAGGGGTGAAGACAAGAAGCTTCATCCGTGCGCTTTCTTCTCACACCGGCTTACCCCGGCTGAGAGGAACTACTATGTGGGGGATCGTGAACTCCTAGCTGTTAAGATGGCATTGAAGGAATGGAGACACTGGCTCGAGGGGGCTTCTCACCCGTTTCAAGTGCTTACGGACCACAAAAATCTGGAGTATATCCAGCAGGCGAAGCAGTTGAACTCTAGACTAGCTAGATGGTCTCTTTTCTTCAATCGATTCCAGTTTATCCTCACCTATCGGCCCGGGTCGAAGAATCTCAAACCGGATGCCCTGTCCCGAGTCTACGCTCCTGCCATTCGAGATGACACGGACATGCCTGTCCTTCCTGCTGCTAAGATAGTGGCTCCGATCTCGTGGCAAGTTGAGGATACCGTGAGACGAGCTCAAGCTATTGAACCAGACCCGAAAGGAGGTCCTGCCAATCGGTTGTTTGTCCCCAAGGCAGTGAGGACTCAGGTCCTTCTGTGGGGGTACTCCTCTCGCCTCACCTGTCACCCGGGCGTAGGTCGCACCTTGGAGTTCATCCAGCGTAAGTTCTGGTGGCCTACCATAAGAGAAGACGTTGCCACTTTCGTCAATGCCTGCCCCGTGTGCTGCCAGGGCAAATCTTCTCACCTCCGCCCGCAAGGACTCCTTCACCCTTTACCTGTTCCCCACAGACCCTGGTCCCATATCTCGTTGGACTTCATTACTGGCCTTCCTCCATCCCATGGCAATACTACTATCCTAATCATTATCGACAGGTTTTCAAAGGCGGCCAGGTTCGTCCCTCTGACTAAGTTACCTTCTGCCAAGGAAACGGCTGAGTTGGTAATTAATCATGTGTTCCGAGTCTTTGGCATTCCTCAAGATATGGTTTCTGACAGAGGTCCCCAGTTCGCCTCTAGGTTTTGGAAGGCCTTCTGCCAACTCATGGGGGCTTCTGCCATTCTATCTTCAGGGTACCATCCGGAGTCCAACGGCCAAACAGAGAGGATGAATCAAGAGCTGGAAACCACCCTCCGATGTATGACTCGTAACAACCCGTCCACATGGTCGTCCTTCATTGTTTGGGCCGAATACGCGCACAACACCTTGCGCTCCTCCTCCACTGGTATGTCCCCGCACGAGTGTCAGTTTGGCTATGCCCTTCCATTGTTCCCGGACCAGGAGGCAGAAGTCAGAGTGCCTTCAGCCTTGAAGTTCGTCAACACTGTCGGCTTATGTGGAGGAAGACCCGTCTTAATCTTATGCGTTCCTCACAGAGGTACCAACAACAAGCCAACAGACGTCGCCGTCCCGGGCCTACCCTGCGCCCCGGCCAGAGAGTCTGGCTCTCCACAAGAGACTTACCACTACGGGTGGAGTCTCGCAAGCTGTCCCAAAAATACATCGGTCCCTTTAAGGTTGCCAGGAGAGTTAACTCAGTTTCGTATCGCCTACACTTACCCAGATCCCTTAAGATTAATCCCACGTTTCACATTTCCTTATTAAAACCTGTTGTTTTTTCTCCCCTTGTCCCGGCAGACAGACCTCCCCCTCCGCCTCGTGTCATTGGAGGCCAGCCGGCTTATACCGTACATCGGATACTGGATTCCCGCCGGGTGCAGCGGTCCTGGCAGTATCTGGTGGACTGGGAAGGCTACGGTCCCGAGGAGCGCTCCTGGGTTCCTGCCAAAGACATACTGGACCCTGACCTCATTCGTCAGTTCAGGGCCCTCCACCCTGAGAGAGCTGGTAGGAACGTCAGGAGCCGTTCCTAGGGGGGGATTCTATATATATATATATATATATATGGATTTGGCCAGGGTTGTTCCAGTTTTTGGTCACTAGATGCCCCCATTGTGCCTTTTGACCTTTTGTTTTCCCTTGATCCCCATTATTATTTTCACCTGTGCCTCGTTTCCCCTGATTGTATTTAAACCCTTTGTTTTCCTCAGTTCTTTGCTCTATGTTTGTATGTTAGCACCCAGCCCTAGTACTCTGTGAACTCTTGTTGATCCCGGTGGACTCTCTTGTGGAATTCTGTTTTTTGTTCTTGTTTGTTTGTTTTTGAGTATCTTTTGAGGCTTTTTGTGCTTTACCTTCCACCTTGTGGATTTACCTTTTTTGTCTTGGAGGATTACCCTTTGTTCTTGTGGAATTCCTTTTGAGGTTGTGGAGTTACATGTTTTCCTGAAGAACTTCACTTTTTACTTCATTAAATACAACGTCTCAAGTACTGCTGTGTCTGCCTCATCTTCTGGGTTCTGCCGACTATTCGTGGCTCGTGGCTCAGTTGGTTAAGTGACTGTTTCTCACTCCGGAGACCCGGGTTCGTAACCGGGTCCTGACAATGGGTATGTTAACAAGAGCACGTGATTCATTCTATAGCAGGAGTTTATGGCTGAAAAATGTATTTCAATGCACTGGCTACATCTATGATAATACATAAGGCTATAACAGGAAAAGCTCCATTGAGCTCCAAGTAGGAAGATTAACAAAGTTATCGTGTGGGAATTCAATGGCAACTTACCCTTCTCTTGAATGTTAAGTTGGGGTGATGGGGGGGGGGTCAGGGTATCTCTTGATAGCATGTTGTTTATATATAGCTAACAGTACGCTTTAACTTGAAATGAAAACGACTTTGTGACAAAATTAGAAATGTGTCATATCTACAAATGTAACTAGCTAGACTATTTTATGACTAGATGGACACTTCTCTGTCATTGATGCCATGGTTGCCCTTAGTTTGAAGATGTAATCCGGAGACAGGTGTTTTATACAACAGCCTCCTGTGTGTTCTCTTTTCATCTCTGTCTGCATATTTATTTGCAATCAAACTCCAGAATTTTCTAATTCATACTCTGATTCTTTTTCCGTGCCCAAATGAACTAGGCTCGTAATTTAACAATTTCATTCGAATTTACAGATGGCATACAAGTTTCTAAAGCATTCCTGCCAAAAAAACGCATTTTGATTAAAAAATGGCTTTTAAAATGTATTCTAATGGCTGTCCTGTGAAGTAGTGATGCGCGACATACCCCTAGTTTCCTGAAACGAGACACAAATTGCCTCTGAATTTTTGTGCCTTTGTGTACCTGCCAGTGCCAGCCGGAGGAAATAGCTTTTAAAGGCCCGGCAAATAGCTCCTCAATAGTAATGGGGGAATGAATAGGGAATCACAAACTCCATCTCCAAATCCCCACGCCGTCAAGATGGTGCAGATAGCTCTCCATCACAGCAGAACCTTGAGACGTATGCTGCAAGGACAGATCTTATCTGCATTTTTTATTTATCCATTTTGAAGTAATATATTCCATGATTCTGTGAATCTCCATCCAGGTGTTTATTGGATATTGCTTTTGGATACATTTTAAAACCAAAATACAGTCAACCGATCACATTAGTTTCGTTTCAAACCAGATTTACAATGAAATGAGACATTGAAGTAGTATTGAAAATCCCCTGCTGTGACCCTAACTAGAGATGGTCCGCACTCCACATCCGCCTCCTCCTCCACGCTGGAGTGCCTTTCACACTGTAGTGGCAGGCAGCATCTGTGGGGAGGAGATCCCCAGCTGGTCCCCGTCCCTGGTCTCCAGCTCATGACTCGGTTCCACCGGCTTCTAAAATAACACGACCAATCGGCTGTGCAAGCTCTCCATCGATAATGGATCCCTGCCACCCCCCACACAGACACACACACGCGCGCACGCACACACACGCACACACACATGCACACACACGCACACACACAAACAAACACAACTGAGCTGATGGAAAAATCAACTGGGTGAAATGACATTGGTTCACTTCACCGTGCCTTGGTTCTGGATGTCGCCATTTGAGCCCATTGCCGTACACATTGATTGGCTGGAAGAATTGAAATTCTATTGGTCTTGTGTGCGCCTGGCTTATAAAGTACTCTTAAAAGAAAATGGCTGCTCTCAAGAACACAATATGTTACGAATCGATACACAGAATAGCAAAGTATCTGACTGGGCTTGTTTATCATGTCTCTTGAAAACAGGAACCGGCCTGCAGTAACTAGTCTCAATTCTAGTTATATGAACTTTGCATACTTTTTGCTGTTCCAAATTAACATGCTCCGTCTGCCTCTTCCTCAGCTTTGAACTATCTCGACTGCGTGCAACTCCTGTGTAAAGAAGAAGAAGCAGCATTGGAGGAGCCCCTAGCAGCAGGCACCGTCGAGTTAAAGGTTAGTCTCTGTTCCCTCGTACTCAAAGACAGGCAAACAAAACAGACATCCTGTCTCAGTGGAAATGCCACAGGTCCACAGAGCCACTCTGGCTATTCACTGTCTCAGACCCCAAGGATCTCCAACCCCTATGGGCAAATAACCTCAGTCCCCTGGTTCCTTATCCTTATATGCCAATGACCACAGGGGGGGCAATCCCGAAAAGAAGAAGAATTCCACAGAGATTTGTCTCACAATGTACAATGACTAATGCTAATTAGTATGTATTATTCCACAAATCTTGTGTATACATGCATTAAACAACTCATAGAGGCCACCAAGACACACTTCTAATAGAAAATCTAATAGAAAAGACACATCAAACAGTGGTACGCAGCACTGAAAGCCTCATTAGTACTGTAGAGTAAGACATGTGATACTACAGTCTCTGGACACCATAGCTCATTCATGGTCTAAAGGACTAATAAAGTATTGATTTGATCTATTAGAGCAGGAAAGGCACAAACGCACCATATACATTAGGCTATAATGTAAAGAGCTCCGTTGAGCTTCAACTAGGAAGATGAGTCATGTTATCGTGTGGGAATCCAATGGTAACCACTGCAGTCGGGGTGGGAGGGGGGGGGGGGGGGGTTCAGGGCTTCTCTTGATGTCATGTTGTTTATATTCATCACACTACTGCACACATTTGAATGTCATGCTGTGACAGCCAGAGCAACATTTTCAAATCCAACAACATACGTGACAATCCTCTGTCTCAAGCTAGGGGAGACCGAGTGTGTGTGGCCGAGGGCACGCCATGGCGACCAAGGTCATCATAAATGGCATACACAAATATGAGGACACCACACACTGTTGATCAACGTCGTATTTGAATAAATAGCAGGAAAACAAATGAAGAGTGAAAAAAGAAAACTATGAAGATGGAGGCTTAAGGGAGTTTTATCATCACACACAAGGTTTCCAATATGGCTTGAGAAGGAATGAATGAATTCCGATTAAGCCAGTGTTAAATAAAGCCAGGCAGATCATATGGAGTCTTACCCTGGTGTAAGTTTAACCAATAGGGAACTGTGTCCTGGTCTCTGTTCACAAACCGTATTTCCTCCCTCACACTACACTACACTACACAATACCACTCTACTATAACAACATGTACATCCAGCTGGCGAGGCAGGTGCGGCGGGGTTGACTAGCCATTTGCTGAGGCATGTGGATGATTCAGGCCTTGTTAAATTCCATTTTGTTTGTGAGCGATGCTGAGCGTGGCCTCCTCTGGGCGTATAAGGGCAGACTCCGAAGCCACCGCACCGACTGGAGACCGAGGGGAGCAGTCCCAATTTGTCATCCTTATTAACCATGACATATCCAAAGTGGCAGAGTGCGGCCCAAGGAGATATAGAGAGAAAGAGAAAGAGGGAGAGAGAGGAAAAGATAGAGGTGGGCAGGGAGTCTGTCTCCTATCCTCCCTACCCCTCATGCAGTGCCCCAATCTGCCTGGCTAAAACAATGCAATTCAATGTTGGTGATTAGGACAGACGAGGCTAAAGTAAAGGAGTCCCGGCCGGGTTCCCACCTCTCTCTCTCCAGTCTAACTCACTTGTCTCAGTAGCTCTGCTGTGAAGGGGGAGGGGGGGGCGACAAACAGAGCATGGAGCTCACTCTTTTACTCTGTCTAGCTATCTCAGCGACGAGGCTAAATGAAGAAGTTACTTAGCCCTGAAATGGCAATGGGGTCTAGTCAAGGGCATCTACAAGGTGACTTCCATAAGAAGAGGTAGTTGGACGGGGTGGGTGTCTTGCCTTCAGCCACGTGACATGATTGTAGGGGTTTTCTTCAGTGAATGAGTCCCCCCTCTCCTCTGCCCTCCCTCCCACGGCGGAGATTAAGATCGCTTGTTGTAATTATTGCTCCTTGACGCAGTCTAATTCTGCCAAGCAGATAGCATCACACCAGTCAGGTGCTTTAGAGGGAATCTGGCAACCAGCTGTTGTCGTCCTCTGTGTGTTCCGAACGGCATTGTTTTGTGATACATGTCTGTTGATCGACTGGCTTCTCTGGCTTCTGCCAATCCCCCCGTCTGTCTCCAGATTCGCTCTCCTTCACTAACCACATTATAGGGAAAAATAAGGGGGAAAAAATCACACGCCAAAGAGCCAGAAACCCTGAGGTGTCTGGGATGTCTGCCACCTGACGTACTGCGAGGCATCAATCATCCGCCACCACAGTCCCATGAAACATCTGTCTTAGACACACCGGAAGCCTGGCCGCCTCCCATCCAAACACAGGTGTTTGACACGCACATTCAGCTCTGCCCAATGAGCAGCCATCTTTTACCGTCAGGAACAGTAATGTAAGGGTATGAGATAACACCAAGTAACGGGACAATATGCATACATTCAGAAACCTTCACATGCGATATGTCATATAGTATATGCATTACAGGAGAAAATGGGCACAACAGTTATTTGCTTTTCAAGTGATTCATGTTCAAGCAAGCAGTATCATCACTAGCGAGCTCCTGTTATGGTTGTCATTGAATGTTACAGTGATGACACTGAGAGTTATGGGGGTGAGGTTGAGCGTAATGGTGGTGACATTGAGTTACCGTGGTGACATTGAGAGTTACGGTGGTGAAATTGTGAGTTACGGTGGTGATATGGAAAGTTGCGGGCAGATGGTCTCTCTTGGGAATGACTCCCCACCGAGAAATCATCTGCGCCCGTGATAAGCTTCATTGGCTGTTCAGGGCCGATGTTCTAATTCTCCTAAGACAGAGCCCAGCTGAACCCCGTTACACACGTGTGTCGCCGCAAATCACCCTCAACAGCGCGTGCATCACCCTGTCTTTTCCCAGCAGATCTATCGGTGCCACTCTGCTAGGGTAACCGCGGTCAGTTCAGGCACGCGGCTGATCCATTGCCCTCGCTCAGCAGTGGAGTAGGATCATTGGTTGGGTGTACTTTCCGTCTGCTGCTTTCATCAACAAGCCTTAATGATCCCCAGAAAACTGACTGGTGAATACGATCACATCTTATAGGAAGGGATGTCTATTCATTTGCTTTAATCGTGACGGAGTGACAGGCAATTAAGGATTGTGGTGCCTCTGTCATCCCTGGGAATGTGTGGGCTGGATTAAAACGCACATCAGACCTCAGTTTATGGTAGCGTTACACGTGTGTAACGGGGTTCAGCTGGTCGTGGAGGTAAAAACAGCTTATTGTCAATGCTGTCAACTCCGGAACATGGAGAATGGAATCTCATAAGCATGAAGTAACTTTGGTCATTGGGAATTGCCTCAACATGGGTGACATTTGGCTCCATTTACTACAGTTGAGCAGGTTAATGTACGTTGTCACTGTGTGTGGCTACTCATGCGTGGATTCATGTTAATGTGTGAGTGATATTAATTGAGAAGAGGAGAAATGTATTTCATCAGCGTTAGTGATTAGACTGACCTTTATTTAAATTGGCTATTGTGGCTGTTTACAAGTCTCAATGTCATGTAGAGTGTGTGGGTCAATTACTTTTTTCTGGTAGGGTGGGTATGTTTTTCTATATATATATATATATATATATATATATATATATATATATATATATATATATATATATGTGTGTGTGTGTGTGTGTGTGTGTGTGTGTGTGTGTGTGTGTGTGTGTGTGTGTGTGTGTGTGTGTGTGCAAGAGGGAGTGCTCAGTGGCAGATCGTGACAAACCCTCAATCTCTACGTGGGAGCTGCTACTGTTCAACCACGACCATACACCCACATCTCCCTCTTCTGCACCCCCACTTTCTCTCTCTCCCTCATTCTTTTGCTCACTCTCCTCCTCACCTCTATCGAACTCTCTCTTCCTCCAGATTTTCTGCCCTGCTTTCTCTCCCCTGTTCCTCCACTCATCCATTCTCTCTCCCTCTCTCTCCAAGTGCTCTCCCCATCTCTCTTCCAGCAGGTCACAGCCCCTCCTGGTCTGAGCATAGACACCAGGGGGGAACCCTGTGATGTGGCCAGCTGCAGTATTCCCACTTTGGGCCACTTCACCACCATCACCATCACGCTGGGCCCATCTCCTGTCAGTCTCCCCACTCCAACCACACACACTGCTCACTCCACCAACCACAGCACCACCAGAGGACCACCTGCAGATCTCAGCCACTGCATGGCAATGAGTCAATCCACATGCTATCGGGAAGGGCAGAGAGTAGTTGGAAACAAGAGAGCTGATGTTCAGGATTTTTAAATAAGAGAGGGAGGGAATCAGAGGTCTGAGACAGTCAGACATTTGAATGTATGTGTCAGTCTCAATGTGAACTGCAAAGGTATAAACAAGTCCTGACTTAAGTGGCACTCCACCTTCAAGACCAACCATCCATTGGCATCAATGTGTTGTTCATGCCGTGGATAAAGTTTCAAGTCAACTGTGTCATTCAGGATCTTGAGTCAGGATGGTGGCCATGCAGCTCATTTCAGATATGAGCAGAGTGACCTTGAAAGCCCTGGTCTATGTATAGTAGATAGATGGGAAGGCAGCGGCATGGCTGCTGAGGTAATTTAATTATCAGACCCTCCACAGGCTAGGGTAATGACTGCTCTCCAAATCCTCCCTAATCCCCTATCCCAGTCCTCTACACAATCAGGCCCTGCCCGGGGCTCTCTGACTGTCTGACACAGGCAGTACTAACTCCTATACCCTGACTCTGTCTGTAGTCCCAGCCTGATGGCATACAATACTGTAATATACAGTGCCTTCGGAAAGTAGTCAGACCCCTTGAGCTTTTCCACATTATTGTTACGTTACAGCCTTATTCTAAAATTGCTTAAATAAAAAAAAATGTCCTCAATTGCTTTGTGATTATGGGGTATTGTGTGTAGATTGATGTGGGAAAAAACGATGTAATCAATTTTAGAATAAGGCTGTAAAGTAACAAAATGTGTAAAAACTCAAGGGGTCTGAATACTTTATTTCACTACATCGATAGGAGCGACGTGTTTGGTGAGTAAAAGACAAAAATACACTTCCATGTAGTGCGTGTGTGTGCGTGTGTTAAAATAGCTCTTCATTCCTCTCACGTTGGTGTCCTCTGAGTCCAGGATGGTTCTTGAGGTCTAAAGGGGGCCGTCCATGACAACAGCTTTATTAATTACCCCTCCTGAGAGAGATAGAAGGTGACCCCTGACCCTCTCAGAGGCCCCGGACCCTAGACCTGGTGACTGGCTGTGGTGACTGACTGTCTCCTCTCAGTCAAACCACTGGAGAGCCAAAATAGCCACTACACACATTGCAGGGTAGCCACACCATCTTGTGGGCGGAGGAGAGGTAGCTTGCTTGCTCGGTCTACGTCTCTGCTTTCAATTTTTGGTGATTAGTCAGACAAAAAGTAGCTGTTCACTTCCACCTCCAGTCAAGTAATACCCTACAATATAGTATAGTGAGTTGTGAAGATGACATGATTAGATAGGCACTGTGAAAAGTGGTTCATTTAGATGAAGAAACCCCTGGGTGTGAATGGTGTGCCTCTGTATGTTATCCCGCTGAAATTAACCTCTCTGAAATTAACCTCTCTGTTTTACCAGCCCAGCCCTCCCCCTCCCTCCCTCCCTCCCTCCCTCCCTCCCTCCTCTCCCTTTCCCCCTCTTCTCTCCTCTCTCCTATCCAAGCATCTGTGCAGAGTCAATGGTGTTGGCATGTGCTAATGACCCCAACATGTGTGTGTGTGTGTGTGTGTGTGTGTGTGTGTGTGTGTGTGTGTGTGTGTGTGTGTGTGTGTGTGTGTGTGTGTGTGTGTGTGTGTGTGTGTGTGTGTGTGTGTGTGTGTGTGTGCACGCGCCAACAGAGGGTGAAAGGAGCACCTGTGCGTGTTGAAAAGAGCCTGCTGGTCCTACCTTATGAACAGCACCACATCCTCCAGGCTGGATTGATAGAGCTTTAAGGCAGCTTCCTGCCTGCGGAACAGAGAGAGAGAGAGTGTAACGAGAGAGTGTAAGGGGGCTATCAGATGTAATTAAAGCAAGTGTCTCTTCTCTGTAAGAAAGTCAGAATTCTCAGAAATATGTCTGACTCACTAAGAATTCATTCTTTGAACAGTATAACAGCCATGGGTAGTGTGGAAATGAGCTGACTATGACAGGGGCATGATAACCATACAGACTGGAATATTCCTGGGATGGAAGACAATGCAGGTGGCAGACAGGCTGAGTTGGGAATCGACTATGTCATACTGTATAATATCTCAATTTACAGGGGTACAGGATGGGCTAGGACTGTCAAAGTATATCTTAAAATGTTGACCTTTTGGAGATTGGCTGCCTTTTTCTCTTCCCACTCATCTCTTTCTCCTGCCCTCTCTTCTTCTCTGTCTCTCTTCTTCTCTGTCTCTCCACCTTTCTTTCTCTGTCTCTCTCTCCTTCTCTGTCTCTCCACCTTTCTTTCTCTGTCTCTCTTCTTCTCTGTCTCTCCACCTTTCTTTCTCTGCCTCTCTCTTCTTCTCTCTCTCCACCTTTCTTTCTCTGTCTCTCTCTTCTTCTCTGTCTCTCCACCTTTCTTTCTCTGCCTCTCTCTTCTTCTCTCTCTCCACCTTTCTTTCTCTGTCTCTCTCTTCTTCTCTGTCTCTCCACCTTTCTTTCTCGGTCTCTCTCTTCTTCTCTGTCTCTCCACCTTTCTTTCTCTGCCTCTCTCTTCTTCTCTCTCTCCACCTTTCTTTCTCTGTCTCTCTCTTCTTCTCTGTCTCTCCACCTTTCTTTCTCTGTCTCTCTCTTCTTCTCTGTCTCTCCACCTTTCTTTCTCTGTCTCTCTCTTCTTCTCTGTCTCTCCACCTTTCTTTCTCTGCCTCTCTCTTCTTCTCTCTCTCCACCTTTCTTTCTCTGTCTCTCTCTTCTTCTCTCTCTCCACCTTTCTTTCTCTGTCTCTCTTCTTCTCTGTCTCTCCACCTTTCTTTCTCTGTCTCTCTCTTCTTCTCTGTCTCTCCACCTTTCTTTCTCTGCCTCTCTCTTCTTCTCTCTCTCCACCTTTCTTTCTCTGTCTCTCTCTTCTTCTCTCTCTCCACCTTTCTTTCTCTGTCTCTCTTCTTCTCTGTCTCTCCACCTTTCTTTCTCTGTCTCTCTCTTCTTCTCTGTCTCTCCACCTTTCTTTCTCTGCCTCTCTCTTCTTCTCTCTCTCCACCTTTCTTTCTCTGTCTCTCTCTTCTTCTCTCTCTCCACCTTTCTTTCTCTGTCTCTCTTCTTCTCTGTCTCTCCACCTTTCTTTCTCTGTCTCTCTCTTCTTCTCTGTCTCTCCACCTTTCTTTCTCTGCCTCTCTCTTCTTCTCTCTCTCCACCTTTCTTTCTCTGTCTCTCTCTTCTTCTCTGTCTCTCCACCTTTCTTTCTCTGTCTCTCTTCTTCTCTGTCTCTCCACCTTTCTTTCTCTGTCTCTCTCTTCTTCTCTGTCTCTCCACCTTTCTTTCTCTGTCTCTCTCTTCTTCTCTGTCTCTCCACCTTTCTTTCTCTGTCTCTCTCTCCTTCTCTGTCTCTCCACCTTTCTTTCTCTGTCTCTCTTCTTCTCTGTCTCTCCACCTTTCTTTCTCTGTCTCTCTCTTCTTCTCTGTCTCTCCACCTTTCTTTCTCTGCCTCTCTCTTCTTCTCTCTCTCCACCTTTCTTTCTCTGCCTCTCTCTTCTTCTCTCTCTCCACCTTTCTTTCTCTGTCTCTCTCTTCTTCTCTGTCTCTCCACCTTTCTTTCTCTGTCTCTCTCTTCTTCTCTGTCTCTCCACCTTTCTTTCTCTGTCTCTCTCTTCTTCTCTGTCTCTCTTCTTCTCTGTCTCTCCACCTTTCTTTCTCTGTCTCTCTCTTCTTCTCTGTCTCTCCACCTTTCTTTCTCTGTCTCTCTTCTTCTCTGTCTCTCCACCTTTCTTTCTCTGCCTCTCTCTTCTTCTCTCTCTCCACCTTTCTTTCTCTGTCTCTCTCTTCTTCTCTCTCTCCACCTTTCTTTCTCTGTCTCTCTCTTTCTCTTCTCTTTCTTTCTCTGTCTCTCTCTTCTTCTCTGTCTCTCCACCTTTCTTTCTCTGTCTCTCTCTTCTTCTCTGTCTCTCCACCTTTCTTTCTCTGTCTCTCTCTTCATCTCTGTCTCTCCACCTTTCTAGCTCTGTCTCTCTCTTCTTCTCTGTCTCTCCACCTTTCTTTCTCTGTCTCTCTCTCTCTTCTTCTCTGTCTCTCCACCTTTCTTTCTCTGTCTCTCTCTCTTCTTCTCTGTCTCTCCACCTTTCTTTCTCTGTCTCTCTCTTCTTCTCTGTCTCTCCACCTTTCTTTCTCTGCTCTCTCTTCTTCTCTGTCTCTCCACCTTTCTTTCTCTGCCTCTCTCTTCTTCTCTGTCTCTCCACCTTTCTTTCTCTGCCTCTCTCTTCTTCTCTGTCTCTCCACCTTTCTTTCTCTGCCTCTCTCTTCTTCTCTGTCTCTCCACCTTTCTTTCTCTGCTTCTCTCTTCCTGTCCCTGATGACCCTCTGACTCCCCACTCCCCACAGCTAGCTTTCTTCGGGAAGACAAACTCTCCACTTCAGGCTCTCTTCATGAACTTGTCAGCCGAGAGCTAGGTTGTTCATTTATTTCCCCCTCCAAGAGAATAATTCTACTCCTCATGGGCCACTAGACAAAGTCAGGCCAAGATTATTTCTTGAAATGTTTTTTTATAGTTTTTTTTCACAGTTTTTTTTTCTCCAACTTTTTAAAAATAGACCCCCTCTCTCTTTCTTTTTGGAATTGGCAACACTTTGTGTTCATCTCAGTCTGATTGGCTGGAGCCTTGTAGTCCCCAAAGCTTCCAGAACAAAGCCTGTTGACTGTATCAGCCAAGTGGTGGATGACAAAGTCTAGGAGAGAGAGGAGACCAGGATGAAATATTTATTTTGCAGACTGGCTGTGTGGCAGCCATTTGCTGTTATGTTGTGTCTCACTGCCTTGGTCTAGCTAGCTAACGTAGTCTGTTTGTTAGTTTGATTTGTTTGATTGCATGGATTCATTTTTGGTTTCTAGTCTCTTGTGACTTTTCATGTGAAAAAGGGAAACGTTTTTCTGTGACTCCTGACTTCAAGGCTCATTACATCTAATCATGCAGTGGTGTACTGTGGCCTTGTTTTCTCTACATTTTTTGTTGTTGTTTTGTTGCTGTTGTTTTACCATTCGCTGCATATTTACGATAACGGGACATAAAATGTTGCCATGGGGACAGACCCACCCCGGTATAACAGAAGGCATTACAGCACCGGACCACAGAGGAGAAAGCATTCTGGCCAATCAGCAAACAGCTCACTGTTGCCAAGGAGTTTTTCAGATATGTATGTATGTATATATATATATAATAATTAAAAAATCACCTTTATTTAACCAGTTAGGCCAGTTGAGTACAAGTTCTTATTTACAACTGCGACCTGGGCAAGATAAAGCAAAGCAGTGCGACAAAAACCAACAACACAGAGTTACACATGGGATAAACAAACTTACAGTCAATAATACAAAAATATATAATATATATAATATATATAAAAATCTATATACATTGTGTGCAAATGGAGTAAGGAGGTAAGGCAATAAATAGGCCAATAGTAGCGAAGTAGTACAATTTAGCAAATAAACACTGGAGTGATAGATGTGCAGATGATGTGCAAGTAGAGATACTGGGGTGCAAAAAGAGCAGAACAAGTCAATAAGAACAATATGGGGATGAGGTAGGTAGTTGGATGGGCTATTTACAGATGGGCTATGTACAGCTGCAGCGGTCGGTAAGCTACTCAGATAGCTGATGCTTAAAGTTAGTGAGGGAGATATAAGTCTCCAACTTCAGCGATTTTTGCAATTCGTTCCAGTCAATGGCAGCAAAGAACTGGAAGGAAAGGCGGCCAAATGAAGTGTTGGCTTTGGGGATGACCAGTGAGATATACCTGTTAGAGCGCGTGCCAAGGATGGGTGTTGTTATGGTGACCAGTGAGCTGAGATAAGGTGGATAGTAGTTTTACGATGTTATGTTTGGCAGCATGAGTGAAGGGTGCTTTGTTGCGTAATAGGATGCCAATTCTAGATGTAATTTTGGCTTGTAGATGCTTTTGTGAGTCTGGAAGGAGAGTTTACAGTCTAACCAGACACCTAGGTATTTGTAGTTGTCCACATATTCTAAGTCAGAACTGTCCAGAGTAGTGATGCTAGTTGGCCTGGCAGGTGTGGGCAGCTCGTTTGGAGGTTTGTTACACAAAGTGTCCATAGAAGGGCCAGATGTATACAGCATGGTGTCGCCTGCATATGGGTTGATCAAGGAATCACCAGCAGCTAGAGCGACATCATTGATATATACAGAGAAAATTGTCGGCCCGAGATTTGTACCCTGTGGTACCCCCATAGAGACCAGATGAGAGATAGGATTGAGATAAGAAGTGAATGCGTACAGTGTGTTTGCACCTTTCAATAGCTCATAGTACGGTTTGGATTTCCACGTTTTTCCAAGTCCATGGTCTAGTAACATACCCTATAGAAGTCCAAGAGCATGACGGCTCATATTGCCATTCCATGATGAAATATTGTCTCTGATTGAGCCTTTTCATGCAAGACTTTTCCTCCGCCTGCTGAGATGGGAACAGCTCTTTACCCTCCAACCCCTCGGGGCAGTAATTATTACCCCAGGGCCCTGTTTAGTCACTACCCATTTAATGTTCACAGAGCCATTACGATCAGCTTGACTCTCACCTCGACGACGATCCGCGGCTTTTCATTGTTGTCCTCTTTCCCTTAGTTCCCTCCTCTCTGAGAACTCATCGAGATCTATCACTGACAGACTGCATGCTACAGCTAGTCAGATACTGGAGGTGATAACTGGGCTAAGTTTGCAGTCTACAGCTGTGTTGTTTGAACAGCCTCTGTGGCGCTGAGGTGGTGTGTGTGTGTGTGTGTGTGTGTGTGTGTGTGTGTGTGTGTGTGTGTGTGTGTGTGTGTGTGTGTGTGTGTGTGTGTGTGTGTGTGCTGTGGGTGTGTGAGCTCGTCAGAGAGATGGAAGATAATCTCCATATACTCAGACATGGATGTCCAGCCCAACCCCCTTTTTTCCTCCCTTTCCTGTCTTCCTGAGACCAGTGGGGCGGAAATCCGCCCTGTCCCCACGCAGCGTCGCTCCTATCCATCCCTATGTAATACACACACATGGCCACAGATAGGTGGGCATAACAACCACAGTTTTCTGACCGAGACTCAAGCTTTTAGCCAAACAAGCCAACTTGTAAGGAAGCTTAAACCAGGTGATGGTAATCATTAACACAGCCTGCCTGGCTTGCCGCTGGTCTGGCTCCAGTGTCCGACAGCCCTGTGTGTCATCACAAACACCATACGCCTCCCACTCCACATTTTCTATCAGCTTAACAAGGCCTATTTCCATCACGTAGGCCTCACAGGTGTAAAGGCGAGGCTGTAGAGGGTTATAATACATCACATCTGTCTAGGCCTGAGGCTCACTTCTTCTACTTCAGCCCACCGAAAGACGCCCATTGTTTTTCAAATAGGAAACGTTGACAGAGCTCCATTGTAAGACTTGTGTGAATACTGGTTTCAAGATCAGTTGAGGAGATTGCATGAGTTGGGGGGCAGGGGGGTTCCGGGTCAGAACCTTAGTGGTTCTTGAATGATGGAATTAAACCAAACCAAGCCAAGCCTCTACTGCCAGGGTGACTCTTTTGAGGTACACAAGCCCATGCTAATACAGTCCTCCACTCTATATAATGTATAAACCATGCTAATACAGTCCTCCACTCTATATAATGTATAAACCATGCTAATACAGTCCTCCACTCTATATAATGTATAAACCATGCTAATACAGTCCTCCACTCTATATAATGTATAAACCATGCTAATACAGTCCTCCACTCTATATAATGTATAAACCATGCTAATACAGTCCTCCACTCTATATAATGTATAAACCATGCTAATACAGTCCTCCACTCTATATAATGTATAAACCATGCTAATACAGTCCTCCACTCTATATAATGTATAAACCATGCTAATACAGTCCTCCACTCTATATAATGTATAAACCATGCTAATACAGTCCTCCACTCTATATAATGTATAAACCATGCTAATACAGTCCTCCACTCTATATAATGTATAAACCATGCTAATACAGTCCTCCACTCTATATAATGTATAAACCATGCTAATACAGTCCTCCACTCTATATAATGTATAAACCATGCTAATACAGTCCTCCACTCTATATAATGTATAAACCATGCTAATACAGTCCTCCACTCTATATAATGTATAAACCATGCTAATACAGTCCTCCACTCTATATAATGTATAAACCATGCTAATACAGTCCTCCACTCTATATAATGTATAAACCATGCTAATACAGTCCTCCACTCTATATAATGTATAAACCATGCTAATACAGTCCTCCACTCTATATAATGTATAAACAGATGCATTTACAGTTCTTTGGGAAAGTATTCAGACCCCTTGACTTTTTCCACATTTTGTTGTTACAGCCTTATTCTAAAATTGATTAAATTGTTTTTCCCCCTCATCAATCTACAAACAATATCACATAATGACAAAGCAAAAACCGTTTTTAGAAATGTTTGCAAATGTATGAATGTACTTAAGTATTACATTTACATGCATTTTCAGACCCTTTACTCAGGACTTTGTTGAAGCAACTTTGGCAGTGATTACAGCCTTGAGTCTTCTTGGGTATGACTCTACAAGCTTGGCACACCTGTATTTGGGGTGTTTCTACCATTCTTCTCTGCAGATCATCTCGAGCTCTGTCAGGTTGGATGGGGAGCGTCACTGCACAGCTATTTTCAGGTCTCTCCAGAGATGTTCGATTGGGTTCAAGTCCGGGCTCTGGCTGGGCTACTCAAGGACATTCAGAGACTTGTCGCGGAGTCAGAGCTGCGTTGTCTTTTGACTGTGTGCTTAGGGTCTGCTCTGTTGATTGGTTTATTTCCGTTGGCTGTTGCGGCCTCTCCCTGGGTGTGCTGTGTTTCCGTTCAGCTTTACATCTGGCTGTGTGGAGCGCTGTTGTGAAGCAGCACCTTTAGAGAGAGAGAGACTTTCTAAGCTACATATAGAGGGTCTGTGTACTATCTGTGAATGTATGGTTTAGTACGAGGAAGAGAGAGACGATTGTTTTTAAGATCAGAAAGGGAGGTAGTGGGTGGTTACATGTCAGAGAGAGAGAGAGAGAGAGAGGTAGAGAGAGGTAGGGAGAGGGAGATAGAGAGAAAGAGAGAGAGAGGAGGTGTGAGTGTGACAGGGAGAGAGAGAAGGGGAGGGGCTGGAGTAGGTGGGTGGGAAGAGTGGGAGGGAGTGTCAGAGAGAGGAAGAGAGAGATGAAACAAGCAAGCAAGGGAATCAGAGCTTGCCTGCCGGAGCTGTGTTGTGTTTGGTGTGTGAGCGTAAGTGAGCACTAGCTGATCCATCACTGTGTGAAAGGGACCTCGCTGAGCGTTCAGCCCCGATCTCCCTCAACCCCCCAGAGCCCTTCCAGAAGGCTGTAAAGGAGGACCCAGGCTTGTGCACGTGCTGCCAGGTAAGACACAGAGAGCATGGAGGCTCTCCGCTGAGAGAGCTTACTGTACAGAGAACAGATCATGAAAGCGCTTAGCGGTGCCTTTGTATCGGGAGGTGATCTTATTGGAATGGATGTGGCTTGCAAGGACAAGGTGAATGGTGTTGTTTCTCATCTGCGTCTGTGTCTGTGAGTGTGTCAGTGTGTGTTTGTGCACGTCAGCTGACTCGAGTCACAGGGCATATGTAACCTGATTGGAACAGGTCAGCTTGTATGTGACAGAGGTCAGTTTATTTCTGACTCTAGCTCCTCTTTAATGGCAGATGTCAAGGGACATCAATACTGCCATTTACAGAAGAAAAACACTAAATAGGAAAAGGCAGTTTTTGATTTGGATCCCGTTTAGTAAATTGGCCTTAATAGCTGTTGTTTCCGTTGTTTCTGATGTATTTCATTGCTCTCTTTTGTGACAAAGTGCTGTTAGATATTGTCATCATCGCAGGAGTTTGTCTCAGAGCATAAATAAATGATTGCTGTATATATTGTCTCGCCTCTCTCCTGCTGAAAGACTGGTATGCCATTTTTCGCATCTCGTTCCATCTGTGTTTGTGTGTGAATCTGTGTTTGTGTGTGTGTGGCTGACAGCAAATAGCTGTGTGTGTGTGTGTGTGTGTGTGTGTGTGTGTGTGTGTGTGTGTGTGTGTGTGTGTGTGTGTGTGTGTGTGTGTGTGTGTGTGTGTGTGTGTGTGTGTGTGTGTGTGTGTGTGTGTGTGTGTGTGTGTGTGTGTGTGTGTGTGTGTGTGCATCTGTGTTTGTGTGTGTATACGCATCTGTGTTTGTGTGTGTATACGCATCTGTGCATTGTGTGTGTATACGCATCTGTGTTTGTGTGTGTATACGCATCTGTGTTTTGTGTGTGTGTAACGCATCTGTGTTTGTGTGTGTGTGTACGCATCTGTGTTTGTGTGTGTGTGTGTGTATACGCATCTGTGTTTGTGTGTGTGTGTGTGTATACGCATCTGTGTGTGTGTGTGTGTATACGCATCTGTGTGTGTGTGTGTGTGTGTGTATACGCGTGTGTGTGTGTGTGTGTGTGTATACGCATCTGTGTTTGTGTGTGTGTGTATACGCATCTGTGTTTGTGTGTGTGTGTATACGCATCTGTGTTTGTGTGTGTGTGTATACGCATCTGTGTTTGTGTGTGTGTATACGCATCTGTGTTTGTGTGTGTGTGTATACGCATCTGTGTTTGTGTGTGTGTGTATACGCATCTGTGTTTGTGTGTGTATACGCATCTGTGTTTGTGTGTGTATACGCATCTGTGTTTGTGTGTGTGTGTATACGCATCTGTGTTTGTGTGTGTGTGTATACGCATCTGTGTTTGTGTGTGTGTGTATACGCATCTGTGTTTGTGTGTGTGTGTATACGCATCTGTGTTTGTGTGTGTGTGTATACGCATCTGTGTTTGTGTGTGTATACGCATCTGTGTGTGTGACCCGGCTGGACATGGCGGTAGAGTTGAAAGCATCCATGGCATTAATGAAAGACCGGGATGAGCGGAGTCCCACTGGTGTTGGGCTGGGCTCCAGATGCAGCGCTGGAACTGGGAGGGAGGGAGGATATTCAGTGTGGAGCATCAGAGCCTCTGTCTCCATACGAGACAAAAGACTGGATTCTGCTGACTGAATGATGAATTGGAGACAGTCGTATTCAAATCATTTTGGCTCCTCTCTCTCTCTTCCTCTCTCTCCCCACTCTCCTCTATCTCTACCATCTCTGCTCTCTCTCTCTCCTCTCTCTCTCTCTTCCTCTCTCTCCCCTCTCTCTTCCCTCTCTCCCCTCTCCCCTCTCTCTCCCTCTCCCTCTCTCTTCCCTCTCTCTCCCCTCTCTCTCTCTGTCTCTCTCTCTCCTCTCCTCTCTCCCCTCTCTCATTTTGGCTCTCTCTCTCTTCCCTCTCTCCCCACTCCCTCTATCTCTCCTCTCTGCTCTCTCTCTCTCCTCTCTCTCTCTCTTCCCTCTCTCTCCCCTCTCTCTTCCCTCTCTCTCCCCTCTCCCTCTCCCTCTCCCTCTCTCTTCCCTCTCTCTCCCCTCTCTCCCTCTTCTGTCTTCTCTCTCTCTCTCTCCTCCCCTCTCTCCTCTCTCTCTTCCGTGCTTCTACACCTGCATTTCTTGCTGTTTGGGGTTTTAGGCTGGGTTTCTGTACAGCACTTTGAGATATCAGCTGATGTACGAAGGGCTATATAAATAAATTTGATTTGATTTTGATTCCTCTCTCTCTCCCTCTCTCCTCTCTCTCCTCTCTCTCTTCCTCTCTTCCCTCTCTCTTCCTCTCTCCTCTCTCTCCTCTCTCTTCCCTCCTCCTCTCTCTCCCCTCTCCCCTCTCTCCCTCTCTCTCCCTCTCTCTTCCCTCTCTCCCTCTCTCTCTCCCTCTTCCTCTCTCCCTCTCTCTTCCTCTCTCCCCTATCTCTCCCCCTCCCTCTCTCCCCCTCCCCTCTCTCTCCCTCTCCCTCTCCCTCTTCCCTCTCTCTTCCCTCTCTCTCTCCTCTCTGTCTCCTCTCTCCTCTCTCTCTCTCTTTCCTCTCTCTCCCTCTCTCTTCCCTCTCTCCCCTCTCTCTCCCCTCTCCCTCTCTCTTCCGTGCTTCTACACCTGCATTGCTTGCTGTTTGGGGTTTTAGGCTGGGTTTCTGTACAGCACTTTGAGATATCAGCTGATGTACAAAGGGCTATATAAATAAATTTGATTTGATTTTGATTCCCTCTCTCTCCCCTCTCTCCTCTCTCTCTCTCTCTCTCTCTCTCTCTTCCCTCTCTCTCCCTCTTCTCTTCCCTCTCTCCCCTCTCTCTCCCCTCTCCCCTCCCTCTCCCTCCTCTCCCTCTCTCTCCTCTCTCTTCCCCTCCTCTCTCCTCTCTCTCCCCTCTCTCTTCCCCTCTCTCCCCCTCTCTCTTCCCTCTCTCTCCCTCGCCCTCTCCCCTCTCTTCCTCTCTCTCCTCTCTCCCCTCTCTCCTCTCTCTCCCCTCCTCTTCCCTCTCTCTCCCTCTCTCCTCTCCTTCTCTCTCCCTCTCTTTCTCCTCTATCTCCCTCTCTCTCCCCTCTCTCCTCTCTCTCCCCTCTCTCCTCTTCTCTCCCCTCTCTCCTCTTCTCTCCCTCTCCCTCCCTTCTTCCCCTCTCTCCTCTCTCTCTCCCCCTCTCTCTATTCTTCTCTCAAGTCTTTATTTCAGATGAATTGACCCAGTCCTCTTTCCACCCCTCCATTCCTTTCCCTCTACTATAAATAGGTCAAACCCAGAGCACAGATCCAGTGGAACGGTGATTAACATTCACAGTTGTTCCCTCATTTAGAAACATGAAAGAGTGGAAGGTTGTCTCATTGTGGAGCTTCAAACGTCTCCTCTCCATTTCCTTCCATTGTCCTCAGCTGGTGTAATCCATGAAAGCCAATGCACGGCCAGTTTTTTACACATGAATCAAACCTGCCGGATTTCAATTTCATTTCACCTCTTTGCGCCAGGTCTTTTCTTCTCTCCTGGCGGCCTATCTAGCGTATTCACATCCACTGTAACAATCTGGCCTTTGGAAAATGGATTTGCACTTCCAACAGGGGTCAAGGTAGGCTGAACAATGGATCATGGCTCCACAGTCATCTTGTTCAGGGTTATTGTTACCGATCATATTCATAGACATTATAAATGAAGAGATATTCAGCTTTCATCTGGTTCATTTTGAATGGGACAATGTTTAGTGATAGACTGGTGGACACTTGCTGTTTATACAATAGATTCCTTGGTTTGTGTGGAACTTCACTCAATGGATTTTGACCAGAACAGTAGTTTCAGCATGTATGAGCACTACAATGAGATCAAGACTCATGCTATAGTCTCAAGGCTGAGAAGTAAACAGAGAGACAGGCTGTGTATGGAGTGCGCGTGTTTGCGTGCGCGCTCGCATGTGTGTTCATTTCTTTGCATCAATAACTAATGAGCTTCTCTCTGGTGCTCTCACTCAGTTCAAACAGTGTTTTTGTTTATCAAGCAGCTCTTTCAGTTAAGTAAATATGTTTGCCTCTGACAAGCAAGGGGTAAAGTAGGAGCAGCGTGTCACCTTCATGCAACCTTGTAGTGACGTTGAGGATGTTTTGGGGTTATTTAGAGGTGGCAGAAGAGTATATTGGATATCTTGTGTCATGAATATAGAAACCAGGGTGATATAAAAAGGAGAGAAAGAAAGAATGAGAGAAACAGAGAAAGAGAGAATGACAATTGCAGAGAAAGAGAGAGAAGGGAGGAAGAAACCAGGTGAATCAGAGAGAGAAAGGAGGAAGAAACCAGGTGAATCAGAGAGAGAAGGGAGGAAGAATGAAGGTGAATTAGAGAGAGAAGGGAGGAAGAAACCAGGTGAATCAGAGAGAGAAGGGAGGAAGAAACCAGGTGAATCAGAGAGAGAAGGGAGGAAGAATGAAGGTGAATCAGAGAGATAAGGGAGGAAGAATGAAGGTGAATCAGAGAGAGAAGGGAGGAAGATGAAGGTGAATCAGAGAGAGAAGGGAGGACGAAAACAAGGTGAATCAGAGAGAGAAGGGAGGAAGAAACAAGGTGAATCCGAGAGAGAAGGGATGAAGAATGAAGGTGAATCAGAGAGAGAAGGGAGGAAGAAACCAGGTGAATCAGAGAGAGAAGGGAGGAAGAATGAAGGTGAATCAGAGAGATAAGGGAGGAAGAAACCAGGTGAATCAGAGAGAAGGGAGGAAGAAACCAGGTGAATCAGAGAGAGAAGGGAGGAAGAATGAAGGTGAATCAGAGAGAGAAGGGAGGAAGAAACAAGGTGAATCCGAGAGAGAAGGGATGAAGAATGAAGGTGAATCAGAGAGAGAAGGAGGAAGAATGAAGGTGAATCAGAGAGAGAAGGGAGGAAGAATGAAGGGAATCAGAGAGAGAAGGGAGGAAGAAACAAGGTGAATCAGAGAGAGAAGGGAGGAAGAAACCAGGTGAATCAGAGAGAGAAGGGAGGAAGAAACCAGGTGAATCAGAGAGAGAAGGAGGAAGAAACCAGGTGAATCAGAGAGAGAAGGGAGGAAGAAAAAGGTGAATCAGAGAGAGAATGGAGGAAGAAACCAGGTGAATCAGAGAGAGAAGGGAGGAAGAATGAAGATGAATCAGGGAGAGAAGGGAGGAAGAAACCAGGTGAATCAGAGAGATAGGAATCAAGGGAGGAAGAATGAAGGTGAATCAGAGAGAAGGGAGGAAGAAATAAGGTGAATCAGAGAGAGAAGGGAGGAAGAAACAAGGTGAATCAGAGAGAGAAGGGAGAAGAAACAAGGTGAATCAGAGAGAGAAGGGAGGAAGAATGAAGGTGAATCAGAGAGAGAAGGGGGAAGAAACAAGGTGAATCAGAGAGAGAAGGGAGGAAGAATGAAGGTGAATCAGAGAGATAAGGGAGGAAGAAAAGGTGAATCAGAGAGAGAAGGGAGGAAGAAACCAGGTGAATCAGAGAGAGAAGGAGGAAGAAACAAGGTGAATCAGAGAGAGAAGGAGGAAGAATGAAGGTGAATCAGAGAGAAAAGGGAGGAAGAATGAAGGTGAATCAGAGAGAGAAGGGAGGAAGAAACCAGGTGAATCAGAGAGAGAAGGGAGGAAGAATGAAGGTGAATCAGAGAGAGAAGGGAGGAAGAAAAAGGTGAATCAGAGAGAGAAGGGATGAAGAATGAAGGTGAATCAGAGAGAGAAGGGAGGAAGAATGAAGGTGAATAAGAGAGAGAAGGGAAGAAGAAACCAGGTGAATCAGAGAGAGAAGGGAGGAAGAATGAAGGTGAATCAGAGAGAGAAGGGGGAAGAAACAAGGTGAATCAGAGAGAGAAGGGAGGAAGAATGAAGGTGAATCAGAGAGAGAAGGGAGGAAGAAACCAGATGAATCAGAGAGAGAATGGAGGAAGAAACAAGGTGAATCAAAGAGAGAAGGGAGGAAGAAATGAGGTGAATCAGAGAGAATGGAGGAAGAATGAAGGTGAATCAGAGAGAGAAGGAGGAAGAAACCAGGTGAATCAGAGAGAGAAGGGAGGAAGAATGAAGGTGAATCAGAGAGAGAAGGGAGGAAGAAACAAGGTGAATCAGAGAGAGAAGGGAGGAAGAATGAAGGTGAATCAGAGAGAGAAGGGAGGAAGAATGAAGGTGAATCAGAGAGAGAAGGGAGGAAGAATGGAGGTGAATCAGAGAGAGAAGGAGGAAGAAAATAGGTGAATCAGAGAGAGAAGGGAGGAAGAAACCAGGTGAATCAGAGAGAGAAGGGAGGAAGAAAAGGTGAATCAGAGAGAGAAGGGAGGAAGAAACCAGGTGAATCAGAGAGAGAAGGGAGGAAGAATGAAGGTGAATCAGAGAGAGAAGGGAGGAAGAATGAAGGTGAATCAGAGAGAGAAGGGAGGAAGAATGAGGTGAATCAGAGAGAGAAGGGAGGAAGAAACAAGGTGAATCAGAGAGAGAAGGAGGAAGAAACAAGGTGAATCAGAGAGAGAAGGGAGGAAGAAACAAGGTGAATCAGAGAGAGAAGGGAGGAAGAATTAAGGTGAATCAGAGAGAGACAGGAGGAAGAAACCAGGTGAATCAGAGAGAGAAGGGAGGAAGAAAATAGGTGAATCAGAGAGAGAAGGGAGGAAGAAACAAGGTGAATCAGAGAGATAAGGGAGGAAGAATGAAGGTGAATCAGAGAGATAAGGGAGGAAGAAACCAGGTGAATCAGAGAGAGAAGGGAGGAAGAAACCAGGTGAATCAGAGAGAGAAGGGAGGAAGAATGAAGGTGAATCAGAGAGATAAGGGAGGAAGAATGAAGGTGAATCAGAGAGAAGGGAGGAAGAAAATGAAGGTGAATCAGAGAGAGAAGGGAGGAAGAATGAAGGTGAATCAGAGAGAGAAGGGAGGAAGAATGAAGGTGAATCAGAGAGAGAAGGGAGGAAGAAATGAAGGTGAATCAGAGAGAGAAGGGAGGAAGAAACCAGGTGAATCAGAGAGAGAAGGAGGAAGAAACCAGGTGAATCAGAGAGAGAAGGGAGGAAGAATGAAGGTGAATCAGAGAGAGAAGGGAGGAAGAATGAAGGTGAATCAGAGAGAGAAGGGAGGAAGAATGAAGGTGAATCAGAGAGAGAAGGGAGGAAGAATGAAGGTGAATCAGAGAGAGAAGGGAGGAAGAATGAAGGTGAATAAGAGAGAGAAGGGAAGAAGAAACCAGGTGAATCAGAGAGAGAAGGGAGGAAGAATGAAGGTGAATCAGAGAGAGAAGGGGGGAAGAAACAAGGTGAATCAGAGAGAGAAGGGAGGAAGAATGAAGGTGAATCAGAGAGAGAAGGGAGGAAGAATGAAGGTGAATCAGAGAGAGAATGGAGGAAGAAACAAGGTGAATCAAAGAGAGAAGGGAGGAAGAAATGAGGTGAATCAGAGAGAGAAGGGAGGAAGAATGAAGGTGAATAAGAGAGAGAAGGGAAGAAGAAACCAGGTGAATCAGAGAGAGAAGGGAGGAAGAATGAAGGTGAATCAGAGAGAGAAGGGGGAAGAAACAAGGTGAATCAGAGAGAGAAGGAGGAAGAATGAAGGTGAATCAGAGAGAGAAGGGAGGAAGAATGAAGGTGAATCAGAGAGAGAAGGGAGGAAGAAACCAGGTGAATCAGAGAGAGAAGGGAGGAAGAAAATAGGTGAATCAGAGAGAGAAGGGAGGAAGAAACCAGGTGAATCAGAGAGAGAAGGGAGGAAGAATGAAGATGAATCAGAGAGAGAAGGGAGGAAGAAACAAGGTGAATCAGAGAGAGAAGGGAGGAAGAATGAAGGTGAATCAAGAGAGAAGGGAGGAAGAAATGAAGGTGAATCAGAGAGAGAAGGAGGAAGAATGGAGGTGAATCAGAGAGAGAAGGAGGAAGAAACAAGGTGAATCAGAGAGAGAAGGGAGGAAGAAACAAGGTGAATCAGAGAGAGAAGGGAGGAAGAAACAAGGTGAATCAGAGAGAGAAGGGAGGAAGAATTAAGGTGAATCAGAGAGAGACAGGAGGAAGAAACCAGGTGAATCAGAGAGAGAAGGGAGGAAGAAAATAGGTGAATCAGAGAGAGAAGGGAGGAAGAAACAAGGTGAATCAGAGAGATAAGGGAGGAAGAATGAAGGTGAATCAGAGAGATAAGGGAGGAAGAAACCAGGTGAATCAGAGAGAGAAGGGAGGAAGAAGGTGAATCAGAGAGAGAAGGGAGGAAGAATGAAGGTGAATCAGAGAGAGAAGGGAGGAAGAATGAAGGTGAATCAGAGAGATAAGGGAGGAAGAATGAAGGTGAATCAGAGAGATAAGGGAGGAAGAAACCAGGTGAATCAGAGAGAGAAGGGAGGAAGAAACCAGGTGAATCAGAGAGAGAAGGAGGAAGAAACAAGGTGAATCAGAGAGAGAAGGGAGGAAGAAACAAGGTGAATCAGAGAGAGAAGGGAGGAAGAATGAAGGTGAATCAGAGAGAGAAGGGAGGAAGAATGAAGGTGAATCAGAGAGAGAAGGGAGGAAGAATGAAGGTGAATCAGAGAGAGAAGGGAGGAAGAAACAAGGTGAATCAGAGAGAGAAGGGAGGAAGAAATGAAGGTGAATCAGAGAGAGAAGGGAGGAAGAAACAAGGTGAATCAGAGAGAGAAGGGAGGAAGAATGAAGGTGAATCAGAGAGAGAAGGGAGGAAGAATGAAGGTGAATCAGAGAGAGAAGGAGGAAGAAACAAGGTGAATCAGAGAGAGAAGGGAGGAAGAAATGAAGGTGAATCAGAGAGAGAAGGGAGGAAGAATGAAGGTGAATCAGAGAGAGAAGGAGAAGAAACCAGGTGAATCAGAGAGAGAAGGGAGGAAGAATGAAGGTGAATAAGAGAGAGAAGGGGGAAGAAACAAGGTGAATCAGAGAGAGAAGGGAGGAAGAATGAAGGTGAATCAGAGAGAGAAGGGAGGAAGAATGAAGGTGAATCAGAGAGATAAGGGAGGAAGAAAAGGTGAATCAGAGAGAGAAGGGAGGAAGAAAATAGGTGAATCAGAGAGAGAAGGGAGGAAGAAACCAGGTGAATCAGAGAGAGAAGGGAGGAAGAATGAAGATGAATCAGAGAGAGAAGGGAGGAAGAAACAAGGTGAATCAGAGAGATAAGGGAGGAAGAATGAAGGTGAATCAGAGAGAGAAGGGAGGAAGAATGAAGGTGAATCAGAGAGAGAAGGGAGGAAGAAAAAGGTGAATCAGAGAGAGAAGGGAGGAAGAAACAAGGTGAATCAGAGAGAGAATGGAGGAAGAATGAAGGTGAATCAGAGAGAGAAGGGAGGAAGAAACAAGGTGAATCAGAGAGAGAAGGGAGGAAGAATGAAGGTGAATCAGAGAGAGAAGGGAGGAAGAAAATAGGTGAATCAGAGAGAGAAGGGAGGAAGAAAAAGGTGAATCAGAGAGAGAAGGGAGGAAGAATGAAGGTGAATCAGAGAGATAAGGGAGGAAGAATGAAGGTGAATCAGAGAGATAAGGGAGGAAGAAACCAGGTGAATCAGAGAGAGAAGGGAGGAAGAAACCAGGTGAATCAGAGAGAGAAGGGAGGAAGAAAAGGTGAATCAGAGAGAGAAGGAGGAAGAATGAAGGTGAATCAGAGAGAGAAGGGAGGAAGAATGAAGGTGAATCAGAGAGAGAAGGGAGGAAGAAGCAAGGTGAATCAGAGAGAGAAGGGAGGAAGAATGAAGGTGAATCAGAGAGAGAAGGGAGGAAGAATGAAGGTGAATCAGAGAGAGAAGGGGGAAGAAACCAGGTGAATCAGAGAGAGAAGGAGGAAGAAAAGGTGAATCAGAGAGAGAAGGGAGGAAGAATGAAGGTGAATCAGAGAGAGAAGGGAGGAAGAAACAAGGTGAATCAGAGAGAGAAGGGAGGAAGAAAAGGTGAATCAGAGAGAGAAGGGAGGAAGAAACCAGGTGAATCAGAGAGAGAAGGGGGGAAGAAAATAAGTGAATCAGAGAGAGAAGGGAGGAAGAAACCAGGTGAATCAGAGAGAGAAGGGAGGAAGAATGAAGGTGAATCAGAGAGAGAAGGGAGGAAGAAACAAGGTGAATCAGAGAGAGAAGGGAGGAAGAATGAAGGTGAATCAAAGAGAGAAGGGAGGAAGAATGAAGGTGAATCAGAGAGAGAATGGAGGAAGAATGAAGGTGAATCAAAGAGAGAAGAGAGGAAGAATGAGGTGAATCAGAGAGAGAAGGGAGGAAGAATGAAGGTGAATAAGAGAGAGAAGGGAGGAAGAAACAAGGTGAATCAGAGAGAGAAGGGAGGAAGAATGAAGGTGAATCAGAGAGAGAAGGGAGGAAGAAATGAAGGTGAATCAGAGAGAGAAGGGAGGAAGAATGAAGGTGAATCAGAGAGAGAAGGGAGGAAGAATGAAGGTGAATCAGAGAGAGAAGGGAGGAAGAAACCAGGTGAATCAGAGAGAGAAGGGAGGAAGAAAAAGGTGAATAAGAGAGAGAAGGGAGGAAGAAAATAGGTGAATAAGAGAGAGAAGGGAGGAAGAAACCAGGTGAATCAGAGAGAGAAGGGAGGAAGAAACAAGGTGAATCAGAGAGAGAAGGGAGGAAGAAACAAGGTGAATCAGAGAGAGAAGGGAGGAAGAATGAAGGTGAATCAGAGAGAGAAGGGAGGAAGAATGGAGGTGAATCAGAGAGAGAAGGGAGGACGAAACAAGGTGAATCAGAGAGAGAAGGGAGGAAGAAACAAGGTGAATCAGAGAGAGAAGGGAGGAAGAAACAAGGTGAATCAGAGAGAGAAGGGAGGAAGAATTAAGGTGAATCAGAGAGAGACTGGAGGAAGAAACCAGGTGAATCAGAGAGAGAAGGGAGGAAGAAACAAGGTGAATCAGAGAGAGAAGGGAGGAAGAATGAAGGTGAATCAGAGAGAGAAGGGGGGAAGAATGAAGGTGAATCAGAGAGAGAAGGGAGGAAGAATGAAGGTGAATCAGAGAGAGAAGGGAGGAAGAAACAAGGTGAATCAGAGAGAGAAGGGAGGAAGAATGAAGGTGAATCAGAGAGAGAAGGGAGGAAGAATGAAGGTGAATCAGAGAGAGAAGGGAGGAAGAAACCAGGTGAATCAGAGAGAGAAGGGAGGAAGAAAATAGGTGAATAAGAGAGAGAAGGGAGGAAGAAACCAGGTGAATCAGAGAGCGAAGGGAGGAAGAATGAAGATGAATCAGAGAGAGAAGGGAGGAAGAAACAAGGTGAATCAGAGAGATAAGGGAGGAAGAATGAAGGTGAATCAGAGAGAGAAGGGAGGAAGAAAATAGGTGAATCAGAGAGAGAAGGGAGGAAGAATGAAGGTGAATCAGAGAGAGAAGGGAGGAAGAATGAAGGTGAATCAGAGAGATAAGGGAGGAAGAATGAAGGTGAATCAGAGAGAGAAGGGAGGAAGAATGGAGGTGAATCAGAGAGAGAAGGGAGGACGAAACAAGGTGAATCAGAGAGAGAAGGGAGGAAGAAACAAGGTGAATCAGAGAGAGAAGGGAGGAAGAAACAAGGTGAATCAGAGAGAGAAGGGAGGAAGAATGAAGATGAATCAGAGAGAGAAGGGAGGAAGAAACCAGGTGAATCAGAGAGAGAATGGAGGAAGAAACAAGGTGAATCAAAGAGAGAAGGGAGGAAGAAATAAGGTGAATCAGAGAGAGAAGGGAGGAAGAATGAAGGTGAATAAGAGAGAGAAGGAAGAAGAAACCAGGTGAATCAGAGAGAGAAGGGAGGAAGAATGAAGGTGAATCAGAGAGAGAAGGGGGAAGAAACAAGGTGAATCAGAGAGAGAAGGGAGGAAGAATGAAGGTGAATCAGAGAGAGAAGGGAGGAAGAATGAAGGTGAATCAGAGAGAGAAGGGAGGAAGAAACCAGGTGAATCAGAGAGAGAAGGAGGAAGAAAATAGGTGAATAAGAGAGAAGGGAGGAAGAAACCAGGTGAATCAGAGAGCGAAGGGAGGAAGAATGAAGATGAATCAGAGAGAGAAGGGAGGAAGAACCAAGGTGAATCAGAGAGATAAGGGAGGAAGAATGAAGGTGAATCAGAGAGAGAAGGGAGGAAGAAAATAGGTGAATCAGAGAGAGAAGGGAGGAAGAATGAAGGTGAATCAGAGAGAGAAGGGAGGAAGAATGAAGGTGAATCAGAGAGATAAGGGAGGAAGAATGAAGGTGAATCAGAGAGAGAAGGGAGGAAGAATGGAGGTGAATCAGAGAGAGATTGGAGGAAGAAACCAGGTGAATCAGAGAGAGAAGGGAGGAAGAAAATAGGTGAATCAGAGAGAGAAGGGAGGAAGAAACCAGGTGAATCAGAGAGCGAATGGAGGAAGAATGAAGATGAATCAGAGAGAGAAGGGAGGAAGAAACAAGGTGAATCAGAGAGATAAGGGAGGAAGAATGAAGGTGAATCAGAGAGAGAAGGGAGGAAGAAAATAGGTGAATCAGAGAGAGAAGGGAGGAAGAATGAAGGTGAATCAGAGAGAGAAGGGAGGAAGAATGAAGGTGAATCAGAGAGATAAGGGAGGAAGAATGAAGGTGAATCAGAGAGAGAAGGGAGGAAGAATGGAGGTGAATCAGAGAGAGAAGGGAGGAAGAAACAAGGTGAATCAGAGAGAGAAGGGAGGAAGAAACCAGGTGAATCAGAGAGAAGGGAGGAATAAACCAGGTGAATCAGAGAGAGAAGGGAGGAAGAATGAAGGTGAATCAGAGAGAGAAGGGAGGAAGAAGCAAGGTGAATCCGAGAGAGAAGGGATGAAGAATGAAGGTGAATCAGAGAGAGAAGGGGGGAAGAATGAAGGTGAATCAGAGAGAGAAGGGGGGAAGAATGAAGGTGAATCAGAGAGAGAAGGGAGGAAGAATGAAGGTGAATCAGAGAGAGAAGGGAGGAAGAAACAAGGTGAATCAGAGAGAGAAGGGAGGAAGAAACCAGGTGAATCAGAGAGAGAAGGGAGGAAGAAACCAGGTGAATCAGAGAGAGAAGGGAGGAAGAAACCAGGTGAATCAGAGAGAGAAGGGGGGAAGAAAATAAGTGAATCAGAGAGAGAAGGGAGGAAGAAACCAGGTGAATCAGAGAGAGAAGGGAGGAAGAATGAAGATGAATCAGAGAGAGAAGGGAGGAAGAAACCAGGTGAATCAGAGAGAGAATGGAGGAAGAAACAAGGTGAATCAAAGAGATAAGGGAGCAAGAAACAAGGTGAATCAGAGAGATAAGGGAGGAAGAATGAAGGTGAATCAGAGAGAAGAGAGGAAGAATGAAGGTGAATCAGAGAGAGAAGGGAGGAAGAATGAAGGTGAATCAGAGAGAGAAGGGAGGAAGAAACAAGGTGAATCAGAGAGAGAAGGGAGGAAGAATGAAGGTGAATCAGAGAGAGAAGAGAGGAAGAATGAAGGTGAATCAGAGAGAGAAGGGAGGAAGAATGAAGGTGAATCAGAGAGAAGGGAGGAAGAATGAAGGTGAATCAGAGAGAAGGGAGGAAGAAACCAGGTGAATCAGAGAGAGAAGGGAGGAATAATGAAGGTGAATCAGAGAGAGAAGGGAGGAAGAAAATAGGTGAATAAGAGAGAGAAGGGAAGAAGAAACCAGGTGAATCAGAGAGAGAAGGGAGTAAGAAACAAGGTTAAGCAGAGAGAGAAGGGAGGAATAAACCAGGTGAATCAGAGAGAGAAGGGAGGAAGAATTAAGGTGAATCAGAGAGAGACTGGAGGAAGAAACCAGGTGGATCAGAGAGAGAAGGGAGGAAGAAGCAAGGTGAATCCGAGAGAGAAGGGATGAAGAATGAAGGTGAATCAGAGAGAGAAGGGGGGAAGAATGAAGGTGAATCAGAGAGAGAAGGGAGGAAGAATGAAGGTGAATCAGAGAGAGAAGGGAGGAAGAAACAAGGTGAATCAGAGAGAGAAGGGAGGAAGAAACCAGGTGAATCAGAGAGAGAAGGGAGTAAGAAACAAGGTTAATCAGAGAGAGAAGGGAGGAATAAACCAGGTGAATCAGAGAGAGAAGGGAGGAAGAATTAAGGTGAATCAGAGAGAGACTGGAGGAAGAAACCAGGTGGATCAGAGAGAGAAGGGAGGAAGAAGCAAGGTGAATCCGAGAGAGAAGGGATGAAGAATGAAGGTGAATCAGAGAGAGAAGGGGGGAAGAATGAAGGTGAATCAGAGAGAGAAGGGAGGAAGAATGAAGGTGAATCAGAGAGAGAAGGAGGAAGAAACAAGGTGAATCAGAGAGAGAAGGAGGAAGAAACCAGGTGAATCAGAGAGAGAAGGGAGGAAGAAACCAGGTGAATCAGAGAGAGAAGGGAGGAAGAAACCAGGTGAATCAGAGAGAGAAGGGGGGAAGAAAATAAGTGAATCAGAGAGAGAAGGGAGGAAGAAACCAGGTGAATCAGAGAGAGAAGGGAGGAAGAATGAAGATGAATCAGAGAGAGAAGGGAGGACGAAACAAGGTGAATCAGAGAGAGAAGGGAGGAAGAAACCAGGTGAATCAGAGAGAGAAGGGAGGAATAAACCAGGTGAATCAGAGAGAGAAGGGAGGAAGAATGAAGGTGAATCAGAGAGAGAAGGGAGGAAGAAGCAAGGTGAATCCGAGAGAGAAGGGATGAAGAATGAAGGTGAATCAGAGAGAGAAGGGGGGAAGAATGAAGGTGAATCAGAGAGAGAAGGGAGGAAGAATGAAGGTGAATCAGAGAGAGAAGGGAGGAAGAAACAAGGTGAATCAGAGAGAGAAGGGAGGAAGAAACCAGGTGAATCAGAGAGAGAATGGAGGAAGAAACCAGGTGAATCAGAGAGAGAAGGGAGGAAGAAACCAGGTGAATCAGAGAGAGAAGGGGGGAAGAAAATAAGTGAATCAGAGAGAGAAGGAGGAAGAAACCAGGTGAATCAGAGAGAGAAGGGAGGAAGAATGAAGATGAATCAGAGAGAGAAGGAGGAAGAAACCAGGTGAATCAGAGAGAGAATGGAGGAAGAAACAAGGTGAATCAAAGAGATAAGGGAGCAAGAAACAAGGTGAATCAGAGAGATAAGGGAGGAAGAATGAAGGTGAATCAGAGAGAGAAGGGAGGAAGAATGAAGGTGAATCAGAGAGAGAAGAGAGGAAGAATGAAGGTGAATCAGAGAGAGAAGGAGGAAGAATGAAGGTGAATCAGAGAGAGAAGGGAGGAAGAAACAAGGTGAATCAGAGAGAGAAGGGAGGAAGAATGAAGGTGAATCAGAGAGAGAAGAGAGGAAGAATGAAGGTGAATCAGAGAGAGAAGGGAGGAAGAATGAAGGTGAATCAGAGAGAAGGGAGGAAGAAACCAGGTGAATCAGAGAGAGAAGGGAGGAATAATGAAGGTGAATCAGAGAGAGAAGGGAGGAAGAAAATAGGTGAATAAGAGAGAGAAGGGAGGAAGAAAATAGGTGAATAAGAGAGAGAAGGGAAGAAGAAACCAGGTGAATCAGAGAGAGAAGGGAGGAAGAATGAAGGTGAATGAGAGAGAGAAGGGGGGAAGAAACAAGGTGAATCAGAGAGAGAAGGGAGGAAGAATGAAGGTGAATCAGAGAGAGAAGGGAGGAAGAATGAAGGTGAATCAAAGAGAGAAGGGAGGAAGAAACAAGGTGAATCAGAGAGAGAAGGGAGGAAGAAACAAGGTTAATCAGAGAGAGAAGGGAGGAAGAATTAAGGTGAATCAGAGAGAGACTGGAGGAAGAAACCAGGTGGATCAGAGAGAGACTGGAGGAAGAAACCAGGTGGATCAGAGAGAGAAGGGAGGAAGAAGCAAGGTGAATCCGAGAGAGAAGGGATGAAGAATGAAGGTGAATCAGAGAGAGAAGGGGGGAAGAATGAAGGTGAATCAGAGAGAGAAGGGAGGAAGAATGAAGGTGAATCAGAGAGAGAAGGGAGGAAGAAACAAGGTGAATCAGAGAGAGAAGGGAGGAAGAAACCAGGTGAATCAGAGAGAGAAGGGAGGAAGAAACCAGGTGAATCAGAGAGAGAAGGGAGGAAGAAACCAGGTGAATCAGAGAGAGAAGGGGGGAAGAAAATAAGTGAATCAGAGAGAGAAGTGAGGAAGAAACCAGGTGAATCAGAGAGAGAAGGGAGGAAGAATGAAGATGAATCAGAGAGAGAAGGGAGGAAGAAACCAGGTGAATCAGAGAGAGAATGGAGGAAGAAACAAGGTGAATCAAAGAGATAAGGGAGCAAGAAACAAGGTGAATCAGAGAGATAAGGGAGGAAGAATGAAGGTGAATCAGAGAGAGAAGGGAGGAAGAAAATAGGTGAATCAGAGAGAGAAGGGAGGAAGAATGAAGGTGAATCGGAGAGAGAAGAGAGGAAGAATGAAGGTGAATCAGAGAGAGAAGGGAGGAAGAATGAAGGTGAATCAGAGAGAGAAGGGAGGAAGAAACAAGGTGAATCAGAGAGAGAAGGGAGGAAGAATGAAGGTGAATCAGAGAGAGAAGAGAGGAAGAATGAAGGTGAATCAGAGAGAGAAGGGAGGAAGAATGAAGGTGAATCAGAGAGAAGGGAGGAAGAATGAAGGTGAATCAGAGAGAAGGGAGGAAGAAACCAGGTGAATCAGAGAGAGAAGGGAGGAATAATGAAGGTGAATCAGAGAGAGAAGGGAGGAAGAAAATAGGTGAATAAGAGAGAGAAGGGAAGAAGAAACCAGGTGAATCAGAGAGAGAAGGGAGGAAGAATGAAGGTGAATGAGAGAGAGAAGGGGGGAAGAAACAAGGTGAATCAGAGAGAGAAGGGAGGAAGAATGAAGGTGAATCAGAGAGAGAAGGGAGGAAGAATGAAGGTGAATCAAAGAGAGAAGGGAGGAAGAAACAAGGTGAATCAGAGAGAGAAGGGAGGAAGAAACAAGGTTAATCAGAGAGAGAAGGGAGGAATAAACCAGGTGAATCAGAGAGAGAAGGGAGGAAGAATTAAGGTGAATCAGAGAGAGACTGGAGGAAGAAACCAGGTGGATCAGAGAGAGAAGGGAGGAAGAATGAAGGTGAATCAGAGTGAGATGGGAGGAAGAAACAAGGTGAATCAGAGAGAGAAGGGAGGAAGAAACAAGGTGAATCAGAGAGATAAGGGAGGAAGAATGAAGATGAATCAGATAGATAAGGGAGGAAGAAAATAGGTGAATCAGAGAGAGAAGGGAGGAAGAATGAAGGTGAATCAGAGAGAGAAGGGAGGAAGAATGAAGGTGAATCAGAGAGAGAAGAGAGGAAGAATGAAGGTGAATCAGAGAGAGAAGGGAGGAAGAATGAAGGTGAATCAGGGAGAGAAGGGAGGAAGAAACCAGATGAATCAGAGAGAAGGGAGGAAGAATGAAGGTGAATCAGAGAGAGAAGGGAGGAAGAATGAAAGTGAATCAGAGAGAGAAGGGAGGAAGAAACAAGGTGAATCAGAGAGAGAAGGGAGGAAGAAACCAGGTGAATCAGAGAGAGAAGGGAGGAAGAATGAAGGTAAATCAGAGAGAGAAGGGAGGAAGAATGAAGGTGAATGAGAGAGAGAAGGGGGGAAGAAACAAGGTGAATCAGAGAGAGAAGGGAGGAAGAATGAAGGTGAATCAGAGAGAGAAGGGAGGAAGAATGAAGGTGAATCAAAGAGAGAAGGGAGGAAGAAACAAGGTGAATCAGAGAGAGAAGGGAGGAAGAAACAAGGTTAATCAGAGAGAGAAAGGAGGAAGAATTAAGGTGAATCAGAGAGAGACTGGAGGAAGAAACCAGGTGGATCAGAGAGAGACTGGAGGAAGAAACCAGGTGGATCAGAGAGAGAAGGGAGGAAGAAGCAAGGTGAATCCGAGAGAGAAGGGATGAAGAATGAAGGTGAATCAGAGAGAGAAGGGGGGAAGAATGAAGGTGAATCAGAGAGAGAAGGGAGGAAGAATGAAGGTGAATCAGAGAGAGAAGGGAGGAAGAAACAAGGTGAATCAGAGAGAGAAGGAGGAAGAAACCAGGTGAATCAGAGAGAGAAGGGAGGAAGAAACCAGGTGAATCAGAGAGAGAAGGAGGAAGAAACCAGGTGAATCAGAGAGAGAAGGGGGAAGAAAATAAGTGAATCAGAGAGAGAAGGGAGGAAGAAACCAGGTGAATCAGAGAGAAGGAGGAAGAATGAAGATGAATCAGAGAGAGAAGGGAGGAAGAAACCAGGTGAATCAGAGAGAGAATGGAGGAAGAAACAAGGTGAATCAAAGAGATAAGGGAGCAAGAAACAAGGTGAATCAGAGAGATAAGGGAGGAAGAATGAAGGTGAATCAGAGAGAGAAGGGAGGAAGAAAATAGGTGAATCAGAGAGAGAAGGGAGGAAGAATGAAGGTGAATCAGAGAGAGAAGAGAGGAAGAATGAAGGTGAATCAGAGAGAGAAGGGAGGAAGAATGAAGGTGAATCAGAGAGAGAAGGGAGGAAGAAACAAGGTGAATCAGAGAGAGAAGGGAGGAAGAATGAAGGTGAATCAGAGAGAGAAGAGAGGAAGAATGAAGGTGAATCAGAGAGAGAAGGGAGGAAGAATGAAGGTGAATCAGAGAGAAGGGAGGAAGAATGAAGGTGAATCAGAGAGAAGGAGGAAGAAACCAGGTGAATCAGAGAGAGAAGGGAGGAATAATGAAGGTGAATCAGAGAGAGAAGGGAGGAAGAAAATAGGTGAATAAGAGAGAGAAGGGAAGAAGAAACCAGGTGAATCAGAGAGAGAAGGGAGGAAGAATGAAGGTGAATGAGAGAGAGAAGGGGGGAAGAAACAAGGTGAATCAGAGAGAGAAGGGAGGAAGAATGAAGGTGAATCAGAGAGAGAAGGGAGGAAGAATGAAGGTGAATCAAAGAGAGAAGGGAGGAAGAAACAAGGTGAATCAGAGAGAGAAGGGAGGAAGAAACAAGGTTAATCAGAGAGAGAAGGGAGGAATAAACCAGGTGAATCAGAGAGAGAAGGGAGGAAGAAACCAGGTGAATCAGAGAGAGAAGGGAGGAAGAATGAAGGTGAATCAGAGAGATAAGGGAGGAAGAAACAAGGTGAATCAAAGAGATAAGGGAGCAAGAAACAAGGTGAATCAGAGAGATAAGGGAGGAAGAATGAAGGTGAATGAGAGAGAGAAGGGGGGAAGAAACAAGGTGAATCAGAGAGAGAAGGGAGGAAGAATGAAGGTGAATCAGAGAGAGAAGGGAGGAAGAATGAAGGTGAATCAAAGAGAGAAGGGAGGAAGAAACAAGGTGAATCAGAGAGAGAAGGGAGGAAGAAACAAGGTTAATCAGAGAGAGAAGGGAGGAAGAATTAAGGTGAATCAGAGAGAGACTGGAGGAAGAAACCAGGTGGATCAGAGAGAGACTGGAGGAAGAAACCAGGTGGATCAGAGAGAGAAGGGAGGAAGAAGCAAGGTGAATCCGAGAGAGAAGGGATGAAGAATGAAGGTGAATCAGAGAGAGAAGGGGGGAAGAATGAAGGTGAATCAGAGAGAGAAGGGAGGAAGAATGAAGGTGAATCAGAGAGAGAAGGGAGGAAGAAACAAGGTGAATCAGAGAGAGAAGGAGGAAGAAACCAGGTGAATCAGAGAGAGAAGGGAGGAAGAAACCAGGTGAATCAGAGAGAGAAGGAGGAAGAAACCAGGTGAATCAGAGAGAGAAGGGGGAAGAAAATAAGTGAATCAGAGAGAGAAGGAGGAAGAAACCAGGTGAATCAGAGAGAGAAGGGAGGAAGAATGAAGATGAATCAGAGAGAGAAGGGAGGAAGAAACCAGGTGAATCAGAGAGAGAATGGAGGAAGAAACAAGGTGAATCAAAGAGATAAGGGAGCAAGAAACAAGGTGAATCAGAGAGATAAGGGAGGAAGAATGAAGGTGAATCAGAGAGAGAAGGGAGGAAGAAAATAGGTGAATCAGAGAGAGAAGGGAGGAAGAATGAAGGTGAATCAGAGAGAGAAGAGAGGAAGAATGAAGGTGAATCAGAGAGAGAAGGGAGGAAGAATGAAGGTGAATCAGAGAGAGAAGGGAGGAAGAAACAAGGTGAATCAGAGAGAGAAGGGAGGAAGAATGAAGGTGAATCAGAGAGAGAAGACAGGAAGAATGAAGGTGAATCAGAGAGAGAAGGGAGGAAGAATGAAGGTGAATCAGAGAGAAGGGAGGAAGAATGAAGGTGAATCAGAGAGAAGGGAGGAAGAAACCAGGTGAATCAGAGAGAGAAGGGAGGAATAATGAAGGTGAATCAGAGAGAGAAGGGAGGAAGAAAATAGGTGAATAAGAGAGAGAAGGGAAGAAGAAACCAGGTGAATCAGAGAGAGAAGGGAGGAAGAATGAAGGTGAATGAGAGAGAGAAGGGGGGAAGAAACAAGGTGAATCAGAGAGAGAAGGGAGGAAGAATGAAGGTGAATCAGAGAGAGAAGGGAGGAAGAATGAAGGTGAATCAAAGAGAGAAGGGAGGAAGAAACAAGGTGAATCAGAGAGAGAAGGGAGGAAGAAACAAGGTTAATCAGAGAGAGAAGGGAGGAATAAACCAGGTGAATCAGAGAGAGAAGGGAGGAAGAATTAAGGTGAATCAGAGAGAGACTGGAGGAAGAAACCAGGTGGATCAGAGAGAGAAGGGAGGAAGAATGAAGGTGAATCAGAGTGAGATGGGAGGAAGAAACAAGGTGAATCAGAGAGAGAAGGGAGGAAGAAACAAGGTGAATCAGAGAGATAAGGGAGGAAGAATGAAGATGAATCAGATAGATAAGGGAGGAAGAAAATAGGTGAATCAGAGAGAGAAGGGAGGAAGAATGAAGGTGAATCAGAGAGAGAAGGGAGGAAGAATGAAGGTGAATCAGAGAGAGAAGAGAGGAAGAATGAAGGTGAATCAGAGAGAGAAGGGAGGAAGAATGAAGGTGAATCAGGGAGAGAAGGGAGGAAGAAACCAGATGAATCAGAGAGAAGGGAGGAAGAAACCAGGTGAATCAGAGAGAGAAGGGAGGAAGAATGAAGGTAAATCAGAGAGAGAAGGGAGGAAGAATGAAGGTGAATGAGAGAGAGAAGGGGGGAAGAAACAAGGTGAATCAGAGAGAGAAGGGAGGAAGAATGAAGGTGAATCAGAGAGAGAAGGGAGGAAGAATGAAGGTGAATCAAAGAGAGAAGGGAGGAAGAAACAAGGTGAATCAGAGAGAGAAGGGAGGAAGAAACAAGGTTAATCAGAGAGAGAAGGGAGGAAGAATTAAGGTGAATCAGAGAGAGACTGGAGGAAGAAACCAGGTGGATCAGAGAGAGACTGGAGGAAGAAACCAGGTGGATCAGAGAGAGAAGGAGGAAAAGCAAGGTGAATCGAGAGAGAAGGGATGAAGAATGAAGGTGAATCAGAGAGAGAAGGGGGAAGAATGAAGGTGAATCAGAGAGAGAAGGGAGGAAGAATGAAGGTGAATCAGAGAGAGAAGGGAGGAAGAAACAAGGTGAATCAGAGAGAGAAGGGAGGAAGAAACCAGGTGAATCAGAGAGAGAAGGGAGGAAGAAACCAGGTGAATCAGAGAGAGAAGGGAGGAAGAAACCAGGTGAATCAGAGAGAGAAGGGGGGAAGAAAATAAGTGAATCAGAGAGAGAAGGGAGGAAGAAACCAGGTGAATCAGAGAGAGAAGGAGGAAGAATGAAGATGAATCAGAGAGAGAAGGGAGGAAGAAACCAGGTGAATCAGAGAGAGAATGGAGGAAGAAACAAGGTGAATCAAAGAGATAAGGGAGCAAGAAACAAGGTGAATCAGAGAGATAAGGGAGGAAGAATGAAGGTGAATCAGAGAGAGAAGGGAGGAAGAAAATAGGTGAATCAGAGAGAGAAGGGAGGAAGAATGAAGGTGAATCAGAGAGAGAAGAGAGGAAGAATGAAGGTGAATCAGAGAGAGAAGGGAGGAAGAATGAAGGTGAATCAGAGAGAGAAGGGAGGAAGAAACAAGGTGAATCAGAGAGAGAAGGGAGGAAGAATGAAGGTGAATCAGAGAGAGAAGAGAGGAAGAATGAAGGTGAATCAGAGAGAGAAGGGAGGAAGAATGAAGGTGAATCAGAGAGAAGGGAGGAAGAATGAAGGTGAATCAGAGAGAAGGGAGGAAGAAACCAGGTGAATCAGAGAGAGAAGGGAGGAATAATGAAGGTGAATCAGAGAGAGAAGGGAGGAAGAAAATAGGTGAATAAGAGAGAGAAGGAAGAAGAAACCAGGTGAATCAGAGAGAGAAGGGAGGAAGAATGAAGGTGAATGAGAGAGAGAAGGGGGAAGAAACAAGGTGAATCAGAGAGAGAAGGGAGGAAGAATGAAGGTGAATCAGAGAGAGAAGGGAGGAAGAATGAAGGTGAATCAAGAGAGAAGGGAGGAAGAAACAAGGTGAATCAGAGAGAGAAGGGAGGAAGAAACAAGGTTAATCAGAGAGAGAAGGGAGGAATAAACCAGGTGAATCAGAGAGAGAAGGGAGGAAGAATTAAGGTGAATCAGAGAGAGACTGGAGGAAGAAACCAGGTGGATCAGAGAGAGAAGGGAGGAAGAATGAAGGTGAATCAGAGTGAGATGGGAGGAAGAAACAAGGTGAATCAGAGAGAGAAGGGAGGAAGAAACAAGGTGAATCAGAGAGATAAGGGAGGAAGAATGAAGATGAATCAGATAGATAAGGGAGGAAGAAAATAGGTGAATCAGAGAGAGAAGGGAGGAAGAATGAAGGTGAATCAGAGAGAGAAGGGAGGAAGAATGAAGGTGAATCAGAGAGAGAAGAGAGGAAGAATGAAGGTGAATCAGAGAGAGAAGGGAGGAAGAATGAAGGTGAATCAGGGAGAGAAGGGAGGAAGAAACCAGATGAATCAGAGAGAAGGGAGGAAGAATGAAGGTGAATCAGAGAGAGAAGGGAGGAAGAATGAAAGTGAATCAGAGAGAGAAGGGAGGAAGAAACAAGGTGAATCAGAGAGAGAAGGGAGGAAGAAACCAGGTGAATCAGAGAGAGAAGGGAGGAAGAATGAAGGTAAATCAGAGAGAGAAGGAGGAAGAAAATAGGTGAATCAGAGAGAGAAGGGAGGAAGAATGAAGGTGAATCAGAGAGGGAGGAAGAATGAAGGTGAATCAGAGAGAGAAGGGAGGAAGAAACAAGGTGAATCAGAGAGAAGGAGGAAGAAACCAGGTGAATCAGAGAGAGAAGGGAGGAAGAATGAAGGTGAATCAGAGAGAGAAGGGAGGAAGAAAATAGGTGAATCAGAGAGAGAAGGGAGGAAGAAACCAGGTGAATCAGAGAGAGAAGGGAGGACGAATGAAGGTGAATCAGAGAGAGAAGGGGGGAAGAAACAAGGTGAATCAGAGAGAGAAGGGAGGAAGAATGAAGGTGAATCAGAGAGAGAAGGGAGGAAGAATGAAGGTGAATCAGAGAGAGAAGGGAGGAAGAATGAAGGTGAATCAGAGAGAGAAGGGAGGAAGAAACAAGGTGAATCAGAGAGAGAAGGGAGGAAGAATGAAGGTGAATCAGAGAGAGAAGAGAGGAGGAATGAAGGTGAATCAGAGAGAGAAGGGAGGAAGAATGAAGGTGAATCAGAGAGAAGGGAGGAAGAATGAAGGTGAATCAGAGAGAAGGGAGGAAGAAACCAGGTGAATCAGAGAGAGAAGGGAGGAATAATGAAGGTGAATCAGAGAGAGAAGGGAGGAAGAAAATAGGTGAATAAGAGAGAGAGGGAAGAAGAAACCAGGTGAATCAGAGAGAGAAGGGAGGAGAATGAAGGTGAATGAGAGAGAGAAGGGGGAAGAAACAAGGTGAATCAGAGAGAGAAGGGAGGAAGAATGAAGGTGAATCAGAGAGAGAAGGGAGGAAGAATGAAGGTGAATCAAAGAGAGAAGGGAGGAAGAAACAAGGTGAATCAGAGAGAGAAGGGAGGAAGAAACCAGGTGAATCAGAGAGAGAAGGGAGGAATAAACCAGGTGAATCAGAGAGAGAAGGGAGGAAGAATTAAGGTGAATCAGAGAGAGACTGGAGGAAGAAACCAGGTGGATCAGAGAGAGAAGGGAGGAAGAATGAAGGTGAATCAGAGTGAGATGGGAGGAAGAAACAAGGTGAATCAGAGAGAGAAGGGAGGAAGAAACAAGGTGAATCAGAGAGATAAGGGAGGAAGAATGAAGATGAATCAGATAGATAAGGGAGGAAGAAAATAGGTGAATCAGAGAGAGAAGGGAGGAAGAATGAAGGTGAATCAGAGAGAGAAGGGAGGAAGAATGAAGGTGAATCAGAGAGAGAATGGAGGAAGAAACAAGGTGAATCAAAGAGATAAGGGAGCAAGAAACAAGGTGAATCAGAGAGATAAGGGAGGAAGAATGAAGGTGAATCAGAGAGAGAAGGGAGGAAGAAAATAGGTGAATCAGAGAGAGAAGGGAGGAAGAATGAAGGTGAATCAGAGAGAGAAGAGAGGAAGAATGAAGGTGAATCAGAGAGAGAAGGGAGGAAGAATGAAGGTGAATCAGAGAGAGAAGGGAGGAAGAAACAAGGTGAATCAGAGAGAGAAGGGAGGAAGAATGAAGGTGAATCAGAGAGAGAAGAGAGGAAGAATGAAGGTGAATCAGAGAGAGAAGGGAGGAAGAATGAAGGTGAATCAGAGAGAAGGGAGGAAGAATGAAGGTGAATCAGAGAGAAGGGAGGAAGAAACCAGGTGAATCAGAGAGAGAAGGGAGGAATAATGAAGGTGAATCAGAGAGAGAAGGGAGGAAGAAAATAGGTGAATAAGAGAGAGAAGGGAAGAAGAAACCAGGTGAATCAGAGAGAGAAGGAGGAAGAATGAAGGTGAATGAGAGAGAGAAGGGGGAAGAAACAAGGTGAATCAGAGAGAGAAGGAGGAAGAATGAAGGTGAATCAGAGAGAGAAGGGAGGAAGAATGAAGGTGAATCAAAGAGAGAAGGGAGGAAGAAACAAGGTGAATCAGAGAGAGAAGGGAGGAAGAAACAAGGTTAATCAGAGAGAGAAGGGAGGAATAAACCAGGTGAATCAGAGAGAGAAGGGAGGAAGAATTAAGGTGAATCAGAGAGAGACTGGAGGAAGAAACCAGGTGGATCAGAGAGAGAAGGGAGGAAGAATGAAGGTGAATCAGAGTGAGATGGGAGGAAGAAACAAGGTGAATCAGAGAGAGAAGGGAGGAAGAAACAAGGTGAATCAGAGAGATAGGGAGGAAGAATGAAGATGAATCAGATAGATAAGGGAGGAAGAAAATAGGTGAATCAGAGAGAGAAGGGAGGAAGAATGAAGGTGAATCAGAGAGAGAAGGGAGGAAGAATGAAGGTGAATCAGAGAGAGAAGAGAGGAAGAATGAAGGTGAATCAGAGAGAGAAGGGAGGAAGAATGAAGGTGAATCAGGGAGAGAAGGGAGGAAGAAACCAGATGAATCAGAGAGAAGGGAGGAAGAATGAAGGTGAATCAGAGAGAGAAGGGAGGAAGAATGAAAGTGAATCAGAGAGAGAAGGGAGGAAGAAACAAGGTGAATCAGAGAGAGAAGGGAGGAAGAAACCAGGTGAATCAGAGAGAGAAGGGAGGAAGAATGAAGGTAAATCAGAGAGAGAAGGGAGGAAGAAAATAGGTGAATCAGAGAGAGAAGGGAGGAAGAATGAAGGTGAATCAGAGAGAGAAGGGAGGAAGAATGAAGGTGAATCAGAGAGAGAAGGGAGGAAGAAACAAGGTGAATCAGAGAGAAGGGAGGAAGAAACCAGGTGAATCAGAGAGAGAAGGGAGGAAGAATGAAGGTGAATCAGAGAGAGAAGGGAGGAAGAAAATAGGTGAATCAGAGAGAGAAGGGAGGAAGAAACCAGGTGAATCAGAGAGAGAAGGGAGGAAGAATGAAGGTGAATCAGAGAGAGAAGGGGGGAAGAAACAAGGTGAATCAGAGAGAGAAGGGAGGAAGAATGAAGGTGAATCAGAGAGAGAAGGGAGGAAGAATGAAGGTGAATCAGAGAGAGAAGGGAGGAAGAATGAAGGTGAATCAGAGAGAGAAGGGAGGAAGAAACAAGGTGAATCAGAGAGAGAAGGGAGGAAGAATGAAGGTGAATCAGAGAGAGAAGAGAGGAGGAATGAAGGTGAATCAGAGAGAGAAGGGAGGAAGAATGAAGGTGAATCAGAGAGAGAAGGAGGAAGAATGAAGGTGAATCAGAGAGAAGGGAGGAAGAAACAAGGTGAATCAGAGAGAGAAGGGAGGAATAAACCAGGTGAATCAGAGAGAGAAGGGAGGAAGAATGAAGGTGAATCAGAAGAACTGGAGGAAGAAACCAGGTGGATCAGAGAGAGAAGGGAGGAAGAAGAATGAAGGTGAATCAGAGAGAGATGGGAGGAAGAAACAAGGTGAATCAGAGAGATAAGGGAGGAAGAATGAAGATGAATCAGATAGATAAGGGAGGAAGAAAATAGGTGAATCAGAGAGAATCAGGAGGAAGAATGAAGGTGAATCAGAGAGAGAAGGGAGGAAGAATGAAGGTGAATCAGAGAGAGAAGAGAGGAAGAATGAAGGTGAATCAGAGAGAGAAGGAGGAAGAATGAAGGTGAATCAGGGAGAGAAGGGAGGAAGAAACCAGATGAATCAGAGAGAAGGGAGGAAGAATGAAGGTGAATCAGAGAGAGAAGGGAGGAAGAATGAAAGTGAATCAGAGAGAGAAGGGAGGAAGAAACAAGGTGAATCAGAGAGAGAAGGGAGGAAGAAACCAGGTGAATCAGAGAGAGAAGGGAGGAAGAATGAAGGTAAAAGAGAAGGGAGGAAGAAAATAGGTGAATCAGAGAGAGAAGGGAGGAAGAATGAAGGTGAATCAGAGAGAGAAGGGAGGAAGAATGAAGGTGAATCAGAGAGAAGGAGGAAGAAACCAGGTGAATCAGAGAGAGAGGGAGGAAGAATGAAGGTGAATCAGAGAGAGAAGGGAGGAAGAAAATAGGTGAATCAGAGAGAGAAGGGAGGAAGAAACCAGGTGAATCAGAGAGAGAAGGAGGACGAATGAAGGTGAATCAGAGAGAGAAGGGGGAAGAAACAAGGTGAATCAGAGAGAGAAGGGAGGAAGAATGAAGGTGAATCAGAGAGAGAAGGGAGGAAGAATGAAGGTGAATCAGAGAGATAAGGGAGGAAGAATGAAGGTGAATCAGAGATAGAAGGGAGGAAGAAAATAGGTGAATCAGAGAGAGAAGGGAGGAAGAATGAAGGTTAATCAGAGAGAAGAGAGGAAGAATGAAGGTGAATCAGAGAGAGAAGGGAGGAAGAATGAAGGTGAATCAGAGAGAGAAGGGAGGAAGAAACAAGGTGAATCAGAGAGAGAAGGGAGGAAGAGAATAGGTGAATCAGAGAGAGAAGGGAGGAAGAATGAAGGTGAATCAGAGAGAGAAGGGAGGAAGAATGAAGGTGAATCAGAGAGAGAAGGGAGGAAGAATGAAGGTGAATCAGAGAGAGAAGGGAGGAAGAATGAAGGTGAATCAGAGAGAGAAGGGAGGAAGAAACAAGGTGAATCAGAGAGAAGGGAGGAAGAAACCAGGTGAATCAGAGAGAGAAGGGAGGAAGAATGAAGGTGAATCAGAGAGAGAAGGGAGGAAGAAAATAGGTGAATCAGAGAAGGGAGGAAGAAACCAGGTGAATCAGAGAGAGAAGGGGGACGAATGAAGGTGAATCAGAGAGAGAAGGGGGGAAGAAACAAGGTGAATCAGAGAGAGAAGGGAGGAAGAATGAAGGTGAATCAGAGAGAGAAGGGAGGAAGAATGAAGGTGAATCAGAGAGATAAGGGAGGAAGAATGAAGGTGAATCAGAGATAGAAGGGAGGAAGAAAATAGGTGAATCAGAGAGAGAAGGGAGGAAGAATGAAGGTTAATCAGAGAGAGAAGGGAGGAAGAATGAAGGTGAATCAGAGAGAGAAGGGAGGAAGAATGAAGGTGAATCAGAGAGAGAAGGGAGGAAGAAACAAGGTGAATCAGAGAGAAGGGAGGAAGAAACCAGGTGAATCAGAGAGAGAAGGGAGGAAGAATGAAGGTGAATCAGAGAGAGAAGGGAGGAAGAAAATAGGTGAATCAGAGAGAGAAGGGAGGAAGAAACAAGGTGAATCAGAGAGAAGGGAGGAAGAAACCAGGTGAATCAGAGAGAGAAGGGAGGAAGAATGAAGGTGAATCAGAGAGAGAAGGGAGGAAGAAACAAGGTGAATCAGAGAGAAGGGAGGAAGAAACCAGGTGAATCAGAGAGAGAAGGGAGGAAGAATGAAGGTGAATCAGAGAGAGAAGGGAGGAAGAAAATAGGTGAATCAGAGAGAGAAGGGAGGAAGAATGAAGGTTAATCAGAGAGAGAAGAGAGGAAGAATGAAGGTGAATCAGAGAGAGAAGGGAGGAAGAATGAAGGTGAATCAGAGAGAGAAGGGAGGAAGAAACAAGGTGAATCAGAGAGAGAAGGGAGGAAGAGAATAGGTGAATCAGAGAGAGAAGGGAGGAAGAATGAAGGTGAATCAGAGAGAGAAGGGAGGAAGAATGAAGGTGAATCAGAGAGAGAAGGGGGGAAGAAACAAGGTGAATCAGAGAGAGTAGGGAGGAAGAATGAAGGTGAATCAGAGAGAGAAGGGAGGAAGAATGAAGGTGAATCAGAGAGATAAGGGAGGAAGAATGAAGGTGAATCAGAGATAGAAGGGAGGAAGAAAATAGGTGAATCAGAGAGAGAAGGGAGGAAGAATGAAGGTTAATCAGAGAGAGAAGAGAGGAAGAATGAAGGTGAATCAGAGAGAGAAGGGAGGAAGAATGAAGGTGAATCAGAGAGAGAAGGGAGGAAGAAACAAGGTGAATCAGAGAGAGAAGGGAGGAAGAATGAAGGTGAATCAGAGAGAGAAGGGAGGAAGAATGAAGATGAATCAGAGAGAGAAGGGAGGAAGAATGAAGGTGAATCAGAGAGAGAAGGGAGGAAGAATGAAGGTGAATCAGAGAGAAGGGAGGAAGAATGAAGGTGAATCAGAGAGAGAAGGGAGGAAGAAACAAGGTGAATCAGAGAGAAGGGAGGAAGAAACCAGGTGAATCAGAGAGAGAAGGAGGAAGAATGAAGGTGAATCAGAGAGAGAAGGGAGGAAGAAAATAGGTGAATCAGAGAGAGAAGGGAGGAAGAAACCAGGTGAATCAGAGAGAGAAGGGAGGACGAATGAAGGTGAATCAGAGAGAGAAGGGGGGAAGAAACAAGGTGAATCAGAGAGAGAAGGGAGGAAGAATGAAGGTGAATCAGAGAGATAAGGGAGGAAGAATGAAGGTGAATCAGAGAGAAGGGAGGAAGAAACAAGGTGAATCAGAGAGAAGGGAGGAAGAAACCAGGTGAATCAGAGAGAGAAGGGAGGAAGAATGAAGGTGAATCAGAGAGAGAAGGGAGGAAGAAAATAGGTGAATCAGAGAGAGAAGGGAGGAAGAAACCAGGTGAATCAGAGAGAGAAGGGAGGACGAATGAAGGTGAATCAGAGAGAGAAGGGGGGAAGAAACAAGGTGAATCAGAGAGAGTAGGGAGGAAGAATGAAGGTGAATCAGAGAGAGAAGGGAGGAAGAATGAAGGTGAATCAGAGAGATAAGGGAGGAAGAATGAAGGTGAATCAGAGATAGAAGGGAGGAAGAAAATAGGTGAATCAGAGAGAGAAGGGAGGAAGAATGAAGGTTAATCAGAGAGAGAAGAGAGGAAGAATGAAGGTGAATCAGAGAGAGAAGGGAGGAAGAATGAAGGTGAATCAGAGAGAGAAGGGAGGAAGAAACAAGGTGAATCAGAGAGAGAAGGGAGGAAGAATGAAGGTGAATCAGAGAGAGAAGGGAGGAAGAATGAAGGTGAATCAGAGAGAGAAGGGAGGAAGAATGAAGGTGAATCAGAGAGAGAAGGGAGGAAGAATGAAGGTGAATCAGAGAGAGAAGGGAGGAAGAATGAAGGTGAATCAGAGAGAGAAGGGAGGAAGAAACAAGGTGAATCAGAGAGAAGGGAGGAAGAAACCAGGTGAATCAGAGAGAGAAGGGAGGAAGAATGAAGGTGAATCAGAGAGAGAAGGGAGGAAGAAAATAGGTGAATCAGAGAGAGAAGGGAGGAAGAAACCAGGTGAATCAGAGAGAGAAGGGAGGACGAATGAAGGTGAATCAGAGAGAGAAGGGGGGAAGAAACAAGGTGAATCAGAGAGAGAAGGGAGGAAGAATGAAGGTGAATCAGAGAGATAAGGGAGGAAGAATGAAGGTGAATCAGAGATAGAAGGGAGGAAGAAAATAGGTGAATCAGAGAGAGAAGGGAGGAAGAATGAAGGTTAATCAGAGAGAGAAGAGAGGAAGAATGAAGGTGAATCAGAGAGAGAAGGGAGGAAGAATGAAGGTGAATCAGAGAGAGAAGGGAGGAAGAAACAAGGTGAATCAGAGAGAGAAGGGAGGAAGAGAATAGGTGAATCAGAGAGAGAAGGGAGGAAGAAACAAGGTGAATCAGAGAGAAGGGAGGAAGAAACCAGGTGAATCAGGGAGGAAGAATGAAGGTGAATCAGGAGAGAAGGGAGGAAGAAAATAGGTGAATCAGAGAGAGAAGGGAGGAAGAAACCAGGTGAATCAGAGAGATAAGGGAGGAAGAATGAAGGTTAATCAGAGAGAGAAGGGAGGAAGAATGAAGGTGAATCAGAGAGAGAAGGAGGAGGAATGAAGGTGAATCAGAGAGAGAAGGGAGGAAGAATGAAGGTGAATCAGAGAGAGAAGGGAGGAAGAAACAAGGTGAATCAGAGAGAGAAGGGAGGAAGGAAGTGAATGGAGGAGAAGAGGTGAAAGAGAGGAAGAATGAAGGTGAATCAGAGAGAGAAGGGAGAAGAAGGGAAGGGAGGAAGAAAAGGTGAATCAGAGAGAGAAGGGAGGAAGAATGAAGGTGAATCAGAGAGAGAAGGGAGGAAGAAAACCAGGTGAATCAGAGAGAGAAGGGAGGAAGAAACAAGGTGAATCAGAGAGAGAAGGGAGGAAGAAACCAGGTGAATCAGAGAGAGAAGGAGGAAGAATGAAGGTGAATCAGAGAGAGAAGGGAGGAAGAGGTGAATCAGAGAGAGAAGGGAGGAAGAATGAAGGTGAATCAGAGAGAAGGGAGGAAGAAACCAGGTGAATCAGAGAGAGAAGGGAGGAAGAATGAAGGTGAATCAGAGAGAGAAGGGAGGAAGAAAATAGGTGAATCAGAGAGAGAAGGAGGAAGAAAAGGTGAATCAGAGAGGAAGAATGAAGGTGAATCAGAGAGAGAAGGGGGAAGAAACAAGGTGAATCAGAGAGAGAAGGGAGGAAGAATGAAGGTGAATCAGAGAGAGAAGGGAGGAAGAATGAAGGTGAATCAGAGAGAGAAGGGAGGAAGAAACCAGGTGAATCAGAGAGAGAAGGGAGGAAGAATGAAGAAATCAGAGAGAGAAGGGAGGAAGAATGAAGGTGAATCAGAGAGAGAAGGGAGGAAGAATGAAGGTGAATCAGAGAGAGAAGGGAGGAAGAATGAAGGTGAATCAGAGAGAGAAGGGAGGAAGAAACCAGGTGAATCAGAGAGAGAAGGGAGGAAGAATGAAGGTGAATCAGAGAGAGAAGGGAGGAAGAGGTGAATCAGAGGTGAATCAGAGAGAGAAGGGAGGGAAGAATGAATCAGAGAGAGAAGGGGGAAGAAACAAGGTGAATCAGAGAGAGAAGGGAGGAAGAATGAAGGTGAATGAAGGTGAATCAGAGAGATAAGGGAGGAAGAATGAAGGTGAATCAGAGATAGAAGGGAGGAAGAAAATAGGTGAATCAGAGAGAGAAGGGAGGAAGAATGAAGGTTAATCAGAGAGAGAAGAGAGGAAGAATGAAGGTGAATCAGAGAGAGAAGGGAGGAAGAATGAAGGTGAATCAGAGAGAGAAGGGAGGAAGAAACAAGGTGAATCAGAGAGAGAAGGGAGGAAGAGAATAGGTGAATCAGAGAGAGAAGGGAGGAAGAAGAAGGTGAATCAGAGAGAGAAGGGAGGAAGAATGAAGGTGAATCAGAGAGAGAAGGGAGGAGGAAGAATGAAGGTGAATCAGAGAGAGAAGGGAGGAAGAAGAAGGTGAATCAGGAAGAAGGGAGGAAGAAACAAGGTGAATCAGAGAGAAGGGAGGAAGAAACCAGGTGAATCAGAGAGAGAAGGGAGGAAGAATGAAGGTGAATCAGAGAAGGGAGGAAGAAAATAGGTGAATCAGAGAGAGAAGGGAGGAAGAAACCAGGTGAATCAGAGAGAGAAGGGAGGAAGAATCAGAGAGAGAAGGGGGAAGAAACAAGGTGAATCAGAGAGAGAAGGGAGGAAGAATGAAGGTGAATCAGAGAGAGAAGGGAGGAAGAATGAAGGTGAATCAGAGAGATAAGGGAGGAAGAATGAAGGTGAATCAGAGATAGAAGGGAGGAAGAGGTGAGAAGAGAGGAGGGAGGAAGAATGAAGGTGAATCAGAGAGAGAGAGAAGGGAGGAAGAATGAAGGTGAATCAGAGAGAGAAGGGAGGAAGAATGAAGGTGAATCAGAGAGAGAAGGGAGGAAGAATGAAGGTGAATCAGAGAGAGAAGGGAGGAAGAAACCAGGTGAATCAGAGAGAGAAGGGAGAAGAATGAAGGTGAATCAGAGAGAGAAGGGAGGAAGAAAAAGGTGAATCAGAGAGAGAGAGGGAGAGAAAGAATCAGAGAGAAGAAAGAAACAAGGTGAATCAGAGAAGGGAGGAAGGAAGGTGAATCAGAGAGAGAAGGGAGGAAGAATGAAGGTGAATCAGAGAGAGAAGGGAGGAAGAAACAAGGTGAATCAGAGAGAAGGGAGGAAGAAACCAGGTGAATCAGAGAGAGAAGGGAGGAAGAATGAAGGTGAATCAGAGAGAGAGAAGAAGATCAGAGAGAGAAGGAAGAATGAAGGTGAGAGAGGAGGAAGAAGAATGAAGGTGAATCAGAGAGAGAAGGAGGAAGAATGAAGGTGAATCAGGTGAATCAGAGAGAGAAGGGAGGAAGAATGAAGGTGAATCAGAGAGAGAAGGGAGGAAGAATGAAGGTGAATCAGAGAGAGAAGGGAATCAGGAGAGAGGGAGGAAGAATGAAGGTGAATCAGAGAGAGAAGGGAGGAAGAATGAAGGTGAATCAGAGAGATAAGGGAGGAAGAATGAAGGTGAATCAGAGATAGAAGGGAGGAAGAAAATAGGTGAATCAGAGAGAGAAGGGAGGAAGAATGAAGGTTAATCAGAGAGAGAAGAGAGGAAGAATGAAGGTGAATCAGAGAGAGAAGGAGGAAGAATGAAGGTGAATCAGAGAGAGAAGGGAGGAAGAAACAAGGTGAATCAGAGAGAGAAGGGAGGAAAGAATGAAGGTGAATCAGAGAGAGAAGGAGGAAGAATGAAGGTGAATCAGAGAGAGAAGGGAGGAAGAATGAAGGTGAATCAGAGAGAGAAGGGAGGAAGAATGAAGGTGAATCAGAGAGAGAAGGGAGGAAGAAAATGAAGGTGAATCAGAGAGAGAAGGGAGGAAGAAACCAGGTGAATCAGAGAGAGAAGGAGGAAGAATGAAGAGAGAGAGAAGGAAGAAATGAAGGTGAATCAGAGAGAGAAGGGAGGAAGAATGAAGGTGAATCAGAGAGAGAAGGAGGAAGAATGAAGGTGAATCAGAGAGAGAAGGGAGGAAGGGAGGAAGAATGAAGGTGAATCAGAGAGAGAAGGGAAGGTGAATCAGAGAGAGAAGGGGGAAGAAACAAGGTGAATCAGAGAGAGAAGGGAGGAAGAATGAAGGTGAATCAGAGAGAAGGGAGAGATGAAGTGAATCAGAGAAGAATGAAGGTGAATCAGAGAGAAGGGAGGAAGAAGGTGAATCAGAGATAGAAGGGAGGAAGAAAATAGGTGAATCAGAGAGAGAAGGGAGGAAGAATGAAGGTGAATCAGAGAGAAAGAAGGGAGGAAGAATGAAGGTGAATCAGAGAGAGAAGGAGGAAGAATGAAGGTGAATCAGAGAGAGAAGGGAGGAAGAAACAAGGTGAATCAGAGAGAGAAGGGAGGAAGAGAATAGGTGAATCAGAGAGAGAAGGGAGGAAGAAACAAGGTGAATCAGAGAGAGAAGGGAGGAAGAATGAAGGTGAATCAGAGAGAGAAGGGAGGAAGAATGAAGGTGAATCAGAGAGAGAAGGGAGGAAGAATGAAGGTGAATCAGAGAGAGAAGGGAGGAAGAAACAAGGTGAATCAGAGAGAAGGGAGGAAGAAACCAGGTGAATCAGAGAGAGAAGGGAGGAAGAATGAAGGTGAATCAGAGAGAGAAGGAGGAAGAAAATAGGTGAATCAGAGAGAGAAGGGAGGAAGAAACCAGGTGAATCAGAGAGAGAAGGGAGGAAGAATGAAGGTGAATCAGAGAGAGAAGGGGGAAGAAACAAGGAGAAGGGAGGAGAAAGAATCAGAGAGAGAAGGGAGGAAGAATGAAGGTGAATCAGAGAGAGAAGGGAGGAAGAATGAAGGTGAATCAGAGAGAAGGAGGAAGAATGAAGGTGAATCAGAGAGAGAAGGGAGGAAGAATGAAGGTGAATCAGAGAGAGAAGGGAGGAAGAATGAAGGTGAATCAGAGAGAGAAGGGAGGAAGGAAGGTGAATCAGAGAGAGAAGGGAGGAAGAAACAAGGTGAATCAGGTGAATCAGAGAGAGAAGGGAGGAAGAATGAAGGTGAATCAGAGAGAGAAGGGAGGAAGAAGAAAGGTGAATCAGAGAGAGAAGGGAGGAAGAATCAGAGAGAGAAGGGAAGAAGAAGGAATCAGAAACAAGGTGAATCAGAGAAGAAGGGAGGAAGAATGAAGGTGAATCAGAGAGAGAAGGGAGGAAGAAATAGGTGAATCAGAGAGAGAAGGGAGGAAGAAAAGGTGAAAGAAAATGAAGGTGAATCAGAGAGAGAAGGGAGGAAGAATGAAGGTGAATCAGAGAGAGAGGGAGGAAGAAACAAGAAGAGGTGAAAGAAGAGAAGGGAGGAAGAATGAAGGTGAATCAGAGAGAGAAGGGGAGGAGGAGAAGAATCAGAGAGAGAAGGGAGGAAGAAAAGGTGAATCAGAGAGAAGGGAGGAAGGAGGGAAAAAGAATGAAGGTGAAGAATCAGAGAGAGAAGGAGAAGAAGGTGAATCAGAGAGAGAAGGGAGGAAGAAAAGGTGAATCAGAGAGAGAAGGGAGGAAGAAACCAGGTGAATCAGAGAAGGGAGGAAGAAGGTGAATCAGAGAGAGAAGGAGGAAGAATGAAGTGTGAATCAGAGAGAGAAGGAGGAAGGAAAGGTGAATCAAGAGAAAGGGAGGAAGAAACCAGGTGAATCAGAGAGAGAAGGGAGGAATGAATCAGAGAAGGTGAATCAGAATCAGAGAGAAGGGAGGAAGAATGAAGGTGAATCAGAGAGAGAAGGAGGAAGAAACAAGGTGAATCAGAGAGAGAAGGGAGGAAGAAATGAAGGTGAATCAGAGAGAGAAGGAGGAAGAATGAAGGTGAATCAGAGAGAGAAGGGAAGGAGAAGGGAGGAAGAATGAAGGTGAATCAGAGAGAGAAGGGAAGAAACCAGGTGAATCAGAGAGAGAAGGGAGGAAGAATGAAGGTGAATCAGAGAGAGAAGGAGGAAGAAATGAAGGTGAATCAGAGAGAGAAGGAGGAAGAAATCAGAGAGAGAAGGTGAATGAAGGTGAATCAGAGAGAGAAGGAGGAAGAATGAAGGTGAATCAGAGAGAGAAGGGAGGAAGAATGAAGGTGAATCAGAGAGAGAAGGGAGGAAGAAAAAGGTGAATCAGAGAGAGAAGGAGGAAGAAACCAGGAAGGTGAATCAGAGAGAGAATGAAGGGAGGAGGGAGAAGAAACAAGGTGAAGGTGAATCAGAGAGAGAAGGGAGGAAGAATGAAGGTGAATCAGAGAGAGAAGGGAGGAAGAATGAAGGTGAATCAGAGAGAGAGGAAGAATGAAGGGGAGGAAGAATGAAGGTGAATCAGAGAGAGAAGGGAGGAAGAAAGAAGGTGAGGAAGAAAGGTGAATCAGAGAGAGAAGGGAGGAAGAATGAAGGTGAATCAGAGAGAGAAGGAGGAAGAATGATCAGAGAGAGAAGGGAGGAAGGTGAATCAGAGAGAGAAGGGAGGAAGAATGAAGAAGGTGAATCAGAGAGAGAAGGGAGGAAGAATGAAGGTGAATCAGAGAGAGAAGGAGGAAGAATGAAGGTGAATCAGAGAGAGAAGGAGGAAGAAAAAGAAGGTGAATCAGAGAGAAGAAGGTGGGAGGAAGAAAAAGGTGAATCAGAGAGAGAAGGGAGGAAGAATGAAGGTGAATCAGAGAGAGAAGGGAGGAAGAAAATCAGGTGAATCAGAGAGAGAAGGGAGAAAGGTGAATCAGAGAGAGAAGGGAGGAAGTGACAAGGTGAATCAGAGAGAGAAGGAGGAAGAAGAAGAAACAAGGTGAATCAGAGAGAAGGGAGGAAGAATGAAGGTGAATCAGAGAGAGAAGGGAGGAAGAATGAAGGTGAATCAGAGAGAGAAGGGAGGAAGAAACAAGGTGAATCAGAGAGAAGGGAGGAAGAAACCAGGTGAATCAGAGAGAGAAGGAGGAAGAATGAAGGTGAATAGGTGAATCAGAGAGAGAAGGGAGGAAGAAACCAGGTGAATCAGAGAGAGAAGGGAGGATGAATGAAGGTGAATCAGAGAGAGAAGGGGGAAGAAACAAGGTGAATCAGAGAGAGTAGGGAGGAAGAATGAAGGTGAATCAGAGAGAGAAGGGAGGAAGAATGAAGGTGAATCAGAGAGATAAGGGAGGAAGAATGAAGGTGAATCAGAGATAGAAGGGAGGAAGAAAATAGGTGAATCAGAGAGAGAAGGGAGGAAGAATGAAGGTTAATCAGAGAGAGAAGAGAGGAAGAATGAAGGTGAATCAGAGAGAGAAGGGAGGAAGAATGAAGGTGAATCAGAGAGAGAAGGGAGGAAGAAGGTGAATCAGAGAGAGAAGGAGGAAGAGAAAATTAGAGAGAGAAGGGAGGAAGAAAATGAAGGTGAATCAGAGAGAGAAGGAAGAATGAAGGTGAGGAAGGGAGAAACAAGGGAAGAATGAAGGTGAATCAGAGAGAGAAGGGAGGAAGAATGAAGATGAGAGAGAGAAGGAGGAAGAATGAAGGTGAATCAGAGAGAGAAGGGAGGAAGAATGAAGGTGAATCAGAGAGAGAAGGGAGGAAGAATGAAGGTGAATCAGAGAGAGAAGGGAGGAAGAATGAAGGTGAATCAGAGAGAGAAGGGAGGAAGAATGAAGGTGAATCAGAGAGAGAAGGGAGGAAGAAACAAGGTGAATCAGAGAGAAGGGAGGAAGAAACCAGGTGAATCAGAGAGAGAAGGGAGGAAGAATGAAGGTGAATCAGAGAGAGAAGGGAGGAAGAAAATAGGTGAATCAGAGAGAGAAGGGAGGAAGAAACCAGGTGAATCAGAGAGAGAAGGGAGGACGAATGAAGGTGAATCAGAGAGAGAAGGGGGGAAGAAACAAGGTGAATCAGAGAGAGAAGGGAGGAAGAATGAAGGTGAATCAGAGAGATAAGGGAGGAAGAATGAAGGTGAATCAGAGAGAGAAGGGAGGAAGAAACAAGGTGAATCAGAGAGAAGGGAGGAAGAAACCAGGTGAATCAGAGAGAGAAGGGAGGAAGAATGAAGGTGAATCAGAGAGAGAAGGGAGGAAGAAAATAGGTGAATCAGAGAGAGAAGGAGGAAGAAACCAGGTGAATCAGAGAGAGAAGGGAGGAAGAATGAAGGTGAATCAGAGAGAGAAGGGGGGAAGAAACAAGGTGAATCAGAGAGAGTAGGGAGGAAGAATGAAGGTGAATCAGAGAGAGAAGGGAGGAAGAATGAAGGTGAATCAGAGAGATAAGGGAGGAAGAATGAAGGTGAATCAGAGATAGAAGGGAGGAAGAAAATAGGTGAATCAGAGAGAGAAGGGAGGAAGAATGAAGGTTAATCAGAGAGAGAAGAGAGGAAGAATGAAGGTGAATCAGAGAGAGAAGGGAGGAAGAATGAAGGTGAATCAGAGAGAGAAGGGAGGAAGAAACAAGGTGAATCAGAGAGAGAAGGGAGGAAGAGAATAGGTGAATCAGAGAGAGAAGGAGGAAGAGAGAGAGGAAGAATGAAGGTGAATCAGAGAGAGAAGGGAGGAAGAATGAAGGTGAATCAGAGAGAGAAGGGAGGAAGAATGAAGGTGAATCAGAGAGAGAAGGGAGGAAGAAACAAGGTGAATCAGAGAGAAGGGAGGAAGAAACCAGGTGAATCAGAGAGAGAAGGGAGGAAGAATGAAGGTGAATCAGAGAGAGAAGGGAGGAAGAAAAAGGTGAATCAGAGAGAGAAGGGAGGAAGAAACCAGGTGAATCAGAGAGAGAAGGGAGGAAGAATCAGAGAGAGAAGGTGAATCAGAGAGAGAAGGGAGGAAGAATGAAGGTGAATCAGAGAGAGAGAGAAGAAAATAGGTGAATCAGAGAGAGAAGGAGGAAGAAAATAGGTGAATCAGAGAGAGAAGGAGGAAGAAGAAAATCAGAGAGAGAAGAGAGGAAGAATGAAGGTGAATCAGAGAGAGAAGGGAGGAAGAATGAAGGTGAATCAGAGAGAGAAGGGAGGAAGAAACAAGGTGAATCAGAGAGAGAAGGGAGAGAGAGAAAGGTGAATCAGAGAGGAAGGAAGAAAAAGGTGAATCAGAGAGAGAAGGAGGAAGAAACCAGGTGAATCAGAGAGAGAAGGAGGAAGAATGAAGGTGAATCAGAGAGAGAAGGGAGGAAGAAAATAGGTGAATCAGGTGAATCAGAGAGAAGGGAGGAAGAATGAAGGTTAATCAGAGAGAGAAGGGAGGAAGAATGAAGGTGAATCAGAGAGAGAAGGGAGGAAGAATGAAGGTGAATCAGAGAGAGAAGGGAGGAAGAAACAAGGTGAATCAGAGAGAAGGGAGGAAGAAACCAGGTGAATCAGAGAGAGAAGGAGGAAGAATGAAGGTGAATCAGAGAGAGAAGGGAGGAAGAAAATAGGTGAATCAGAGAGAAGGGAGGAAGAAACAAGGTGAATCAGAGGTGAAGAGAAGGGAGGAAGAATGAAGGTGAATCAGAGAGAGAAGGGAGGGAAAGGAATCAGGTGAGAGAAGGGAGGAAGAAAAGGTGAATCAGAGAGAGAAGGGAGGAAGAATGAAGGTGAATCAGAGAGAGAAGGGAGGAAGAAAATAGGTGAATCAGAGAGAAGGAGGAAGAATGAAGAATCAGAGAGAGAAGGAGAGGAAGAATGAAATCAGAGAGAGAAGGGAGGAAGAATGAAGGTGAATCAGAGAGAGAAGGGAGGAAGAAACAAGGTGAATCAGAGAGAGAAGGGAGGAAGAAGAAGGTGAATCAGAGAGAGAAGGGAGGAAGAATGAAGGTGAATCAGAGAGAGAAGGGAGGAAGAATGAAGGTGAATCAGAGAGAGAAGGGGGAAGAAACAAGGTGAATCAGAGAGAGTAGGGAGGAAGAATGAAGGTGAATCAGAGAGAGAAGGGAGGAAGAATGAAGGTGAATCAGAGAGAGAAGGGAGGAAGAATGAAGGTGAATCAGAGATAGAAGGGAGGAAGAATCAGAGAGAGAAGGGAGGAAGAATGAAGGTGAATCAGAGAGAGAAGGAGGAAGAATGAAGGTGAATCAGAGAGAGAAGGGAGGAAGAATGAAGGTGAATCAGAGAGAGAAGGAGGAAGAAGGTGAAAGAAGAATGAAGGTCAGAGAGAGAAGGAAGATGGAAGAAACAAGGTGAATCAGAGAGAGAAGGGAGGAAGAATGAAGGTGAATCAGAGAGAGAAGGAGGAATGAAAATCAGAAGAGAGAAGGAGGAAGGAAGGAAGAAACCAGGTGAATCAGAGAGAGAAGGGAGGAAGAATGAAGGTGAATCAGAGAGAGAAGGGAGGAAGAAAATAGGTGAATCAGAGAGAGAAAGGGAGGAAGAATGAAGGTGAACGAATCAGAGAGAGAAGGGGGAAGAAACAAGGTGAATCAGAGAGAGAAGGGAGGAAGAATGAAGGTGAATCAGAGAGAGAAGGGAGGAAGAATGAAGGTGAATCAGAGAGAGAAGGGAGGAAGAAACAAGGTGAATCAGAGGGAGAAAAGGGAGGAAGAAAGGAAGGTGAATCAGAGAGAGAAGGAGGAAGAAAATAGGTGAATCAGAGAGAGAAGGGAGGAAGAAACCAGGTGAATCAGAGAGAGAAGGGAGGACGAATGAAGGTGAATCAGAGAGAGAAGGGGGGAAGAAACAAGGTGAATCAGAGAGAGAAGGGAGGAAGAATGAAGGTGAATCAGAGAGAGAAGGGAGGAAGAATGAAGGTGAATCAGAGAGATAAGGGAGGAAGAATGAAGGTGAATCAGAGATAGAAGGGAGGAAGAAAATAGGTGAATCAGAGAGAAGGAGGAAGAATGAAGGTTAATCAGAGAGAGAAGAGAGGAAGAATGAAGGTGAATCAGAGAGAGAAGGGAGGAAGAATGAAGGTGAATCAGAGAGAGAAGGGAGGAAGAAACAAGGTGAATCAGAGAGAGAAGGAGGAAGAGAATAGGTGAATCAGAGAGAGAAGGGAGGAAGAATGAAGGTGAATCAGAGAGAGAAGGGAGGAAGAATGAAGGTGAATCAGAGAAGGGAGGAAGAATGAAGGTGAATCAGAGAGAGAAGGGAGGAAGAAACAAGGTGAATCAGAGAGAAGGGAGGAAGAAACCAGGTGAATCAGAGAGAGAAGGGAGGAAGAATGAAGGTGAATCAGAGAGAGAAGGGAGGAAGAAAATAGGTGAATCAGAGAGAGAAGGGAGGAAGAAACCAGGTGAATCAGAGAGAGAAGGGAGGACGAATGAAGGTGAATCAGAGAGAGAAGGGGGGAAGAAACAAGGTGAATCAGAGAGAGAAGGGAGGAAGAATGAAGGTGAATCAGAGAGATAAGGGAGGAAGAATGAAGGTGAATCAGAGATAGAAGGGAGGAAGAAAATAGGTGAATCAGAGAGAGAAGGGAGGAAGAATGAAGGTTAATCAGAGAGAGAAGAGAGGAGAATGAAGGTGAATCAGAGAGAGAAGGGAGGAAGAATGAAGGTGAATCAGAGAGAGAAGGGAGGAAGAAACAAGGTGAATCAGAGAGAGAAGGGAGGAAGAGAATAGGTGAATCAGAGAGAGAAGGGAGGAAGAAACAAGGTGAATCAGAGAGAAGGGAGGAAGAAACCAGGTGAATCAGAGAGAGAAGGGAGGAAGAATGAAGGTGAATCAGAGAGAGAAGGGAGGAAGAAAATAGGTGAATCAGAGAGAGAAGGGAGGAAGAAACCAGGTGAATCAGAGAGAGAAGGGAGGAAGAATGAAGGTGAATCAGAGAGAGAAGGGGGGAAGAAACAAGGTGAATCAGAGAGAGAAGGGAGGAAGGAACCAGGTGAATCAGAGAGAGAAGGTAGGAAGGAACCAGGTGAATCAGAGAGAGAAGGGAGGAAGGAACCAGGTGAATCAGAGAGAGAAGGGAGGAAGAAACAAGGTGAATCAGAGAGAGAAGGGAGGAAGAATGAAGGTGAATCAGAGAGAGAAGGGAGGAAGAAACAAGATGAATCAGAGAGAGAAGGGAGGAAGAATGAAGGTGAATCAGAGAGAGAAGGGAGGAAGAATGAAGGTAAAAGAGAAGGGAGGAAGAATGAAGGTGAATCAGAGAGAAAAGGGAGGAAGAATGAAGGTGAATCAGAGAGAGAAGGGAGGAAGAATGAAGGTGAATCAGAGAGAGAAGGGAGGAAGAATGAAGGTGGATCAGAGAGAGAAGGGAGGAAGAAAATAGGTGAATCAGAGAGAGAAGGGAGGAAGAAACCAGGTGAATCAGAGAGAGAAGGGAGGAAGAATGAAGGTGAATCAGAGAGAGAAGGGGGGAAGAAACAAGGTGAATCAGAGAGAGAAGGGAGGAAGGAACCAGGTGAATCAGAGAGAGAAGGGAGGAAGGAACCAGGTGAATCAGAGAGAGAAGGGAGGAAGGAACCAGGTGAATCAGAGAGAGAAGGGAGGAAGAAACAAGGTGAATCAGAGAGAGAAGGAGGAAGAATGAAGGTGAATCAGAGAGAGAAGGGAGGAAGAAACAAGATGAATCAGAGAGAGAAGGGAGGAAGAATGAAGGTGAATCAGAGAGAGAAGGGAGGAAGAATGAAGGTAAATCAGAGAGAGAAGGGAGGAAGAATGAAGGTGAATCAGAGAGAAAAGGGAGGAAGAATGAAGGTGAATCAGAGAGAGAAGGGAGGAAGAAAATAGGTGAATCAGAGAGAGAAGGGAGGAAGAAACCAGGTGAATCAGAGAGAGAAGGGAGGACGAATGAAGGTGAATCAGAGAGAGAAGGGGGGAAGAAACAAGGTGAATCAGAGAGAGAAGGGAGGAAGAATGAAGGTGAATCAGAGAGAGAAGGAGGAAGAATGAAGGTGAATCAGAGAGATAAGGAGGAAGAATGAAGGTGAATCAGAGATAGAAGGGAGGAAGAAAATAGGTGAATCAGAGAGAGAAGGGAGGAAGAATGAAGGTTAATCAGAGAGAGAAGAGAGGAAGAATGAAGGTGAATCAGAGAGAGAAGGGAGGAAGAATGAAGGTGAATCAGAGAGAGAAGGGAGGAAGAAACAAGGTGAATCAGAGAGAGAAGGGAGGAAGAGAATAGGTGAATCAGAGAGAGAAGGGAGGAAGAATGAAGGTGAATCAGAGAGAGAAGGGAGGAAGAATGAAGGTGAATCAGAGAGAGAAGGGAGGAAGAAACAAGGTGAATCAGAGAGAAGGGAGGAAGAAACCAGGTGAATCAGAGAGAGAAGGGAGGAAGAATGAAGGTGAATCAGAGAGAGAAGGGAGGAAGAAAAGGGGTGAATCAGAGAGAGAAGGGAGGAAGAAACCAGGTGAATCAGAGAGAGAAGGGAGGATGAATGAAGGTGAATCAGAGAGAGAAGGGGGGAAGAAACAAGGTGAATCAGAGAGAGTAGGGAGGAAGAATGAAGGTGAATCAGAGAGAGAAGGGAGGAAGAATGAAGGTGAATCAGAGAGAGAAGGGAGGAAGAATGAAGGTGAATCAGAGAGATAAGGGAGGAAGAATGAAGGTGAATCAGAGATAGAAGGGAGGAAGAAAATAGGTGAATCAGAGAGAGAAGGGAGGAAGAATGAAGGTTAATCAGAGAGAGAAGAGAGGAAGAATGAAGGTGAATCAGAGAGAGAAGGGAGGAAGAATGAAGGTGAATCAGAGAGAGAAGGGAGGAAGAAACAAGGTGAATCAGAGAGAGAAGGGAGGAAGAGAATAGGTGAATTAGAGAGAGAAGGGAGGAAGAATGAAGGTGAATCAGAGAGAGAAGGGAGGAAGAATGAAGGTGAATCAGAGAGAGAAGGGAGGAAGAATGAAGGTGAATCAGAGAGAGAAGGGAGGAAGAATGAAGGTGAATCAGAGAGAGAGGGAGGAAGAAACAAGGTGAATCAGAGAGAAGGAGGAAGAAACCAGGTGAATCAGAGAGAGAGAAGGGAGGAAGAATGAAGGTGAATCAGAGAGAGAAGGAGGAAGAAAATAGGTGAATCAGAGAGAGAAGGGAGGAAGAAACCAGGTGAATCAGAGAGAGAAGGGAGGACGAATGAAGGTGAATCAGAGAGAGAAGGGGGAAGAAACAAGGTGAATCAGAGAGAGAAGGGAGGAAGAATGAAGGTGAATCAGAGAGATAAGGCAGGAAGAATGAAGGTGAATCAGAGAGAGAAGGGAGGAAGAAACAAGGTGAATCAGAGAGAGAAGGGAGGAAGAATGAAGGTGAATCAGAGAGAGAAGGGAGGAAGAATGAAGGTAAATCAGAGAGAGAAGGGAGGAAGAATGAAGGTGAATCAGAGAGAAAAGGGAGGAAGAATGAAGGTGAATCAGAGAGAAAAGGGAGGAAGAATGAAGGTGAATCAAAGAGAGAAGGGAGGAAGAAAATAGGTGAATCAGAGAGAGAAGGGAGGAAGAAACCAGGTGAATCAGAGAGAGAAGGGAGGACGAATGAAGGTGAATCAGAGAGAGAAGGGGGGAAGAAACAAGGTGAATCAGAGAGAGAAGGGAGGAAGAATGAAGGTGAATCAGAGAGAGAAGGGAGGAAGAATGAAGGTGAATCAGAGAGATAAGGGAGGAAGAATGAAGGTGAATCAGAGATAGAAGGGAGGAAGAAAATAGGTGAATCAGAGAGAGAAGGGAGGAAGAATGAAGGTTAATCAGAGAGAGAAGAGAGGAAGAATGAAGTTGAATCAGAGAGAGAAGGGAGGAAGAATGAAGGTGAATCAGAGAGAGAAGGGAGGAAGAAACAAGGTGAATCAGAGAGAGAAGGGAGGAAGAGAATAGGTGAATCAGAGAGAGAGGGAGGAAGAATGAAGGTGAATCAGAGAGAGAAGGGAGGAAGAATGAAGGTGAATCAGAGAGAGAAGGGAGGAAGAAACAAGGTGAATCAGAGAGAAGGGAGGAAGAAACCAGGTGAATCAGAGAGAGAAGGGAGGAAGAATGAAGGTGAATCAGAGAGAGAAGGGAGAAGAAAATAGGTGAATCAGAGAGAGAAGGGAGGAAGAAACCAGGTGAATCAGAGAGAGAAGGGAGGATGAATGAAGGTGAATCAGAGAGAGAAGGGGGAAGAAACAAGGTGAATCAGAGAGAGTAGGGAGGAAGAATGAAGGTGAATCAGAGAGAGAAGGGAGGAAGAATGAAGGTGAATCAGAGAGATAAGGGAGGAAGAATGAAGGTGAATCAGAGATAGAAGGGAGGAAGAAAATAGGTGAATCAGAGAGAGAAGGGAGGAAGAATGAAGGTTAATCAGAGAGAGAAGAGAGGAAGAATGAAGGTGAATCAGAGAGAGAAGGGAGGAAGAATGAAGGTGAATCAGAGAGAGAAGGGAGGAAGAAACAAGGTGAATCAGAGAGAGAAGGGAGGAAGAGAATAGGTGAATCAGAGAGAGAAGGGAGGAAGAATGAAGGTGAATCAGAGAGAGAAGGGAGGAAGAATGAAGGTGAATCAGAGAGAGAAGGGAGGAAGAATGAAGGTGAATCAGAGAGAGAAGGGAGGAAGAATGAAGGTGAATCAGAGAGAGAAGGGAGGAAGAAACTAGGTGAATCAGAGAGAAGGGAGGAAGAAACCAGGTGAATCAGAGAGAGAAGGGAGGAAGAATGAAGGTGAATCAGAGAGAGAAGGGAGGAAGAAAATAGGTGAATCAGAGAGAGAAGGGAGGAAGAAACCAGGTGAATCAGAGAGAGAAGGAGGACGAATGAAGGTGAATCAGAGAGAGAAGAGGGGAAGAAACAAGGTGAATCAGAGAGAGAAGGGAGGAAGAATGAAGGTGAATCAGAGAGATAAGGGAGGAAGAATGAAGGTGAATCAGAGAGAGAAGGGAGGAAGAAACAAGGTGAATCAGAGAGAAGGAGGAAGAAACCAGGTGAATCAGAGAGAGAAGGAGGAAGAATGAAGGTGAATCAGAGAGAGAAGGGAGGAAGAAAATAGGTGAATCAGAGAGAGAAGGGAGGAAGAAACCAGGTGAATCAGAGAGAGAAGGAGGACAAATGAAGGTGAATCAGAGAGAAGGGGGAAGAAACAAGGTGAATCAGAGAGAGTAGGGAGGAGAAATGAAGGTGAATCAGAGAGAGAAGGGAGGAAGAATGAAGGTGAATCAGAGAGATAAGGGAGGAAGAATGAAGGTGAATCAGAGATAGAAGGGAGGAAGAAAATAGGTGAATCAGAGAGAGAAGGAGGAAGAATGAAGGTTAATCAGAGAGAGAAGAGAGGAAGAATGAAGGTGAATCAGAGAGAGAAGGGAGGAAGAATGAAGGTGAATCAGAGAGAGAAGGGAGGAAGAAACAAGGTGAATCAGAGAGAGAAGGGAGGAAGAGAATAGGTGAATCAGAGAGAGAAGGGAGGAAGAATGAAGGTGAATCAGAGAGAGAAGGAGGAAGAATGAAGGTGAATCAGAGAGAGAAGGGAGGAAGAATGAAGGTGAATCAGAGAGAGAAGGGAGGAAGAATGAAGGTGAATCAGAGAGAGAAGGAGGAAGAAACAAGGTGAATCAGAGAGAAGGGAGGAAGAAACCAGGTGAATCAGAGAGAGAAGGGAGGAAGAATGAAGGTGAATCAGAGAGAGAAGGGAGGAAGAAAATAGGTGAATCAGAGAGAGAAGGGAGGAAGAAACCAGGTGAATCAGAGAGAGAAGGGAGGACGAATGAAGGTGAATCAGAGAGAGAAGGGGGGAAGAAACAAGGTGAATCAGAGAGAGAAGGGAGGAAGAATGAAGGTGAATCAGAGATAGAAGGGAGGAAGAAAATAGGTGAATCAGAGAGAGAAGGGAGGAAGAATGAAGGTTAATCAGAGAGAGAAGAGAGGAAGAATGAAGGTGAATCAGAGAGAGAAGGGAGGAAGAATGAAGGTGAATCAGAGAGAGAAGGGAGGAAGAAACAAGGTGAATCAGAGAGAAGGGAGGAAGAGAATAGGTGAATCAGAGAGAGAAGGGAGGAAGAAACAAGGTGAATCAGAGAGAAGGGAGGAAGAAACCAGGTGAATCAGAGAGAGAAGGGAGGAAGAATGAAGGTGAATCAGAGAGAGAAGGGAGGAAGAAAATAGGTGAATCAGAGAGAGAAGGGAGGAAGAAACCAGGTGAATCAGAGAGAGAAGGGAGGAAGAATGAAGGTGAATCAGAGAGAGAAGGGGGGAAGAAACAAGGTGAATCAGAGAGAGAAGGGAGGAAGGAACCAGGTGAATCAGAGAGAGAAGGGAGGAAGGAACCAGGTGAATCAGAGAGAGAAGGGAGGAAGGAACCAGGTGAATCAGAGAGAGAAGGGAGGAAGAAACAAGGTGAATCAGAGAGAGAAGGGAGGAAGAATGAAGGTGAATCAGAGAGAGAAGGGAGGAAGAAACAAGATGAATCAGAGAGAGAAGGGAGGAAGAATGAAGGTGAATCAGAGAGAGAAGGGAGGAAGAATGAAGGTAAATCAGAGAGAGAAGGGAGGAAGAATGAAGGTGAATCAGAGAGAAAAGGGAGGAAGAATGAAGGTGAATCAGAGATAGAAGGGAGGAAGAAAATAGGTGAATCAGAGAGAGAAGGGAGGAAGAATGAAGGTTAATCAGAGAGAGAAGAGAGGAAGAATGAAGGTGAATCAGAGAGAGAAGGGAGGAAGAATGAAGGTGAATCAGAGAGAGAAGGGAGGAAGAAACAAGGTGAATCAGAGAGAGAAGGGAGGAAGAGAATAGGTGAATCAGAGAGAGAAGGGAGGAAGAATGAAGGTGAATCAGAGAGAGAAGGGAGGAAGAATGAAGGTGAATCAGAGAGAGAAGGGAGGAAGAATGAAGGTGAATCAGAGAGAGAAGGGAGGAAGAATGAAGGTGAATCAGAGAGAGAAGGGAGGAAGAAACAAGGTGAATCAGAGAGAAGGGAGGAAGAAACCAGGTGAATCAGAGAGAGAAGGGAGGAAGAATGAAGGTGAATCAGAGAGAGAAGGGAGGAAGAAAATAGGTGAATCAGAGAGAGAAGGGAGGAAGAAACCAGGTGAATCAGAGAGAGAAGGAGGACGAATGAAGGTGAATCAGAGAGAGAAGGGGGGAAGAAACAAGGTGAATCAGAGAGAGAAGGGAGGAAGAATGAAGGTGAATCAGAGATAGAAGGGAGGAAGAAAATAGGTGAATCAGAGAGAGAAGGGAGGAAGAATGAAGGTTAATCAGAGAGAGAAGAGAGGAAGAATGAAGGTGAATCAGAGAGAGAAGGGAGGAAGAATGAAGGTGAATCAGAGAGAGAAGGGAGGAAGAAACAAGGTGAATCAGAGAGAGAAGGGAGGAAGAGAATAGGTGAATCAGAGAGAGAAGGGAGGAAGAAACAAGGTGAATCAGAGAGAAGGGAGGAAGAAACCAGGTGAATCAGAGAGAGAAGGGAGGAAGAATGAAGGTGAATCAGAGAGAGAAGGGAGGAAGAAAATAGGTGAATCAGAGAGAGAAGGGAGGAAGAAACCAGGTGAATCAGAGAGAGAAGGGAGGAAGAATGAAGGTGAATCAGAGAGAGAAGGGGGGAAGAAACAAGGTGAATCAGAGAGAGAAGGGAGGAAGGAACCAGGTGAATCAGAGAGAGAAGGGAGGAAGGAACCAGGTGAATCAGAGAGAGAAGGGAGGAAGGAACCAGGTGAATCAGAGAGAGAAGGGAGGAAGAAACAAGGTGAATCAGAGAGAGAAGGGAGGAAGAATGAAGGTGAATCAGAGAGAGAAGGGAGGAAGAAACAAGATGAATCAGAGAGAGAAGGGAGGAAGAATGAAGGTGAATCAGAGAGAGAAGGGAGGAAGAATGAAGGTAAATCAGAGAGAGAAGGGAGGAAGAATGAAGGTGAATCAGAGAGAAAAGGGAGGAAGAATGAAGGTGAATCAGAGAGAGAAGGGATGAAGAATGAAGGTGAATCAGAGAGAGAAGGGAGGAAGAAACAAGGTGAATCAGAGAGAGAAGGGAGGAAGAATGAAGGTGAATCAGAGAGAGAACGGAGGAAGAAACCAGGTGAATCAGAGAGAGAAGGGAGGAAGAATGAAGGTGAATCAGAGAGAGAAGGGAGGAAGAAACCAGGTGAATCAGAGAGAGAAGGGAGGAAGAAACCAGGTGAATCAGAGAGAGAAGGGAGGAAGAAACCAGGTGAATCAGAGAGAGAAGGGAGGAAGAATGAAGGTGAATCAGAGAGAGAAGGGAGGAAGAAACCAGGTGAATCAGAGAGAGAAGGGTGGAAGAATGAAGGTGAATCAGAGAGAGTGTCACGGAAGAGGCATGTTTAGACAATAGACGTGTGCGTGTGTTTGTGTGTGTTTGTGTGCGTGTGCTCTGACCCGTGTACTACTCTCCCTGGTTGTTACGTGTTTCGCTCTGAGCGACATCCAGGGCCTCTTACTTTCCACTCTGCTGGACTCTGTCCTTCCTCCGTGACTCACCACCTCAACGCCCACTCTGATTGTCTATCCATCCTTACTGCAGGGAGATGGAGGACAGAACTCAACCTCGCCAAACGCCCAGGGTGATGTCTGCGGTCAAATTGGTGGTGGTCTCTCTTGAAGCAGTGATCAGAAGCTTTATTCACAGAATACACTACTTTATTCTTAGAATGGAATTGGATATGAATAGAGATTGATTGTGTGGCTTTCAATAAGTGAAGTGATTGTAACTAATGGTAGTTTGAGAATTGGGCATTCATTTGGTGTTTGGTGTTTGGTGGTGGTCTCCTTATTTTGCATCATCTTACTCCTGGGTTCTGTATCCTATTTAAAAAGTTATAGGTTGTGCAAAATGCAAATTATTATTTTTTATGTCAATCAGAATGTTCTCATACGAGGACCCAAGTCATATTCATATCCAGTTCAGGCCCCAGCGTCCCTCTGGTGCAGATGATGCTGTCACATGACAGCTCCAAAGCAAACAAGGCGTGCAGGTGCCTGCCTGCCGAGAGCTGGGCTCATTTAGACACATCCAAGCAGCATGGCCAAACAGCTCCCTGTAGCCAGCAGCCAGTTATATTCAGCACCCCCTGTCTCCGGACAGTTCCTTTTGGGTTTGGCACAGCAGTGCTGGCGGTTTCAGCACCTATATCATCTAACAGCACTGCCTGCTCAGACACAGCAGTGCTGGGAGTTTCAGCACCCCTCCTCTCCTGGACAGGGCCAATCAATTCAGCTGCACATCATAGAGGTGAGAAAGAGGGCTGAGAGATTTCAGCACCACCTTCTCCACACAGCGACAGCCAGTCAGTGGACTGCTAGGTGACAGTGGATTGTCAGGAGACAGGTGCTAAAGAGGCGCACACTTACCCCCATGCCAGTGGGCTGAACTGAGTGTGTGTGTGCGTGCGTGAACGACCTGAAGCTGTTTCACTAAAATGGGTCATGTATAGCAAGCCAGAACGCATTCCACCTTTGATAAGATAAGAAAATACATTTTGCAAATCTATTCTTAGAGTGGCAGTATCAGCCCAGTGCTGGAGCTTTCGCCGTTACCCCACAGATTAGGTTTTGACCCTCTGACGAACTGGGAGCCACGCCAGTTAATGTTTTAAGCCTGAGAATTAGGAGAATCCCTTGTTCCTGAACGTTGGATTCGTGTCTGGGATATGTTTGCACAAGAGGCCATCCAAACACTAGGTAATGGCTTCAGCTGCTGGTATGTTTGGCTACAATGAGATTATGGGTTTGATACGGAGCTTCTCTGGGCGGTGGATGTTCTATCAGGAAGAAGTAAGCCACATGCTTTCCACATGTTAGTGTGTCATCCCAGAGCCCAACCCAGGATAATAGAAGGAGATCCTCGCACACACACACACACACACACACACACACACACACACACACACACACACACACACACACACACACACACACACACACACACACACACACACACACACACACACACACACACACACACACACACACACACACACACACACACACACACACACACACACACACACACACACACAGGATGTGAGTATTAAAGGTGAGCATCGCTTTGTCGATTCACCTTATTGATTTGAATACCTACGACACATGCAAGCCACAGTGGCCGTATCATTTAACTTCCGTTAAAAGCATTTGACAGCTGTGCATTTGGATCCGTGTGAATGTCATGGCTGTGTGAAAAAACGGCAACAGTACATGAAAACAGATGATTTCTATTTGCCCTAATAGATGAAAGATGCTTTGAAACGTCGGCGTAAGCTTTGGTGATATGGTCGGTGGGACCGCGCATGGAACCATTGTAGATAGCAGCCGCACGGAATTCCTCTGGCCGTGGAATATCATCCCAATATCCCAGAGGGGTAAACGTCTCGCCCCCGGCCTGGTTATCACACACTACCAGCACCACACCCCTCTCTCTGGGCTTTACCCCTTCTACACATGTCCCCTAATTGAGACATGGGGAAGCCAACCAGGGTCATTTGTATGTTGGAATTAGCATAATTGAATAGGCATGAGGTAAGTATGTTCCAGTGGTGTGTTAATAACATGGTCAGGGCAACTGAGGCAGGCAAGCACGTATCACTGTGTTTGTCTCCTGCAGGGACATCCATCTGCTCTCTCTCCCTCTCCTTCCTTCCCTCTATTCCTCCTGCTGTCCCTGTGCAGTGGAGGTGAATGGGCTAATTTTTCACTCTCCCGAGGACGCCCTTGTTTGTGATAGCTAGCTGGGTGAAGCCAGAGAACTGGGCCTGTGTGTTAACGTCCAGGCTCGCAGCGCTGCCGTGTGGACTTGGCGCCCCGTGTGGAGACCGACTGGCCCCAGGGATTCAGACAGACAGTCGCTGGACTCCAGCCAGTGGTTCATTTCGCCTGTGTGTCACACAGATGTGCACGGTGAGAAGTGACATCCTGGCCCTATTGCCTTACCTAGTAGCCCCAACTCCAAGCTCTGACCAAATGTTACCTTTCATTTTAAAAGCTTCTGTCTTTGTAGTGTCTTTCTACCCAGAGTCCACTGGTAAACCCCCACTCAGGTGCAGCTATAGCAAGTGTATGTACTATATGTCAGCCAGCTGCACAAAAGCAGAAGAAAGTCAGAGGGGGCCGGGAGGTGAACTGGAGTGAAAGCGAGGGTATGATGGGAGGGAAGGAAGGGGAGAGAGCGAGAGAGAGAGAGAAAGAGAGAGGAATATGGTAGGATAGTGAGGGGGGGAAGGGGGTTCTATCCCGGCTGTCGTCCTTGTTACTGGGTTTGTGTGAATCAGTGGTCTGACTGCTGCTGCTGTTTCCTCCCCCTCTGTGTCTGAGTGATCAGGTTCCACCCTGGGCTAAAAAAAACCCTGTTTGATTCTGCACAGTGGGACAGATCTCTGGCCTTAAGACATAACTCAGACTAGCAATAGTAGTAGTAGTAGTAGTAGTAGTAGTAGCAATAGTAGTAATAGTAGTAGTAGTAGGAGTAGTCATTTCCATTGCATTCACCCAGTTCAATGTAACATTGATGGGTTTAGGCTACTACATGATACTTGAATTTCCACTCTACCATGAGGCTGCTGCAACCTAACCTATGAATGAAAGTTTACAATGTAGGTGCTCACAGGTCGAGAAAAATATTGGAGATGACAGACAGTGACACATGGACAGACAATGACACATTCAATACCGAATTGCTCACTCTTGCCTGCATCTAGCAATCGACAGTTTCTATTGGATAAATTCAGGTATATCTATCCCTGGTTTGTTTGCTTCCGTTTAAGAAACGTTTTTCAACAGAATCGGCGGAATGAATATACCCCTGATCATAGCAGCCACGTTGTATTCCTTCTAGCCTCTATGCACTCTCCTCCTCTCACCTTTTCCCTTCGTTTGTGGACTTCAATGAACAACACATCAGCTGTATGTGACCAGGCGAAAAAACCTTTCCAAGCCAAACCATGTCATAAACGCTACACACAGTCTACATCGTTGTCACCATATTAGCAAAAGTAATGTCCTAGTCAACATAGCTAATATAACCCATTTGTTAGTAAAGCCGCTACAATCACCTTATCGCTACAGTATATTTGGGATACTACTGCTAAATATACTCTCCTTTGAACAGCCCCATTTGAGTGTTTAAGATCATTCGTCCCATACAACTGAGGCTGTTCTATTTGACACTGTCACTTTAATTGATTAGCTTCCTCCAGAAACCAAGGTCAATGTTGTTAGCTCTTCTCTGCTCCCTCCTCCTATGAGATGGGGGTATTGAGGACACCTTGACTGAGGCCCCTTCTTGCCACTAGATAATGATGGAGGTTCGACATGTCCCTCAGTGCTGCTTTACATTCACAAGGGTGATAGACAACCAACCCAGGCCTGTGTCCTCTCCCGGACAGAAATTCCACTCAGGCCTGTGTTCTCTCCCAGACAGAAATCCCACTCAGGCCTGTGTCCTCTCCCAGACAGAAATTCCACTCAGGCCTGTGTCCTCTCCCAGACAGAAATCCCACTCAGGCCTGTGTTCTCTCCCAGACAGAAATCCCACTCAGGCCTGTGTTCTCTCCCAGACAGAAATTCCACTCAGGCCTGTGTCCTCTCCCAGACAGAAATCCCACTCAGGCCTGTGTCCTCTCCCAGTATAAATGCAGCTTAATATATATCACAGCTGTGCCGTTCTGTGTTAAAAGGTTCTGAGGGATTGAGATCTTAACATGGATGTACAGTATTGGTTTTTAGAGAGGGTGGGAAATAGAGGTGTTATCTGGAAATGTTACATTTTTTTCCCACCAGGAG